>NC_091131.1:105962329-106334829 GCF_040183065.1 Periplaneta americana | reverse complement strand
CCGCAGATCTAAACGTGGAAGGTAATGAATATAACCTTGAAAACATATCTTCACAGATAAAGTCGATAGTGGTTATTCTTAGTTCGTTGTTACACTGACGATATAGTCCACGGGGAATGATCCCAGGTTTTCAATATTGAGGTTATCTACGTGCGCTTCCTTTTATTCGTAGTCAAATTTTTATTCTTTCCCCTCCTCCCCTTCCACGCAGAGGAAAAACCGATTTAACATGAATGGATAAATAACGTGACTCGATTATGGGTAGAATTCTGTAACTAAAGCGGGAATATTACTTCCCGGGGCTAGAACAACAGTCTCCCCCCCCTCATCGCCTTTTTTGACACAGACTCTCTGTCTCCCATCTTGATACATTAGTTTGCGAGGTCATGCACAATCCGGCGGATTTTTTTCTCGCCGCTCCCAGAGTGGTGCCGGCCGGACCAGTGAGGATTTAGAAGGATCAAACTTCCTACAGGTTAGAAGAAGGTTTTTGCATCCAACTTTCCACTCAGAAATAATGGTTTTCATTATATGTTTCAATAATCACATAAGCCTTTACCATCACTTCTATTTAAAAAATGCCAGACTACATAAATTCTACAAAATGAGGACATAAGATTAAAGCTTCATATGTATAATAGCATCATTTCCTCACTGCTGTCGTCATTTCAAAGACAGATATTTTCAGATTTTATCATCTGTAAGAAACAAAGTTGGAGTCCAAAGAAAAGGGAGAAGGAAAGCTTTATGTTTCTTTCAATAATTATTATAATAGACGTAGATTTTGTAAAATTAATTTAGTCTATAAAAGTACTAATTATAACACACTGTCAATAAATTCATCCTTCATTAACGCTTTCATATGTATACAGAGTGGAAGGTAACCTTTTACAATCCTTCACACATAACAGATCATATCATTTGGGAACGTTTTGTCAAATAATATTTTTTCATACTACCAATAGTTTTTGCAATATTTCGAGAAAACGAATGTTATAATGTTGCAACGATATAGACAGTAGCAGTGTTTACTTCGCGAGATCATTGCATCCAAGCATACTGAATGCCGCTCCAAACATCTACTTGGCAGAGGTTTTCGGAGGATGTTCGCACAAACCGTTTTATAAACAAACACATCTGTTGAGAATGCAGTCAAATCAAAATTTATGTAATCGTAACATGTTAATTACATGAACTATGTTATTCGTTATGTATGATGAAACGTTCGTTACAGTATCGTTTCAGCACTAAATTTAGTACGAATAAATATGTTGTTTCCGTTACATTTTAAGGCAATTTCATCAATAATACTGTAGAATTAATATCCAGATACGATTAGAAAACTGTGACATCTCGTTATGTTTCAACACCATCGAAATGCACGTAGCCTGCAACTAATGACAAGTGAATGTAAGCGTATCGTCCGCTCCGTACACCTAGCTCGGCCACATGGTTTGCGTACGTCAGAAATAATGTTGCCAGCGTGTCACACTCCTGTTCCCATGCAATATGTACACGATTATTCACGCGATTTATTCGAAATCTGTGTAATTTTCCATGCAAATACTATTGTAACATGGCCATACATAGCTTACTCTATCATCCTACATAAGATAAATTCCAATTTTGAGCAGTTTCATGAAAAACTTAATAAACTTAATCATAATTTCAAGTTACAAAAGAGCATTTTCTTTTTCGAAAACCGCCCTTCTGAGAACGAAATGTTATTATACTTTCCTGTTTGTCATAATTCGAGATGAGATATCATATCCCAGAACGATTGTAAAAAGTTACCTTCCATTCTGTGTGTGTATATATATATATATATATATATATATATATATATATATATATATATTGCATGAATTTAACATCAATAAAAGAGTCAGAATAAAGCCTGATATGACCCAACATTATTCCGTCATCCTTAATGTCACCGTAAATATTTTCATCATCATCATCATCATCATCATCATCTACCTTGTCATGGGGATCAGAAATAAAATTGTAACTTTTGTATAAGCATTTCTTTTTTACCTTTTTGATAACCATTGTATTCAAATTTTGTTAAACTGTGATAAAATCAATCCTTTATTAAAAAAAAAAGAAATTAATTTTATTGGAGAACAGATTGTAGAGAAACCGTAACGCGGCAATCTCACAAACCCCGGAGGTCAAAGAAGACGAGGATGAGAACATCTGCGATGGATTGATGAAGTGGAGGAGGATCTTGTAAGATTGGGATACAAGAGTTGGAGGACTGTTGCACAGGACAGAGACAGATGGCAACGCCTACTGAGGTAGGCCAGGGCTCATAACGGGCTGTAGTGCCTATGATGATGATGATGATGATGATGATGATGAAGATGATGACAAAGAGAAAGGTAGAAAATAGGAAAGATTGGAGAATGCTGGGTTTGCATTGAAGGACAGAACAATAAATGAAATGATATGAATTATCTTTCTACTTTGCGAATGTATTTTTCCCGCGGTGACTTCCTAGACGGAGTTTCCACGTTTAAAAACTACACACAATACTATCACTAGGTATAGAATACTTCCGAACATCCGAAGTAACTTCTTTCCGCACAGTAACAGAGCAGCATTTTTTCTCTTTAAATGTTTTCTATGACAACATTCTCTGGTGGAAGAAATATCAAATGCATGAAACATTAAATATTTGTGTAGGTACGTATTCATAGCATCTCTGATATATTGTGCATGTCGTACATGTTATAAATACAAGATGATCGCATAGTCCAATATGGAAAGAAATACAATATAAGTGATATTAAAGAGGCAATTGATTGTGTCTAAAACAAAGGAAGGCATAAAATAGGAAAGATAGGAGAAAGCTGGGTTTGCAGTGAAAGACCTGTCCTCGGGCAGAACACTAAATTAATGAATAGGCCTATTAAATTTATTCGATGTCATGGTACTTACATAGTATTATAGTCCATCGCATTTCTCTAATTTCTTAAAAAAATAAATTCGAGTGTCTGCACAAATATCTATCAAAAGATTCATGGTCGCATGCGGAGAAATATAAGTTTGTTAGTGTATATAATAGACTGTGCTCACAATCTTCAAAAGACTGAGACCACTGTTTTAGAGGAAGGAAGGCGAAACAAATTGAAGAGTTTTTTGAAAAAAGAATCATACGGTAGTCAAAAAAATGAAAATTTGAGATATTAAGCATATGGAGAACTTATTGTAGCGGCCATCTGCTGAATTAGTTTTTAGGGGGGAAAAAATCATAGCCCTATGTTATAGGAGTGGAAATTTTCAGTGATTTTCATAAAACAATCGCAGTCCAAAGACTTTTTTTTTTGTGAAAACAGTCATTGTTCAACCAGGACGTTGGTAGCATTTATAAATATCCCATTCATATCATCTTGAAATATTTATCCATACAATTTTAAACTGAAGTTGAATCGTAGTTGTGCTTCTTACGTACGCGGCAAAAGCCACCTCAGAGAAAAATACTTTGGCACGTGAATTGCTGTATTAGTTATGGAGTCATCTTTAGATGCAGAAGTAAACCCATGGAAGAAACGTAAGCAACAAAAAGAGAAGAAATGGGATGTAATAAAGAACAAGAAGATTAAAGGATAGGCACACTTCAACCACAACAGAGTATTTTTTCTTAAAACAACCGTTGTCCACAGTTACCTGTATTTACACATTTATTTCTATGAGGCAATGTAAGTTATAAATGTGCTTAAGTTTTCCAAAGTTTCTAGAACACATTAAGAAATGGCATGATGAATTTCATACTTGAAGTGTCAACAACACCCACACCAGATATTTTTGACGAGTTAGTTTGCAGATAAATCTGTATGTTTGCGTCTCGTTTAAATTACTATAAATAAATAGTAAACCATTAGTAAGAGATTCGTTTATCATTCATCTTATTGTGTCTTACCTCAAGACTCAAATGTCAGCGTCATGTACAAGAATTGCTTCAGGTAATTTCTGCTTGAAATATTCTCTGAACGAATTCCATAGTCTTCTCCTAGTAATATGATACGCTTCTATACTAGACTCTCATTTCTTTATGAAGAGGTAAAATGAATTATATTTATATAGAATAAAAAAAAGAAATAAACCGAAAAAATTAAAAACTAAGAAACAACTTCGATTCTCGACATTTATATCACATTTCAGACTCACTATTTCCTTGCTGATCTGTGCTTATAAGAATAACTGACACGGAAATTAATTGTGACGATTTATCTGGACTGAAACTTAAGCGCATTAATTTTTTTTTTTTTACTTTTGGTATTGGATGAGATGGATACATCTGACACCGAATGACAGAAAAAATGTGGAATGTTATTAGAAATACGCATGCATATTTCCGTAAAGGTATGAAAATGCCCACAATACGTTTTAATTATTGCATTGCTCTTCTTCCCAAAGAACAAACAATTTCTGTTCTACATCAACTATAATTATTATTCAAAATTATGCACTTAAGTATCGTAGGATTGCCAATATCAGGTAACTTAAAAGACTTCTTATATCAGCAGGAATGTAGCCTTGTAATGTTTTATACATTGAAATTATTCTCGCAGATTGCCAGAGTGTGGAATCCCGTCTGCTGGATTTGCATCCATTAAGCTGTTGATCCTCTTACATGGAAACTGCAGCTTCTACACCTGCAACACCGTCTGCTGATATGACGTCATCCCCATCTTAGTATTTCACATCGTCACCAAGGTAACATTATTCACAGATTCAATAAATTCTATTAACTCGGCACTTCATTTTTGACAAGTCAAACACAGGCTAATTATACTAGATAATTTGATACAGTGATAATGTAGCAACGGTGAAATGAGTCCTGCAAAAGAGGATGTACTCGGGCAGCACAACAAATTTAATTGATTCTGAGAAATCCGAAATGTGATTATATTACATTTCAACTCCATTTGAATTATAATTTTTCTTTGTTACTTATCTTTTATTTCATAACAGTTATGTATTTGTAATTGAAGACCTCCCCGGAATAAGGATACCAGGAGAAAAGAAAACAATTTCAGGGGAATATTTTGTTAGGCTTATTTTTACTACGAGTAGTACAACCATTTGACTAATCAAGGATACAAGTTTATTCAGACATTGAATGCAATAATTTATTGTTATAAATGAATGCTTCAAAGTTACTTTTTCCACTTAAGTCACATATTTCATTAATTTGATTGTTACATACCTTTACCGGGAAGTTCTTGAATTAATAAAAATTATGATAATAGACAATAAGACATCTACTACAAATAACAAAACAATAACAATAAGAAATTAAATATCACTTTCAACTTATTGTTTTACAAATTACCATCGCGTGGGCGAAATAAATAAGATTTACTACAATATAACATATTTTTAAATTGAAATAAGGATATAATGTAATTTGACTAGAAATTTGAGTTGAAAATAAGCATCAGCGAATGCCGACTAAACATGTTGAACAGTAACAAATAATGTTCAATATTGTTATTTGTTTTGTTTATGCTCGACCATGCCGAAATGTGTAATTATACACCTGGTAGCAGCCCTTTAATGGACCTCATTAAAGTACACCTATTCATTAAAGTTCAGGTGTTCAACCAATCAGAAAACACCATTGTAGCATTATGAAAGCGCAAGTATCGATTATTCTCGGATATGCAATCGAAAGACAACTGGCGAAACGTCACGGAGGTTGGAAATCCAATACTGTCGCAGAAGGTTATGTTCTGTTACTATAATAATTAGCGTTAATTGTAAATATTATTCAAATACATTCAATTTGTCATCTCGTTTTTCAATGTCTAAATCAATTTCAAGGTTATATCAAGATTAATATTTATTTTACTCTCTAGATTATATCATGGTCAATGACATTTGTTTCTAGGAAAAAGTCAATACTTTTGCGTCTGCGCACATCTCACAATTTACGAGATATTGCACAAGGTCAGTTCCGCTCCCCAGTCAGATAAGAATAATATGAATACTTATGAATAATTTCAAGTTAGAAATATGGTCGAGCATAAAAATTCGAATGAAACTTGCCTATAATGCTTGCGCTCGTTTTATAAACATACTCGCGTCTTAATTACTACCATTATAGGCTCGTTTCACAATGTACTATTATTTAACAAAGTCCCCCTGAAACGATAACAATTTACAGAAGTATAAAAATTTAGTTGTATTATTAATAAACGTCAGTGTACATGTCATGGAAGTGAATACGAGGCGTGGAAACAAATCTATCACGCCATTTGAATTCGTGGCATGTAGTATGTATACTAAACTAAGGGATCATTTCTTATCACCAGAAGAAACTCAATACTGAATTATGCTGAATGCTAAGTAAACTCGAGACCCACCTAGGAAGTTATGAAAATATAAAATATTCACTAAAAATTATAAATTTATAATCTACAATGTCACGCTACATATATTGGACAAACCGGTAGAAATTCTAATATCAGATAAGAGAACATGGAAATCTTTCACACAACAACAATCATTTGGCTTTCAGTGGTCATATATCATAATATGAAGTAAAGTTGATATTATATTATAATAGTCAACTTTACATCACAAAAATGAATTTACATATGAAAATTTTACATGTAAACCATAGTAGCAGAATGTTAAATCTCTTAGAATCAATATAAATATACAAAGGGTAAAGATTGGTAATATCGTGATATGAGTAATATTGTGATAGATCTTTTTGAGAATTTATTACAATTTTACTGAGCGAGAGGAAGATCGGTTTTTTTTTTTTTGCGTCAACGTATTAAGGGAATGTTCGTAAACAAGTTGCTGCACAAAACCGGTCCTTCTCTCGCTCAGTAAAATTGTAATGAATTCTCAAAAAGAACTATCACAATATTACTCTATCACAGTATTACCAACCTTTACCCTACATACATAAGTATTCTGCCCATGGACAGGTCTTTCACTGCAAACCTAGAATTCTCCAATCTTTTCTATTTTCTGCCTTCGTCTTAGTCTCTGCATATTTTCCACATATCTTAATGTCGTCTATCATCTAGTATCTTCTTCTGAGTTTTTTTGTGTTTTTCTCAAAATGATCTCTACATGACTATACTTCGTTTCATAATGTCTGACAGGAGATGTAAACGTTGCCGGCAGAGGAGGAAAGCAGTATAATTGCTATTCAACCAATGGTAGAGATCTCACTCCACGCTTGACTTGAAGTTGGGCAGTCTGAAGCTTTCTACCCCAGCCCAACTTCAAGACAAGCGTGGAATGAGACCTCTGTCATTGGTTGAATAACAATTGTAATTCTCCCCTCTGCCGGCAATGTATACTTCTCCTGTCAGACATTATAAAACGAAATATAGTCATGTAGAGATCATTTTGAGAAAAACACAAAAAAACTCACAAACTGCATTGTACTTGCTTTAACCCTTTGTTTTTGGTATTGTTTCCTTGCACTTGACCACATCTACTTGTCCCATAAGGAGTTAATTCTTTTTATAAAACTGAACCTATTGAAAAATAGGTTTTAAAACTGCTGACATGTATCCTTTTTGATCTAAAGAAAAAGACTTCCATAAAAAAGTAGTAAATAAATATAAAAAAGTAATCAGTTTTTGATATTATATTATTATATTTATCCTGGTAATAGTGAACAGTTTTACTCGTAGACATTTGGTTTTTCAGCATTAATTTCCCATTATTGTATGAGAAGATTCGAAGAGAACGTCAGGATGTAGACCTTCGGCTCTCCCCTCCTACCAATAATGTATAACACAATGCCAATAAGACTGTTGCTGTCGTCTGCGATACGACGAACTTTTTTGTTGTTTTTCGAGTACGTTATTTTTTTTCTGGTTATATTCTTATTTAAGTTGTGTTAACTCTCGCTAAGTGGTTTTATTATTTTATTTTATCAGTCTTAGTATTTATTTTATTATTGTTAATATTTTTGTTTTATTATTAATAATTAATTAATTTATATTACTATCTTTGTATTATCTCCGTCACGGTTATTCTATTATTATTATTATTGTTATTATTATTGTTATTATTATTATTATTACTATTATTACTATCATCAACATTATTATTGATATCTGTAAAATTTATGTACACTCTACTGGACTGTACCCGAGCACGAGCATATGCTCATTTAGGGTATCTATTCATATGTACCATTTCAAATGTGAATTGTGAATAAATTTTAATTTGAAAAAAAAAATTGAATTTGAATTTGAATATGGTTATTGTTATATAAACGTTACAGCACAAAATTATATTTTCCTATATTTTCCATATAGGTTATCATTTCGATACAGACTTCTTATTTCAATAAATACCATTGATTTCGAGATGTTAAATGCTTTAATCAAATTGCAACATCGAATAATTTGTCCACAGTATTGGCGATTTCATTTTTTTCTGACAAGTCTCGAAAGTAAACTAGCAG
The DNA here is from genome assembly GCF_040183065.1 of Periplaneta americana. NCBI lineage: Eukaryota > Metazoa > Arthropoda > Insecta > Blattodea > Blattidae > Periplaneta > Periplaneta americana. The sequence goes on along the minus strand of NC_091131.1, from coordinate 106,326,377 downwards.
AACGTTCTCTGAAAATGATGAAACATTTTTCATTCTTCTCCAATATGCCTTTTCATATTAGTTCTTTGATTTTGCGAGTAATAAAGTATTGCTCACTTTTACAGCTTCATCCGTTATTTCTATTTCAACAAAATTGCTTGAATAAAACATTATTCAATAATTTTTATATTTCAGTTAACGTTAAAACTTACAAAAAGGAACTGTGATTTCATTTATTTATTTTCGTACCCATAGGAACTGTAAATAAGAATCACTTGCATCTTTTGTTTCCCACTGTCTCGAACGTCACTGTTTTGTTTCCCCACTATCTAAAATCATAATCATACTTCTATATGATCAATATAAAGAAGTATGTGTGTAAACATTAATTTTAATTTTTAATGAATTAATTCATTTTTTCTAACCTTACTACAGGTCGTAGAAAAACAGTTGTATGCAACTCTCATATACGGCTATTAAGATACTCGTGTCTCAATTTACTTACTTACTTACAAATGGCTTTTAAGGAACGTGAAGGTTCATTGCCGCCCTCACATAAGCCCGCCATCGGTCCCTATCCTGTGCAAGTTTAATCCAGTCTCTATCATCATAATCCACCGCCCTCAAATCAATTTTAATATTATTCTCCCATCTACGTCTCGGCCTCCCTAAAAGTCTTTTCCCTCCGGTCTCCCAACTAACACTCTATATGCATTTCTGGATTCGCCCATACGTGCTACATGCCCTGCCCATCTCAAACGTCTGGATTTAATGTTCCTAATTATGTCAGGTGAAGAATACAATGCGTGCAGTTCTGTGTTGTGTAACTTTCTCCATTCTCCTGTAACTTCATCCCGCTTAGCCCCAAATATTTTCCTAAGCACCTTATTCTCAAACACCCTTAACCTATGTTCCTCTCTCAAAGTGAGAGTCCAAGTTTCACAACCATACAGACGAACCGGTAATATAACTGTTTTATAAATTCTAACTTTCAGATTTTTGGACAGCAGACTGGATGATAAGAGCTTCTCAACCGAATAATAACACGCATTTCCCATATTTATTCTGCGTTTAATTTCCTCCCGAGTGTCATTTATATTTGTTACTGTTGCTCCAAGATATTTGAATTTTTCCACCCCTTCGAAGGATAAGTCTCCAATTTTTATATTTCCATTTCGTACAATATTCTGGTCATGAGACATAATCATATACTTTGTCTTTTCGGGATTTACTTCCAAACCGATCGCTTTACTTGCTTCAAGTAAAATTTCCGTGTTTTCCCTAATCGTTTGAGGGTTTTCTCCTAACATATTCACGTCATCCGCATAGACAAGAAGCTGATGTAACTCGTTCAATTCCAAACCCTGCCTGTTGTCCTGAACTTTCCTAATGGCATATTCTAAAGCGAAGTTAAAAAGTAAAGGTGATAGTGCATCTCCCTGCTTTAGCCCGCAGTGAATTGGAAAAGCATCAGATCGTGTCTCAATAGCCATCATTATAATGATCGTTACATAAATAACGTCCACACCTGTGGAGTAACGGTTAGCACGTCTAGCCGCGAAACCAGGTGGCCCGGGTTCGATTCCCGGTCGGGGCAAGTTACCTGGTTGAGGTTTTTTTCCGGGGTTTTCCCTCAACCCAATATGAGCAAATGCTGGGTAACTTTCGGTGTTGGACCCCGGACTCATTTCACCGGCATTATCACCTTCATCTCATTCAGACGCTAAATAACCTAAGCTGTTGATAAAGCGTCGTAAAATAACCTACCAAAATAAAAAAATAAAATAAAAAAAATACCTAAACAACTACTATAAACATGTTAACCTCTCAGTAACAAATTATTCAATTGGGTCACCTTCGCCGTCTCACAACTCACTCCCAGAATCTTGGAATGCTGGATCATTTTATTTAACACTGAATGTCGAAGCGTACGAAACACTTTGTTAGTAAAAGGGGAATGGTCATTGGACTAGTCCCATTTTTCAACTTACACGCTAGAATAAAATTCTATAATGTTTCACGCAAGTGACAACTTCCGTTTCCACATTAAACGATGAAGGATCACTCATGTAATATGGTAGAATTCTTAACTGTGATACCCCAAAAATTGATGACAAGTCTCGTTTTTTATCTCAGCGCCTCAATTTAATTCCCAAGATTCAAAACCCCCTAAGGACCATTTTGTTCAGAATTGACTTATATCCACAAATTGCTTGCTAAGAATGAATTCTAATTATTTATATACAGTGGACTCTCCTAAGTTCGACTGAACAGAATTTAAATTTCAGTCCAGTAAGGGTAGTGGGTGTGGCAGGTGAAATTAATACAAATTCTTATTGGTTATCCCTCAACAAATACAATACTGTACTCGCATTTCCTGTCCGCCCCGAGACTTGTGTATGCGCTTCTAGTACCACAGTGGGTTTCGACAGTTCCGTCTCACAAACGGCACAATTCTCAAATAGAAAAAGGAGAGTTCATTAATTTAAAATCAGTGATTAAATATGGATGTCCTAATCAATAAAATATTCTGTTTTCCTTTAACAAAAGTATCACTACAAGACAGAACCAATTCCCATTCAAATGGCAAACCCATTTCTTAGTCCCCGTAGAGCGGCGTGTCTAATTCTACTATATAATCAGTCGAACTATAGAATGTCGAACTTGTTTTCTGTCGAACTTAATAGCTTCCACTGTGCTTTGAATTCAAAAAACCCCATTAAATTTGAAGCAAAAGGTTTGCTAGAAGTCACTGTAAGGTTGAAAATTTCCTTTATTTGACATCAGTTACTGTCAAAATCCCTTAATTTATAAAAGTGGATATAGGGGATTTTGAATTTATAGGATTCAATTGAAGGGTTCAGAGCCATTGTGGGCCAAGCGCCATTTATTAAAAACGGAGAAAGCAAGGATTAAAGTTAAGTGAATACCATAGTTTAATGAAGATTGACATATCATTTTGTTTTAATGTGTATACTTTACATCAGCAGTGGCGAAAATGTGACTCACGAGAACATTGTGGCTCGCAATGATAGCTGTGCATTTCTCTTGCTTTCTACTTCCCACAACCCCCACCCTCTCACTCACTGGAGTCAAACTCCGTTCCATTTGTATTTGTCTCTGATCTGCGAGTGGCATATCGTCGCAATGTCTCTCTCGAATACATGTACATCTACAAAAACGAAAGTTCCAAGTAGGATGGGAGGACGCATTTTTTTTCTGCCAATATGATGAGAATATTAAATGTATGATTTGTTCACAAGTATTACGAGGAAAACGGTTGTATAACATAAAACGGCATTATACTACATGTTACTGAAGATGTGATGAAACATTAAAAGGTTAAATGTTGTTATTGTTATTATTATTATATTATTATTATTATTATTATTATTATTATTATTATTATTATTATTATTATTATTATTATTATCATCATCATCTCTGTACGTCGATCCTTTTTCAGCAGATTTACAATGTGATGTTAAATGAAAGCTAAATGTAAGGACTTGACAAATGTTGAACTTTTCAAATCTTTGCCAAAAAATAAATATCCGAAGCTTCGTTCTTTCGCTTTCTGTTTTGAAGCCGTGTTCGCTACAACTTACGTTTGTGAAAAATTATTTTCAACAATGAAAATAGTAAAAACCAAATTTAGATCACGACTGACAGACAAATACATTCGTGATCAACTACGACTGGCAGTAAGTGACATCATTCCTGATTTTGAAACTCTGTCGCAGGGACATCCTGAAGGCAGTTAATTTTAGGTTGTGGTAATGTGTCCTATGTTTCACTGTTCATTTCTTTCTTCGTTACATGTACTAAACATTAGTTTGTAGGCTTGTACTGTATAAAATTGTATTTAAGTGTTTGACGTAAGGAAAATGAAAATCCGTTAATAAGTCAGACAGTTGCTTCACTTCCCCTTCGGGTGTCCGCCTCCCTCCATAGGTGCTATGCACGTTGCAGGTTACACAGTGGCTCGGCGCACGATCACATTTTCGCCACGGCTGCTTTATATTACTTGCTATATGTTTCCATTGAATTATAGTAATAACTTCATTTTAACCCTTGTTTTCTACGGTTTTAGTAAATGGCCTTGGCCCAGTATGGTTCTGAACCCTTGAATTGTTGTATTTAGTAATTTCATAATTCTCATGAATATTTTGTAATTAAATGTGAACATTGTACAAATCTTACCCCATTCCCTATTTTAAAATGCCATAATTAATTACGAAAACATGATACACATTGCCAGGCTCAGACTTTAACCTAGACTCTTCTGTCCTTTTACCTGCAGAGTCAACATATTAAGTATAAAACGTGTACATCCTGACGTGTTTGCTCGGCGACACCTGCCAACTCAAGCTCAGGACAGGTGCGCAATCTCAGGCCCTAATTCGCGATATCTCTGAATCACTTGGCAGGTAGAACGCCCCACTGCATAACATGAAGGCGTTACAAGTTGGTAATCAGATTAAAAGATTCCGGTGACACAAGTCACGACTCGTACACTTGCAATGCAAATTCGTTTAAAATAAAAAAAATTGGAAAGCTCTTAGCTGCACTTCCCAACTCCTGAGACTTCAAAGAGTCTTGGCAGAATTTCGTATTCTATCTGACGTCTTCAGGTTTAGAAAAGAGTGATTGGTCAAATGTCGTCCGGTTACTACATCTTGAATTTTTTTCGATGTTTCCCTTCTAAGCATTACGTGAAAGACATTCTGAACAGATGTGAACTTTTCCTCTTCCACAAATAAATATGCTAAAACCCAATCAACAACTCTGGGAAGTATTACACTTTTAAAAGAAGTCAATTTAAAAACACTCCAATTCACTAAATAATTAAGGATAAATTAACATTCTTCAGTATGCATCTCTGGAAACGGGAATGTTTAGAAGGAGAAAGTTCTAAGTGGCCTTCAATCAAATAATAAAAAGAAGTTGTTACTCCCATGTAATGGATTTGCAGCATTTGGACGAACTATTTGTTCATGAATAAAGATGAAAAAAGGTAACATTATCCACAGGCCCGCCATTAATCAATGTTCAACTCCTAGTAGCAAATGTCATCTGATAGCGATTGTGAAGATAAAAGAGTGACAACAGGTCAATTCAGACTCCCACTCAAAAGACTTCTTTGTATATCGATACCCTAATTCTTCACAAATTGAAAATGGATATCAATTGCTGAATTATTTTTGTAACTTCTTCAGAGATTTGCTTCATTTTTATATTAAAAATTTCGGTTTCTCCCAAAAAAGATTTATAATTCCCTGAAAATGAAGACTGCGATAATAACAACGGAAGACATTTTCATTCTTCAGTTTTTAAGTAACACTAAGGCACGTTTTATAAATAGAATTTTTGCTTCATCAATCACTTCTCAATATTTAGTCGATTTCTCTATTTTCATGTCATGGCAATATTATTTCAACAATGAGTCCTCCGTATTTGGTGTTTTTCTCTGTCTATTTTTCGCTGTCATGGCAATATTATTTCAACAATGGGTCCTCCGTATTTGGTGTGTTTTTCCCTGTCCATTTTTCGCTGTCATGGCAATATTATTTCAACAATCAATTTTCAGTACTTGGTGGATTTCTCGTTCTATTTTTGGCTGTCATTACAATATTATTTCAACAATGAGTCCTCCGTATTTGGTGTTTTTCTCTGTCTATTCTTCGCTGTCATGGTAATATTATTTCAACAATCAGTTTTCAGTACTTGGTGTATTTCTCGTTCTATTTTTCGCTGTCATGGCAATATTATTTCAACAATGAGTCCTCCGTATTTGGTGTTTTTTTCTCTGTCTATTCTTCGCGGTCATGATAATATTATTTCAACAATCAGTTTTCAGTACTTGGTGTATTTCTCGTTCTATTTTTCTCTGTCATAGCAATATTATTTCAACAATGAGTCCTCCGTATTTGGTGTGTTTTTCTCTGTCTATTTTTCGCTGTCATGGCAATATTATTTCAACAATCAATTTTCAGTACTTGGTGGATTTCTCGTTCTATTTTTGGCTGTCATTACAATATTATTTCAACAATGAGTCCTCCGTATTTGGTGTTTTTCTCTGTCTATTCTTCGCTGTCATGGTAATATTATTTCAACAATCAGTTTTCAGTACTTGGTGGATTTCTCGTTCTGTTTTTGGCTGTCATGACAATATTATTTCAACAATGAGTCCTCCGTATTTGGTGTTTTTCTCTGTCTATTCTTCGCTGTCATGGTAATATTTCAACAATCAGTTTTCAGTACTTGGTGGATTTCTCGTTCTGTTTTTGGCTGTCATGACAATATTATTTCAACAATGAGTCCTCCGTATTTGGTGTGTTTTTCTCTGTCTACTTTTCGCTGTCATGGCAATATTATTTCAACAATCAATTTTCAGTACTTGGTGGGTTTCTCGTTCTATTTTTGGCTGTCATTACAATATTATTTCAACAATGAGTCCTCCGTATTTGGTGTTTTTCTCTGTCTATTCTTCGTTGTCATGGTAATATTATTTCAACAATCAGTTTTCAGTACTTGGTGTATTTCTCGTTCTATTTTTCGCTGTCATGGCAATATTATTTCAACAATGAGTCCTCCGTATTTGGTGTTTTTTCTCTGTCTATTCTTCGCGGTCATGATAATATTATTTCAACAATCAGTTTTCAGTACTTGGTGTATTTCTCGTTCTATTTTTCTCTGTCATGGCAATATTATTTCAACAATGAGTCCTCCGTATTTGGTATTTTCTCTGTCTATTCTTCGCTGTCATGGTAATATTATTTCAACAATCAGTTTTCAGTACTTGGTGGATTTCTCGTTCTGTTTTTGGCTGTCATGACAATATTATTTCAACAATGAGTCCTCCGTATTTGGTGTTTTTCTCTGTCTATTCTTCGCTGTCATGGTAATATTATTTCAACAATCAGTTTTCAGTACTTGGTGTATTTCTCGTTCTATTTTCCGCTGTCATGGCAATATTATTTCAACAATGAGTCCTCCGTATTTGGTGTTTTTCTCTGTCTATTCTTCGCTGTCATGGTAATATTATTTCAACAATCAGTTTTCAGTACTTGGTGTATTTCTCGTTCTATTTTTCGCTGTCATGGCAATATTATTTCAACAATGAGTCCTCCGTATTTGGTGTTTTTCTCTGTCTATTCTTCGCTGTCATGGTAATATTATTTCAACAATCAATTTTCAGTACTTGGTGGATTTCTCGTTCTATTTTTCGCTGTCATGACAATATTATTTCAACAATTGGTCCTCAGTATTTGATGTATTTCTTTGTCTGTTTTCGCTGTTGTGGCAATATTATTTCAACAATCAGTTGCCAGTATTTGTGGATTTCTCTGTCTATTTTTTGCTGTCACGGTAATATTATTTGAACAATAATTAGTTCTCGATATTTGGTGCATTTCTCTGTTTATTTTTCGTGTCATGGCAATATTACTTCAACAATCAGTTCTAACAATCAGATGTCAGTGTTTTGCTGCCATGGCAATATTATTTCAACAATCAATTTTCAGTACTTTGTGGATTTCTCGTTCTACTTTTCGCTGTCATGGCAATATTATTTCAACAATCAGTCCTCAGTATTTGGTGGATTTCTCTGTCTATTTTTCGCTGTCATGGCAATATTATTTCAACAATTGGCCCTCAGTATTTGATGTATTTCTTTGTCTGTTTTTCGCTGTCATGGCACTATTGTTTCAAAAATCAGTTCTCAATATTTGTGGATTTCTCTGTCTATTTTTTGCTGTTACGGTAATATTATTTGAACAATAATTAGTTCTCGATATTTGGTGCATTTCTCTGTTTATTTTTCGTGTCATGGCAATATTACTTCAACAATCAGTTCTAACAATCAGATCTCAGTGTTTTGCTGCCATGGCAATATTATTTCAACAATCAGTTCGCAGTACTTGGTGGAGTTCTCTGTCATGACAGTATTATTTCAACAATCAAAATCTCAGTATTTTGTGGATATCTTTCTTGATATTTTTGGTATCATAATATCATTACTCCACCATTCCGTTTTTGATGGATCTCTGTTTATTTTCTGTCATGGTAACATCATTCTGGTTCGTCATTGTTAATCGCTCCCCGAGCTTATATCTAAGTTATTGTATGAAGTGCATATTTAACTTTATGCTCGACCATGCCGAAATGTAGTAATTATACACCTGGTAGCAATCCTTTAATGCATGTCATTAAAGTACACCTACTCATTAAAGTTCAGGTGTTTTCAGCCAATGACAACTCAGCTTACAGGTGTTCAGCCAATAACGAGTCACCTTTGTACCGTTATAAAACCGCAAGTATCGATTATTCTCGGATATGCAATCGAAAGAGAATTAGCGTAAAGTCACGGAGGCTGGAAATCCAATACTGTCGCAGAAGGTTATGTTCTGTTACTATAATAATTAGCGTTAATTGTAAACAATATTCAAATAAATTCAATTTGTCATCTCGTTTTTCTATGTCGAATTCAATAATCAAAGTTATACCAAGTTTAACGGATTACACAAGGTCAATGACATTATTGTTCCTCGGAAAAAATCAATACTTTCGCGTCTGCGCACATCTCACAATTCACGATCTAGAACAAGGTCACTTCCGATCTTGTCAGATACAAATAAAATGTATACATCTGAATACTGTAATTTCAAGTTAGAAATATGGTCGAGCATAAAAAGTCGTATGAAACTCGCCTATAATGGTAATTAAGAAGGTCGTATGAAAATTATGAAACTCGCTTGCGCTCGTTTCATAAACATCCATACTCGCTTCTTAATTACTATCATTATAGGCTCGTTGCATAATGTACTATTATCTCCCACTGTTTATTAATAACGCTCGCTTCATATATTTGTTTCTGTCATTATGCACATGTTTAACCTTGTAATTCACTGTTTATAGTTTCTTCATCTGTCACTTAATTTACTGTAATAATATTACATATTCATTTGTAATATTTACTTTCTACTTAAGTCTACTGCAATTTGTAAATATAATAATAATAATAATAATAATAATAATAATAATAATAATAATAATAATAATAATAATGATGGCAAGTTAAGAGCCCTGCCACTGCACAAAAATTACTATGCATTATTGATTATGGTATTGGTTTCCTTTGGTTTACTTCTATTGTTAACTTCCGTTGAATGTACCATCCTCACGGCCAAGACTGCCACCAATTCCAATGGTAAAATTGTTTCCCTTCAGGGTCCTGACTACTCTCCTCCTAACAGTTTCAAAGCCAAGAAAGCATAGAAGGTCTATCTCCTTGTCTACCGTGCCGCAATGTACGTGGACATCTCCACATTATTATTTGAATTGGCTTTACTACGCTTTATCAACTTCTATGGTTATCTAACGTCCGAATGAGATGAAGATGATAATGCCAGCGAGATAAGTTCAGGGTCCAGCGCCGAAAGTCACCCAGCATTTGCTCTTAATGGGTTGCGGGAAAAAATCGGAAAACCTTCAATCAGGTAACTTGTCCCAACCAGAATTCAAACCCGGGGCCGCTAGTTTCACAGTCAGACGTGCTAACATTACTCCACAGCGGCACATTATTATTATTATTATTATTATTATTATTATTATTATTATTATTATTATCATCATCATCATCATCATCATCATCAAATACAGTGAAACTTGATTCACTTTTTTCTGAAATTCCATGGTAAAATTGAAGACACTTTGTGACACCCTAGAACTGCCATTTGTGGTATTCGATCCACGGACCTGGTGAACATGCCACTTCCACTCTGCGCGACTCGCCTCCCTTCTCAATAGAAGTTGTACTTCTCGAAATGTATTTTTTTCCTTCTTTCTAACAATTCCAAACCTCGCTCCTTTGGAAGCCCTTCCCCACCCCAATACAAGGGTCAGTACAATGAGCGGGCAGAGACCTGACTGCCCAACAATACACTGCAATCGATCTTCAGCCCCGGCAGCAAGTCGCCCCATTGTTACGACACTCCGCACCATCTATAACCCACTTCGAATAAAATCGAAACAAGTTCAAAATATGTTTCTTCATTTCCAGACTCCACTCTCTTCTAGAATTCTTGCAGTCGCTGCAATTGTGCACAAAGCAAAAGCGCTACTTCCTAATAGAATTACATAATATTACATAATTATGTTTGCCTTATGTCATGAGAAATGAGAATATAAATCGAAATAGATGTACAAAAATCTAAGAATATTGTAAAGAAAAATGTTTAAAAAAAGTTTGGAGCGGTGAAATATCCTGTCACTGAAGCATGGAGAATTAAAAAAAATAAATGCATAAATTTATTTAAAGAGCCAGATATAGTAGCCCAAATTAGATGGATTGGACATGTCGTGAGATATACTCCGGGCATATTGATTAAAACAGTAACCGAAGAAATGCCAGAAACATGATTCATATAAATCACTGTCCAACTTTTCAAAGTTTTGGAAGTGGACAATTGAAAGACATTATTTAAATAGAACAAAACTGATATAAGATTATGAAGTTAGTAGAAAGAAGCTTGCATAACTTTTAATTCATCATAATCATCATCCATTCATGTTGTAGTCCTGAAAGAAACGTTACAATCTACAAAAAAAAAAAAAAATCCTTCCAACTCTTCCTAGGGCGACAAAATGATCTTTTACTTTTTGGGTGGTAATTTAAAATTGTCCTAGGGATTCTGGATCTGGACATGAGATTCACATTTTGATTCCAGTTTTGTTTAAATTGATGTATGTAATCTATTATGGCCACCATTTTCATCTCTTCTAAGATTTCATGATTTCTTATGTGGTCCCACTTAGTAAAATCAGTTGTTCGACGTATGAATCTCATCTCAATAGTTGCAATTTTGCTTTCATCACTTTTTGCTAGTGCCTATGCTTCGCTCCCATAGCAGAGGATAGGTCGTGCCACTGCCTTATACATAAGCGGGTGCAAGTATTTCTTTGGACCAACAAAGATTTCATTACGCTGTTTATTATACCCACAGATTTATTAAATTTTGCAGTCATGCCTAAAACATGTAATTCTATAAAGGGGACACTCCATTAAAAATGACAACTTTTTTTCTAATAATTATTTTCAACCAAATTTTGAGAGCATGTTTACTATGTAAAGGACTAACAAAATCCAAATTTTGAACTCCCAAATGTTTTTAGTTTTTATTTTTTCTATTCTTTTTGTAAATATTTTCAAACTCAAGTTTTCAGTAGAATATACTAATTGCTAGGCTTCGTTTTTTTATTCACAAGACATAGAGAAACATTTCTATACATTCATTTTATGAAATATCTGATTTATTCACTTTGAAAAAAAGGTTTTAAATTTAAAAAAGATTATTTTTCCCGTAATTCATGAAAAAAATAAAGTAAACTAGCAGCATTTCTCACAAAATAAATGCATAGAAACATGCAACTACCTCACAAGTACTTGCAGTAAAAGTTTCATCCAGATTGATTAATATTTGGCACAAAAAAGTTGGTGTTGAATCAACAAAAATAAACTTACGGAAAAATGGATTTGATAGTAAAATGAATATTAGTGTAAGTTAAAATTATCCTCCGCTACATTCTTCTAGTGACTTCTGGGAGACAACTTTAGAACACAAAGTTACTAGATTTCCAATGAGAAATTTGTAAAAAGAATTCTTTGAAAAAATAATTTTGACAGCACTTTAAATGCAACGTTCCTTAAAGCCTTAAATAAAAAAATAAACATATTGATAATCAGAATTCAACTTAATCCATTTGAAGTTTGAAAATATAAATTCTAAAGAAGTTAAATGGCCAATAAAATATTTTTGGAAAAATTTTCATGATTTTCAGTGGAGTTGCCCTTAAAACTGATAACTTGAAGCCAAGATAAATTGATTTACTCTATCTAAAATGATATTATCTACACAAATTTTGATTCGTACTGGGTTTTTACCACAGACAGTATTTTTTTTTCTTCAGTTGGTATTTCCATAGAATATTTCACAGCTATTAATTTCAAATTATATAATGTTCTTTGCAAATTATTTCCTCGGGTAGCTAATAATGCAAAATAACCTGGAAAAATTAAAACATTTAAAGATAAACTTCGGTTTTTGGATATTTAACTATGTCATATATTTCTGAATTCTATGATAAATAAATTGTATTAATAATTATATTGAAAAGAAGGAGTAAAAGTGGACATCCTTGTCTCATTAGTAAATATCTCTTTCCATGATGGCAGTTTGCACTCAATTTTAACCGAAATTAAATATTCTTTGTAGGAGTTACAAATATTTTGATTCATTTGTTGTGAAATTTCATCATTAACTAATATATTAAAATAAGTTATTTCGATTTACATTATCATTACGGCCTAGAGATCTTTTGCCATGCGGATGGTAATGAAACAGTGCTTTTGGAATTCTGCATCGATCCATTCGTTCGAGATGACCCTTTCACTGAAGTTGATATTTGCTGATGAACTGCATAATGGGTTCTATTTGAAGTTCTTGCATTATGTAATCATTTTTTTATGATCCCAGAGAGTATACCCAGCTGTTGCTCTCATGAACCTCATCTCACTTGCTGTTATTCTACTGACATCTTTATTGTTCACAGTCCACACTTCACTACCATAGCTTAATACTGGCTGTGCTAAGGTTCTATACAAGCCTATTCTAGTGTGTCTTTGTACTAATGAAGGTTTCATGATTTTATTAATGATCCCCATTGTTTTATTATATTTACATATTTTTCAGCAATATCTACTTCATCATAAGGTGATAGTGTATAGCCAAGGTAAGTGAAAGTATTTACTCTTTCTATTATTTTATTATTCAAACAGATTTTACTTGGTACAGGGAATTTCCCACAAAATGACATGATGGAAATTAAATAACAAACCATATAACTAGTCTGTCACTATGACAACCACATAGTATACAATAAAATGTTAAACTGAAAGTACTGGAACGATTTATTTCACTATTTCTCAATCGAGTGTATTGTAAGGAAGTAGGGATTACCCAAACCCGCAGCCAAGTTTATAAGGCGCCCTCTTTGGCATATTTCTCACGGGACGGCCGGTCGTTTCGTTCCGAAGAATTCGTCGCCGTTGTAATTGAACAGCCTGATGGAATTCCGGGCCCGGAATGCGCCCGCGATATGAGTGCCCTCTGATGAGTACGTGATCACATGTCCAGAACCTTCCTACCTTAATAACAGCCTCAAGCGCTGTAAAACCTACTCTGGGTACCAATTTTTAAACGAAGCTCAACTTTCACCTATTCAGTTTCTATAATAATACATTTAATTTCTTGCTTTCACCTTTACATGTATCTACAATTTATTTACACACTCACTTGCTCATTTGTTTAAGCATTAGTCTGTAAATTTTAAAGCAAAACTATGTTTTATTTAAAGACGCTCGCAACTGCAGAGGTTATATCAGCGTCGCCGGATGTGCCGGAATTTTGTCCCGCAGGAGTTCTTTTACATTCCAGTAAATCTGCTGACATAAATCTGTCTCATTTAAGCACACTTAAATGCCATCGACCTGGGCCGGGATCGAACCCGCAATCACGGCACAGAAGGCCAGCACTATACCGACTGTGTCACCCAGGGCGACATTAGTCTGTAAATTTTCTTCAAAGCAATATTAATAACAAACAATAGTCACTCCAATTTCCGAATGGAAGAATGAGTTCGGAACTACTGTAAGTTTTATGGGTAAAAGTACTTAAGCTTACATTGCCCCACTGCAATATTAAATTATTTTTCCAGTCCGGCGGCTGGTCTAGGTGACATTCCTGAATGTGACGCCGACAGGCAGGTCATCTTATCTTCCACTAATAGAACCCACTTTTAACGAAAAATAAAATCCATGCACGTTTCCAATTATATAAATTAAACATTTGCAGTATATATTTTAATAATTTTTGTGCAATGCAGGAATATATCATATTCATTTCTACAGCAAATTCAGTCAACTCTGGATATAGTGAACTCTGTTATAGTGAACATTCGGCTATAGTGAACCTAAATCGCTGGTCTCGAAACACATACATTAAAAAGTACATTAATATTTCCGTTTATAGTGAACCCTCGCTTCGGTTATAGTGAACCTTAAAAATTGAATTTACAAGCGTTGCATCCTGACAAATTCTTATTTAAAGTCACACCTTCTTGTATAAAATTGAACGAATGTGTTGAAAACAATATTCAGTTTCTTACTCATTTAGTCAAAGGACAAAGGTAGGATTAGTGATTCCTGGACAATGAGCTGTATTGTAAATCCAGGCAACGCGTGACGACCTTGCCTCACTCCACCGTCGAAGGGTTGCCATTCTGTTCTCAGGCACACTACTCTGTTATTTCTAATCCTCCTCCGTAAAAGGGTTGCCTTCTGTTCTCAGAAACATTTCCATTATGATGAACAGCATCAAAACAACGGAAAATTAAATTGCCTTCTTTTATTAAAAGGGGCCGGGGATTATATCCAGAGCATAAATGAAGGTAAGATTCCGATGGCTTTCAAACTCCATCAACCGTCTCCCAGTTTCCATTAAATGACCCGGAAAACTCCAAGGCTGAGTACGCAGTCACACCATAACAGCTTTTCGTCGCTTAAGAACCAATACCGCGTAACTGACAAAATGTAAATTTTACAGGAGAAGGAAAAAACCATAAAAATAACGCAATAGTCTTGAAAATTGGTGTATGGCTATGAAATTGCATAACTAATTTGTAACTAAGTGAAAATGGATGATCATGGCCATAGACATTTGGCCATGCCACTTACGCGGTATTGGAACTCTGCCGTTGACTAAATTTTGTTAGTTACGAGGTATTGTGAGACAACTTTAGCAGCTTCAGGACACATGCTGACAAGCGTTTTCTTTGCGTGAAAACTGCCTTCTGGAAATATTATTCGTGCTCTTGTATATGTGAATGTGTTGTCTGAATTGCTGTCCTATCATCTGACTTGAGGTCAAGATCGGTAGGCTGTAGCTTGAATCAGCACTAGATTACGTTCCAGACAATGATTGCTGCATTCTTAGTCAATCAAATGCTGAAACTATGGGAAAGGAAAAAGAAGACACAGTTAAATGTTTATTGTTGTAATAATAATAATAATAATAATAATAATAATAATAATAATAATGACAATCTGATACCAGGTACTTTATTTTCACACTACGTATGTGAATAGATAAGTAGAATTGTTACTAAAACGTTGCTGACAAATATAATTTTATAATAAAATAATTAATAATAATAACATTATTATTATTATTATTATTATTATTATTATTATTATTATTATTATTATTATTATTGACAATGGACTTGACTGACTTGCGAATAATGAAAAGAAAATCATATAAAAATATAATAATGATAATTTTTCAGGCAAAATATTCGTTAAACACAATAAAGAAATAATTATAGGCCTATGCTGAAATCACAAAAAGTAATCCTTGAGTAACCCTAGTGTGAAAGACTATCATAAAAACTTTTGCACAATCGGTTTTATATACAATAATGTGACGGTAATTTAGGCAGGCTACTAATGCTCTTTTTTTTCTGTGCTTTTGCACGAGAAAATGACTTTTTTTTTACTGAAGGGACGCCATCAGTACTATCAGCTAACCAATATTGCACAGTTCATTCTTTAATTCCAAATGTACACAGAAACATCTTTTTGCAAACCTGAATTTTTTTCTCATCAACTTTTAGGTTGTAGACAAATGTTCTCTTTCTTCTCGATTCAGAATTCGTACTGTCAGGTCTTTTCGTAGAAGTGAAATCCACAAGATTTGATACCTAAACGGTCCTCTGTTCCCAAGTCATAGTTTTCCTGATTGCCTGAAAGATGTCTTCTCTCATTAGAAATTAAATTACAGCCCCTTACTTTCGAATTTTGGCACATTTTATAACTACACTCTGACCCCAAATTCCTTGCATTTCTTTCCGTATCATGTGTTACATTGCCATCTTTCGATCTCTTGTAGCTAAGATAAGCTTCCTCTTCCATTCTAAGTTTTCTACTTTTCATTTTCTTCCACTTACCCTTTTGTGGCTTTGAATTTATTTTTCTTTTCTGTCAAATTTCCATGAAACGTTTATAGATTCTTCTCTTTACCTTTTTCTAAAGAATGTAAAGTTGTAGAATAAGTAGCACTCACAAATTCTTCGGGATCGTCTACATCTGAAGACGCATCCGAAATTTGGTGTAGATCCTTCATTGACAGGGTATTCAGTTTCTGTCCTATCCTATTTCTAGCTGTATTATTTTAATAGTGTTGCTTTAAATCATACCAGACTGTATAATACGATCATAACATTACCGGTAACACTGGACGGATAATCCCTGATCTGCAGCAGCCCATTTTCAGAAGGACGGTTTTCTTTTGCATTTGAATTATCAGGCAGTATACCTACGAACAAGATGAGATTACTAGTGTTTATAAATGTGATATAAATGGCTTAAAAACATGTGTAGTAAATATTATCATCAATTTAGATCTTCCTCCTACCGGAGGAAATGGAAGGAATCAAGCTCAGGACCATTGAATGTAGCGCAAATTATTTTAGCGGCCCATTCATGATTATTTATATTAAGTACTTAAATTAAGTTTGCTGTTATGATTCCGTAACTGAAGAAAAATAAACGTTTAATAACTGTGATACTTCTTATGCTATACCTTTGTTAACGTTCACAGAAGCTTCTCCCGTTTTGAATGCAGAACATAGCACAGATAGGATTTCGTTCTCGCTAAACTGACTGTCGTCTGATTCATTGTTCATTTCTTTTCTTGTATCTGTAGGCCTATATAATAATAAAATATTAAATGTACTATATTTCAGTGAATGAACTTGGGGTAAGATTTTGCGGCAATTCAGCTCAACTAACATTCAATTGACATTAGGGAAATTATTATATTATAGCCTATTTACCTTTTAAATAATTGAAACTGAACACTTCTTTAATCTTCTCAGAATATTACACACTGTTGATACAATTTTACAAGTCAGTAACGAGAACCAGCTTCCGTACTGAGGGCGCGCAAGGAGTAGACATAACAGCCTATCTGTTGTCAGATACGCGGTATTTCCTACAGACTTCTCGTGACTTCAGACACGCGGTATTGTACCCCCCTCCTTCGCACGCAGGCCATTCATGCAATCAAATTCCCGCGTTTGCAAAAAAAAAAACAGTTTTTACCAAAAATGTCAGTTACGCGGTATCATTTCTTAAGCGACGTTTTGTCATTTTTTCTACCTGATCAGTCTGTTTCTAGTGTTCGAACAGTAAATATACTGTATAAAAATGTGTAAGCATAAAGTGTTTTCTTTATAAAATAAGATGAATATTATAAGTGACATTGAAATGGTTTTTCGCAACCGGACGTGGGTCGACAACATAGTTTAAGTAAATCAACTGTGAGTGACAGTATACAGTGTAATCCATTCCACAAAAATAAAATATTTTAGTTACAATACAGTATTTTATTTTCTTGTACACAATTTCATTCATTCCTTTCAATTAAGGTTAGGGGAGAGGCACTTCGGATTTAGTGAACGAAATATGCAAGTCCGCAGAGATTCACTGTATCCGAAGTTGACTGTATCTACTAATATTTAATACTGTATGTATTTGTTGCAGTTATATTATTATTAAAATTAATTCAATGGGTTAAGTTAATAATTTTGTACAAATCTGACTTGATATAGAAAAGAGCAAACAGAACATTTCTGTTTTCAAGAAAAAAAAAATCAATGTCTAGCACCCATTTATAGCTACAATGAATGCGTTTCGTAGGAAAAGCGCTTCGTAGGAAATCCAGTACAGGTAATAACTAGTGTTGTAGGATTTAATCGATTAATCGTTCAATTTCTGTTGTAAGATTAATCGATAAAAATATTTAATCGAATAATCGAGTCGATTAAAATTAATCGGTGTTAGTTGATATTAATTATTATTTTGTTAATAGGCCTACAAACTCATACTAAAAATTGCAACAATATTTCTCTCTCGGAAACTGCTTACTTAAAAGCACAAGAGTACTGTTATTTTCTAACTGTAAACCAGATAGAGTAGGAAAAATCTTTGCACAAACAATTCAGAAAAAGATGGAAATATGAGGACAGTGACCTAGTCTACCTCTATTGAAAGTTAACTTCCACCTTGTCAGCTCACATTCCTAGAATATGAAATAGATACTTTTCTGGGATTTAGTTTTCTACGGTTTGTGAAAAGTGTAAACTCCATTATGTCATATAAGAATCTGAGAGGTAAACTTGGTGAAACGTTTGGATTTAAATTGAACGATCGTGGAGAAGTGCTTGACAGAAAAAAAAGTTTTTTCGTGTTTAGTGATGCAGGAAATATTGTTACTAAAAGTAAAGCGGCATTTAATTTGGAGCATGTGAATGCACTCACATGTTTAAAACCATGGATGAAGTAGTATTAACTAGGTGAGTCTTCATACTTTTTGTTATTTATGTTTGTCTCAAAAATTCCCAGAGAAATTGACACAATAAATTATAAGCCTCATAATAAATATCTTAGTAAGTAAATAAAATAGTTGTTTTGTAATATAACGATACAATATGTACAGATATACAACATTAATTTTATACTTATGCTTATCACAGAACACAAGTTAAATTTAACAATAATTGTGTATTGCAGTATATTCAAACCTATTTATTTGTCTATGATTCAAACATTTTTTCAACTCGATCAAAACTCGATTAATCTATCGATTAATGGATTAAATTCAAATAGTTAATCGATTAAATATTTTGATCGATCAACAGCACTTAGTGATAACGCATTTTAGTTACCGCTAACGTCTGAACGCTTCAAACATCACGTGAGATAACTTTTTAATAATAGTAGAATAGTCACATTCTGTTACAACACAAAAATGAAATACGTGATTATTCGTCTGTAATACAATTGGTCACGTAACTGAGGTAACGGTAACAATTGAAATAGGGACTCACTCTCATTGTTAACACTGGAATCCTAGGGGGAGGATTATATATGAAATTTGGTTACCACATTACAGTCTCGCCGTGAATAGGCTAACGCCCACGAGGCTCTATTTGTAATGTGCTGATTTAATGACTGAAGATGGTTTACGTGTTTGAATGGAATTCGAGTGTGATGCAGGGTAAATTCAGGCATGATTTACTGCATAAACTTGCAGGTTGGAACACAGTAACGCGGAGAAAGCCAATGAAAGAGATTTCAAAAAAGGAACATAAATTTAATTCTCATTGCAATATAAATAATAAACTTTACAACATTACAAAATTATTATAAAATGTAAGAGGAAGAGAGGGCAGATCAAGAAATAAAGATAACGAGGAAGATTGATCATCATCATGTAGCTTCCAAGGAGTTGGGTCACAGATTGGCACGTTTCTGTCTCATATTAGAGGTCGAGAAGTCTCTTCAGTGGTCGTCCAGGATTTCTCGTACCCGCCGGGGTGTAATTTTTTAATAATCTAGGATATCTGTTGTGGAGCAACCTATTGACATGTTGCATCCACTTTGACTTATAATTTAAAATTTGCTCAAAGGCTGATGTCATTCTAAATTCTTCCAAAATGTATATATTTGTTTTGTAGTCATTCCATTTATGACCTGCTGTTCTTAAATACTCGTATTTCATTTCCGCCGCAGTTATTCTTGATTTATCTTTTGCCTTGATTATCCAGTTTTCACAACCGTATAGTAAAGTCGGAAGAGACAATACGTTATATCTGCAGTGCTTATGGAACATCTGCTCGCTTGGAAAAAAATACATAAGTATTCCTCCCATTACAATAATTCATACAGAAAAAAATCAAATCGACATAAACCAGTGTAAGTTGTCAATAAATTATCAAAAAAGGTTTGTGGAAACTGACTTATGTCACTTTTCCCAAGCACTGCAGATATAATCTTATCCGAGTTTTCGTTGAAGTTTATTTTGATTTAAACACATTGTTAATGATACCAGTAACCTTTATGAAATAGTTTAATTTATGATTAATATTAAATTCAGTTTCATATGAAACAAAATTACGTAAATATTTAAATTGATTTAGCTGTCTGAGATATATATATATATATATATATATATATATATATATATATATATATATACATGCCTATGTTGCTTTTTGTAGTTTAGGGCCTATCTTCTGAATTGGATATTACAACCAGGTAATCTGCTAAGAGTAGAGTTGTGAGTTTATTGTGTGAAATTGGAATTCCAATTATACTTTCCTTTTGCCATTTTGCAATGATATCGTTTAAATATACACGGTGATCCGTTTGGGTATGGATAAAATAAAAACACTGCAAAACATTTACTGAACTCAATTTGTTGAAACTTTGTGCATACAACACTAAAAGTTGGGAGATTTCTCAGAGCTCAACATGACCCCCATTACGCACCCTGCACAACTCATAACGGTGATGCAATTCAGCCCATGTCCGTTGTAACATAAGAGGTGTGATTTCTTGTTGAAAAGCTTGAGTAATTTTTACTCTCAGATCATCAATGTTCCTGGGTTTCTGTGAAAAGACAATGTCTTTAACAAAACCCCACACGAAGAAGTCAGGAGGGGCTAGATCTGGGAGCTTGGGAAAGAAGCCAAGAGAAAGCTGATTCTTATACTGGGTTTCGCCTGCGACCGCCTTCATGTCTTTTAACACAGAACCTGTTTCTACTAATGGTCGATACCATAACATTATGAAATCGTATTTATGTGCATTACGTACACCATACTCACGTCGGAACTCCCTTTGAACTTTTTTACACTCCCAAATTAAGCATACCAAAGAACACATCGTGCCTGCTGTTGATTTGTAGTAGCCATTTTAATCATCTACGATTTTCATTTGTCCTTTCGGATTATGCATTTTTTTAATTGTCATATATGGAAACTCCCATCTTTTAATCATAATATAACCGGCAATAAATTTGTCCTACTATCACAAAGCTTTATAATAATAAATTAATATTATCCATACCAAAACGGATCAAACTGTACATTGAATAACGCTGCTAATAATGAATATCCTTGGCGTACTCCTTTATCTATAGTGATTTTGACAGAGAAACTTGATGAAAATAATAAAACACGAAGTAAAAGATTAATAAAAACGAGAGAGAGAGGGAGAGAAAGAGAGAAAGGGAGAACTGAAAATGGAAGAAAGGTGTAGAAAAAGAGAAGAGTAAACATGAAAGGGAAAGTGAGAATAGAAGGGGAAAAGAAGAGAAAGTTAATAAATAATAAGAAAGGGAGAAATACAAAGGATGATAATCTCTGGTAGGAGATATGTGAGGTAGTTTATGGAAACATAATTGGCATGAAACTGGCTCCAGAGGTCCTAAAATTCAATGTTGTTCATATTAATGATTTTGACGATATTCTCAACTTCGAAAGACTTCATTATATAGCCGGTATTATGCCTAATACACGTAGTTGGTAAGGTGGCCGCAAATATCCAAAAAGATAGTCTACTATTGCTACACTATAGCCGAAGCTGGGTCGGGATAGGAACACGTGGCCTTCCAACACTAAATCCAAAACACGGAGCTATATAATGGAACCCAGGACCTTTAAAACAGGAGAACCGCCGGCGGCATGTTCGCGGCATAATGCAGGGGATATCTCTTCTAATGGACGGGAAATCCCCGGGACAATTCAGTGAATGTAATACACCGGGGGGTGGAGTGACACTAATTCCCGGGGTGCGAGGGGTGAGTGACATAGGGTGCTACTGCTGTTCCGGAATTCATTAGCGGGATTTATATCCCTGTCTGCACCCCCTCACACCCTTCATCCCGCACACACAACCCTTATAACACCCGTACAGTCTGAAAGATAAGAACTGTTCCGCCGCTACCTTCGGCTCACACGTTGTCAAATAACATCTGCAGTTTTATATCACAACATTGTTTTTCCTCACATCACCATAACCTGGCATACGCGATGCGAAATATTATAAGCTGTCTGCTGTAGGGCCATGTGAAACAATTACTGCTCCGATATAAGAGGAAAAAAAAATACTCCTGGATTTTAATTTGTTCGTGTAAAAAGGATATACAGAGTGGAAGTAAAATAACCCAGCACATTTTCAGAACTAATAGCTCATGTAAAGGTGCCTAATTCCGTGATACCCCTAATCCCGTGATAAAATTTCAATTGAAATACATAACAGATGCCAGAAGATGTCTTCTTTTTAATTCTATTGACTATCCGCCTTTTAAATAGAAGCATTTGACTGCAGAAGCTTTTATTCAGTGAAATGTGGTTGACCAGTAAGTTTTTCTTTCTCTCGTCACCGCTCCTGAAGAAACATTTTATATTTGAGGTAAGAATTAATATAGCATTATAAAAATGATATATTAGTGTAGATTACAGTCAGCTGAATTCTTTGATGGGCGATCATAAGAGTACAAGTCAATTTTTGGCGAAATTGAGATATGTACAGTTTTGCCATCATCAGCTCGATATCTATGTCTGGTAAAAAGAGTACAAGTCAAAACCTGCTGTAGAACGCCGCATTCTCTGATGCACATAACAGTATCTTCAGAATCATGTACGATGTTAAACAGTTTTTTTTGCTCTCCTGTAAAATAAGGTTTTTTGACTTGTACTCTTATGATCGCCCATCAAAGAATTGTGTATGATTATTTAAATATTATGGGCCGTATTCATAGACATTTTTAGCGCGGGTTTCCGGTGGATAATCAGGGTTTTTCGTATTCATAAACCAGTGTTAGCGATAGGATATGATTTGAATTCTGTACTAGTAACCAGTGGATAGCAGGGGCTAGCTCAGTACTCTCGTAGCGCGTGCTGCGAAATGTTTATAACAATAAAAATATTACAGGAGCTTTCCCATTTTCGGATTTATTTTCATATTTCTCCTTCCTGGCTCACTCGTCCAGTGATGCCAACGTTAAATTGTGAAAATTAATGTCTATGAAAGAAAATAGTTCCTGGAAATAATAATAGAAATGTTATATAAAACATCAATTATAGTTATAATAAAATAATAGGGCATATATTTAACTTAATTAGTGCTGTTGTTGGGAATATAAATAATGATAAATGATTGTGTTATAGTTCAATTTATTCAAATTTAATTTTGTATTGAATTTAACTTTCAGTTTATTTCATTTATAATATATTAATATGTAATATGTATACCTGTAGTTACACAAGTATTTTCTATGAAATTTGTCACTTAGACTCTTTTTCTATGTTGTAATTTCTTGCTTAATTCGTATTAAAACAATATACTATGACTTTAATGTGTTTTTCCAAATACACGTTTGTTTTCTGAGCATTTAATGGCGAGTATTTTAGTATCACGGCATTTGGATCCCTGTCACGGATTTGGGAGCCACTATATAACAATGAAGAATCACATATTATATACCAAACTTATGAAACAGTTGACACTGAATGTTGTAAAAACTGTAGCTAAAGGTCCAAATAACGTCATTTAGGTGTTATTTGAACATTTTTATTACAATTTTGGCATAAATATAGACTTATTTAAATATATCACGGAATTAGGCAACCTTACCCTATGTAACAAAAAAGTGTCACACTATATTGGTGGAAAGTTCATAGTTTTCTCAGAACTTTCTTTTTCAAATATTTAACATCCTTTTATTCGGTAATTACTGTGAGTAGAATCGTGATCTTTGTCCATATCGATAGAAAACCTAATAAAGAATAATTTACTCCTCAGGCGTACTTCAATACCGTGGACGGTTTTCGTATGAATTTAATTTAAAAACAATTAATTTGAAGCCACTGAACGATGCAACCAAATTGCAACGTTGTAGCTAGAGAGGGAGGGGAAGGCAGTTTACGTAGGCTGAGTTCGCTGACCTCTTACATCTGTATTACGAGAAGAAAGGGAACTTTGTTAGCGACAAAATTGCCTGACTACTGGAACTTTCAACTTAATTTTCTAATTAACCGTGCATTTAAGGGGCGTGACGGGTGAAAATTTGGCCATTTTCAGTCAAAAATCGTATTTCCGTTTTCTTGTAAAAAAATGAATCAGCAATCTCTTATATATGTTGAGCAAGTTTCAATTTTCTGCGACGCTCAAAAGCATAAAAATTACGCAATATATAAATGGCTGTGCCCTTGAACTTTAATCTCATGCAAATTTTACAAGCTGCTTTTTTCACACTTTTTTCAGCACATTTCTTCATGTTCAAAGTGTAAAGGCTCTTACAATTTTGATGTTAGGAACATGGAAAGTTTACTGCATGTTCTATACACTGTGGTTAACAAAATAATGCATGAGCTTTACGATTAAACTAATACTTTTTGAAATCAAAACTGAAATATTTATAGTGGCAATGGAAAATTTTTATTTTAGGTATGCAATGGTTATAAAATTATTTCCCCTCTTTTATAGTAAAGATATAGGAAACCTAATGCGTGATGTTTTTCTAAATATGCCACTGGACTTGCAAAAAATGTTTCAAAGATTTTACTGAAAAATTGAGCGACACATTTCATTTTGAAATGTGTAAATTCTTCAAAATGTTTTTGTTAATAACCCAGAAACTAATCGACTCACAGTAATGAAACTTCACCACATCATCATCTGTCACACCGTGATTGTGTGTACAAAAAATCAAGGATGTAAGTTGAAAAATGTAGTAAATAGAAATTTCGCCCATTACCCCCTTTAATCACAAACCGTAATATAGATTTTTTATTCATTTAAGTATACCCTATTGTCCCTTTTAATCTGCAGGACTATTTCACTTCCACCCTGTAAACTAAAATGCTAAAGAGTACTATTCAAAATTTAACAAATTCATAGATGTTAATAAGTATTCCTTTACTCCCAATGATGAGTATTTGCTTACTCATTATTGACCTAAGTGTCCTGCAGTTTCGAGAGACTGTCACCATATAGGCCTACTGGCTTGTCTATGTTTTTCGATGGCCGGACCCGAAAGGATCCTTCAATTTAAGGGCCTTCCATTTAAGGGCCTACTGTACTCCCTATACAGAGTAGAAGTGAAATAATCTTGCAGATTGAAAGGGACGATAGCGTACACTGAAATGAATAGAAACCCTATATTACGTTTTGTGATTAAATGCACGGTTAATTAGAAAATTAAGTTTGAAGTTTCAGCAGTCCGACAACATCGCCGTTAACACTCTTCTCGTGATACAAATGAAAGAGGTCAGCGAACTTGGTGTGTCTCGCTACATGAGCTGGTCTTTGGCTCTGTGTTGCAACCAACTCGCATCGTGAAGGGGCTTGAACTTGGAAGCTTTTAAAATGAAATTTACACGAAAACCGTCCACATTACTGAAACACTGTTCATTGTTCAACGATGTCCAGCTACCCATCAGAAGTAAATTCATGCTACCTGCATTTGGCCAATAGCAATTAAGGTACCATTCCCGCAGCTGTTGTAATCCCATTTTACCAGATGTTGAAGCATTAATATATGAGCAAGTGCGAACAACAGCAGCTCCAACTGGGAAGTCAGTGAAAGTCCGATAAATTCAAAAAGGAACTACCGGTATGATTCAACCGTTGGATGTATTCTTTTTCAGACAATACAAAACATATTGGAGGACTATGTCGGATTATGCAATCAAGGACGACCATTTTTATCCAGACCTTCATGACAGAGATACCATTGTCACTCTACAATCAATTACAGTCACCTCGATTCAAAGACATGATTCAATTTGCATTTTATAAATCAGGATGCATTAATGATCCCATTGAATGGTTTGAAGTGCCGAAACAGTACGTTTTTCACATACCAGGAGTTAACTTTTGCGACATTTGTGGAGGTTCTTCCTATATTAGGTGCTCATGGAGTACTTCAAAGTTCTATTTTGATCACTTTATGAATGCTGGTGACTTGAACTTTGCCCATTGCCGCATTTTTGTCCATTGAGACTGAAAAATGAGCAAATATGTTAATATATATTGATGTCTTTAAAGATCACACTTCGAATTTGTACCTCCATTTCCCATGACCATTAGCAGCTAAAAGGTATATCAATAAACTCTACCAAAACAGACTATGTGTCAGCATATGTTTCATTCTTAAAACTCACAGGTGAACTGGAGAGGTCTACTTGTAAGTAATAAATGATAAATCCAAAGTAATATTGTGTAAGTATGTTGTCTAAATATTTAGAGAAACGAAATTCTGATGATGATTTTAAAAAAGTGTTTATTTAAAGAGGTGGAAAGACGTGTATAATTGGCTTGTGACCACGTGGAATAATTCCTCTTAAGCTCACAATGAACCACAAACAGTCAAACAGCAGGAACAGATGCCCCACTGTTTCGAAATAACAATTATAACTTTGTACCAATTCAAAACTGGGCTGTCAAGCTTTTTTTTATAAGGTTGTAAAAATGATTTCTCACTGTTAATAGATTATAGATCTTCAGGGAAATATAAACAATCAAACTGAAGTAAATTTGAAAATGTTGTTTTTTTTATGAAATTTGCTACTAAGTTTCATAAAATGTATTTTTTTTTTGTTAGTAGGGTAGGACTATTAATTATTTAATTTAATAAACAACGCGATAAATTTAAAATGTCTAAAATACTGGTTTCCCGAATTTTTCTATAAAAATCTGGAATTTCATTAATTTTTACAATACCCACCTGGCAACCCTATGTATAAAACATGTTTCATATTAAAAAAAAAGAAGTTTTATCATTTTCAACAGTTAAAATATTAATAAGCTCAAAATATCTAATCATACAAAATGGGACAGTCTCAGTGTACAAAATATAATTCCTGAGCATCCAAAGAAAAGTGCAGTTGCATCCTTTTGATTACACACAGGGTATGACTATATGTCAAAACACTTGAACAAAATTGGAATATTTTCTTCACCACGTTGTCCATTATGCAGTCTTCGGAAAGATATGGATCAGAATCATATTATGTCCAGCCCTCTCCTCTAAACCGCACTGTGTGTGAGAAATGTAGGAGAGGAAGCGAGTTAATGGCTTTATTGCCAAGAACTCAGCATTAGCTAGCGTTTGTAAATTTAATAATCTGATTGGCTATGTATTGTATACTTTTAGTAGAGCCATCGATGTAACTCAGTCGGCAGACTCGCTGGGCTGCTGATCCGGAGCTGCGTTCGGACTTGGGTTGGATCCCCCTTTGGTCTCATTGAATGATTTCTTCCGAGGTTTTCTCCAGCTGTGGGACTGAAGCCGGGTGGTCTATGGCGAGTCCTCGGCATCACTTCATTTCACCCTTTTGATTTGATTACCTGGTTGGGTTTTTCCGAGGATTTCCCCAACCAAAAGACAAATGCCGAGTAATCTTTTGGCGAATCCTCGGACCTCACCTCATCATTGTAGAAAATTACTAAATTGTAAAACTGTAAAAATTGTAAAATATTGTAAAAGTTTGTAAAAATTGTAATTGTAATAGGCTATTGTAAAATTTTGCCTGGTTCCACATCTTAAAGCTTCATTGCTAATGTACGATCTATGGAATATAATAAATGAATAAATGAATGAATGAACAACGTCGGTAACACATTTTAAAAATGTACTATTTCATGGCACTGTTTAAAACAGTATAAAAACAGTTTAAAACAAAAACATGTTTTTTTATTTTTTTAATAAAAGTGTTTCTTCACCAACCCTGCTCATTACTGACATCCGAAGTGATGTGAAAATTGAAAATGGATCACAGTCATGCCATCTATCCGCAATATGCGGCAACCGAACCAGGCAAGTGAAGCGGGTAGGCATTAGACACACACATACATAAATCCCACTCCTCTAAATTGACAGAAATAAAAAAACTGGGCTCATTCTTGACCCAACAGTAAGGTTCGAAATTAATGAAGATCAACGAAAGCAGGTACATGAAGAGAAGCTCGCTATTTACCTTCCATGCTGTGATGATCTCACTCATAAATATAATATTCAAGATTGGAATGTCATTGGACGTATGTTTGGTGCGCGAGGAACAATTCCCAAATTTACATTGGAGATCCTCAGAAAATTAAAGGATCCTGAAAAAACTCTTCAGACAATTGCATCAACCATTTTAAAATCTTCATTGAACATCATCAATCACCATCTCTATTCATATTTATACTATTCAGTGTAAATTATTTATTTTCAATAATTTTTTATCGTTTTGATAGCTACCACATCTTGTCGCAGAATATTATTTTTTTTAAATTTTATTATGTATTTTTCTAACATTAATTTACATTTTCTTTCTTATTCACTTGAATTGATTAGGATGCCGATCATTTAAATCCAAGCTTTGGACGGCTATCATTTCGATATACTACTACTCCACAACCTTAAACAATCTTATTTAAATAACTATCATTCAAAATGGACAGAATTCACCTCAATAAAATTGTAGTACACAGAGTACACGAAAATTCTTTGTTTTATGCTTCAGAACGGGTTAAATATGGAATATGAATGCTTCTGATCTAGGTTCAAGGACATTAATCAGAGAAAATTCGAGAGTTAAATATGAACTTAGATTATCGTTTATGCAACAGAAAAGCTGGATTTAACTTGACTGGCGGCCATTTTTAACTCTTAATTTCGGTTCAAACAGTTTTATACAACCGACCCTAAGGATAATAAATTGAGATTAACAAGAACGAAACAATTAAATAAAGAAAATAGAGTATGAGAACCCCATCCTTGAGATGTTAAGCACTTTCATTTAAAGTATATTGTCAATTGCAGAAAAGATGTTTGCAAACGATTATTTATATCATGATAAAGAATCTCCCTTGCAACGAACCCCCCTCTGTTTTGGTTAAAGAACGTAAGTCAACTTAATAAACTGGATTGTACAGTCTTGAAGCCAGAACTGTGTATGAGCACCCCTGGCTGAGACTCGTCATGTGTGCACGTTGGAGCAGACATCTTCTTTATTCACATCACAGTGGGGGGAGGAGGGTTCCTCCATCCAATTGATTGCATTTAGATCCGCGCGGAGCCCTATTACGGAAAAGCAAGACACGACCCAAGTTCAAGTGTCAGCCGGGACAGACATTGCTCATCTTAGCACTATTAAACACGAGTATTGTTTTGTTGCGGTCAAAACAGACATGAGGTTTCACTCAGTGAACCATTACATCCATGCAGGTTTATAATTTAATCACTAAGGAAAAAGAAAAAGAAGCCAGTGATGATTATGATTCATAATCATAATTATTATAATGATACTGACGATTATGATGACGATGGTTGACAAAGGAGAAAAAAATTAAAATAGAAGGAAAAGTATGAGAAGAGTAAGTATGGATAGAAAGGGAAGAAAGACAAGAAAAGCCACAAATACACCAAAAAAATTACAAAATATTAGTAAGATTATAAGGAGGATGAAGATGATAAGGAGGAGGGGAGTCACAAGAAAAGAACACAGAATATAGGAACAGGCATTAAGGAGAAGAAAAGCTATGAGAGGGAGAAAACGAAAATTACAGTAAAAATAAAATGAAAGATAATCAAAGAGAGTATGAGGAGGGGGTAGAGAAAGTAATCGAAAAAAAGAGAATGAAAATTTTCAAAAAGAAAACGAGAAGTAGAATAGTAAAAAGTATAAGAAGAAAGACAAAATAAAGGAGGAGAAAGAAAGTAGAAAAAGAAATGAAAACTAGAAAATGATTATGATTATGATGATGATGATGATGATGATGATGATGATGACAGCAGGAGCAGGAAGAAGAGGAAGAATAGGAGCAAAATTACCAGAAGTATGACCTGAAAGACGACATACATAAAGATAACACAAAAACAAAAAAGAGAATAGAGATAGAATGAATAGATTAAGAATATAGTTAATAAAAATTAAAAAGTGATAATTAAACGACTAAACTATAGGAACGAATAAGAAGAATAGCCTAAGGACGAAAAAAAAAACAGAACAAAAAAATATGAGAAAAAGTTTGCGCTGTATGTGGGACACACCATCACTTAGAATAAATACGTCACCCAGTTTCGGGAATGAAACCACAATTATTGTGTTGGTTTTACTTTTGTTCCGGTTTACAAATGGAGAGTATGGCTCTATGATAAGAGAAATAATT
This sequence comes from Periplaneta americana, assembly GCF_040183065.1. Classification (NCBI taxonomy): domain Eukaryota; kingdom Metazoa; phylum Arthropoda; class Insecta; order Blattodea; family Blattidae; genus Periplaneta; species Periplaneta americana. The sequence goes on along the minus strand of NC_091131.1, from coordinate 106,296,271 downwards.
AATGAAGGACATGAAATATAATATTTTCCCTTCACATGAAGCGACATTCCGAAATTAGTCCCAGCTCACTACAAATTTTTCCCTATGGTTCACTCAAAGTGTATCGTACGTGTATATTATCAGATTAATATTGCAGATATTACAAATGAAACAAGTGGCCGCACAGGTCTGTAGCTGCTCTCGATGCCGAGACATTACTGAGAGATTCCGAGCGGCATGGCTAAGTTTATGTGCAAATTCGGCGCACTCATACCCGTAGCGAGGGGAGGTGACATCATTTGGCGTGGTGACGGAAGTTAGATTGGATCATGGCCTAACTACTACTAACATTAGCATTTGACTGTGGTTGTTACAGTAAGTTTTTGAAATTCTCTCATTTTTTTCACCACGTATCCCGGAAAGGGTGACTATAATCCATGCAAAAGAAAAGAAGACGAAGGGAAATACAAAGGAGAAAGCAGAGTACAGAATAAATGAAGACAAGAAGAAACAAGTAGGCCTAATTATAAAAAGAAACAGAGAAAATTGAGAGAGAAATAGAAGAGAACAAAGACATCTGAAGAACATAAATAATAATGGAAAGGGCAACAAAAGAAAAATGATACGAGATTTGAGGAAGTTCATATGATTGCGTATAACGTCTATACAGGAAATAAGGTGTCTAATGGAAGGAAAGAAATAAACTATGAATAACATTCATTCCTCTATAATAATAATAATAATAATAATAATAATAATAATAATAATAATAATAATAATATTTAAAATTTGTTTCATGAAGATTTAAACATTCGACTATTTTGCGTTGAGTAAACACAGAATCAAATTGTTTCTTTTAAAATTTATATCAAATTTCACATTGCTATATTCTACATTCTACTCTACGCCTTAGGCTAGGGGGCCGCACTAAATAATGTGAGGAAATTGAGAGCCTCATTACTAAAGGGTTGAGAAACACTGATTAGACCGTTACTACCTGCTCTTTTTGCAAAGTATCATTCATTCATTTTCATTCACTGTTCTGCCCAAGGGAGGTCTTTCACTGCAAATCTTTCTCCAATCTTTCCTATTTTCTGCCTTCCTCTTTGTCTCCTCTTATGATCCATATATTTTAATGTTGTCTATCCTCTCATATCTTCTCCCGTTCACCATTCCTTCCAGTGCATCCTTCGGTAGGTAGTTCGTTTCTCAGCCAGTAACCTAACCAATTCCTCTTCCTCTTCCTGATCAATTTCAGCATCATTCTTTCTTCACCCACTCTTACCAACACAGCTTCATTTCTTATTCTGTCTGTCCACTTCACACGTTCCACTCTTCCCCATATCCACATTTCAAATGCTTCTATTTGCTTCTCTTCACTTCGTCGTAACGTCCATGTTTCTATCCCATACAATGCCACACTTCACACAAAACACTTCACTAGTCTCTTCCTCAGTTCTTTTTTCAAAGATCCTCAGAAGATGCTCCTTTTTTCTGTTAAAAGCTTCCTTGGTCATTACTATCCTCCTTTTGACTTCCTGGCAGCAGCTCATGTTACTGCTTATAGTACATCCAGTATTTGAAGCTGTCCACTTGCTCTACTACCTTAATTAGAATTCGTAAGTTTATCTTTTTATTTTTCTTCCTATGATCATGGTCTTCGTCTTGTTTGCATTTATCTTCATCCCATACTGCTCGCAGCTGTCATTTAGCTTTAGTATCATATCCCTTAGTATCATCTCCTCTTCTGCTAACAACGCCACATCATCAGCAAATATTATGCACTTTATTCTTCTTCGTCCTATTATCACTTCTCCCATATTCTGAAAAAACTGAAAATATATTTTCATAAAATTATCTGATTCAGTGTACGCAGAACCACAACACATTCCCCTTATACTCCGAATAATTTGAAAGTAAAAAGACGAAGCAGAGAAAACGGAAGAAATGAGAGGGGAAGGAAGAGCGGAAGAGGGAGAGAAAAGGATAGAAAATGAAACGGAGGAAAAAATAATTTGAAATGCAATAGAACTGTTAGTTGAGAAGTGTGGTTAGTCCCCGTTTCACGGAACGGAGACATAAGACAGCAATGAACAGTCACGTCATTATCTGTGCTGTCTGTCTGTCCGTCTGTCGGTCATTTATCATCCTGCACTCTCAAAACTTTACACTCCGTATTTCCGTTTGATTTCCGGGACGCCACAATCGTTCTAATTGTGACGCCCCCTCGAAACTTTCTCATTAAGCCGACTTAAATAAAACAACAGAACTACACCTGTCTCACCTTCTGGAAACCGCCCACAGAGAATCTCCAATCTATGATCCGCGGTCCCATTTCGTACAACTGTTAAGAAGCAATAATAAGAACACACTGTTGTTCTATTCCAAAGAAATAAAAAGGAAGTTATTAGGTCGACGTCAAATAATGTAATTATCAGAGTTTCTCTACAAAAATGCCTTAAATGTTACCTCCAAATATGACTCAATATTAACAATAGCCTACTGTGAATATTTGAACCTTCTCGCCTATATCTCAAAAGCTTCAGTTCTCTCAAACAGATGACAGTGGATCAAAATGCGGGATGATATAGACGTTATTTTGAAGCAGAAAAAATGGGCGTATAAGCGCACAGTACATCAATTATTCGTAGATTTCAAAAGACATACGAAGTTTTATAAAATGTTCTTATTGAATTTGTTATTCCCAAGAAACTAGTTCGATTAACTAAAACGTGTCTCAGTCAAACATACAGCAGAGTTCGTATAGGCCAGTTTCCGTCTGAAGGTTTTGCAATTCACTGCAGGCTAAACTGCTAAAGCAAGAAGATGCACTATCATCTTTACTTTTTAACTTGCTCTAGAATATACCATTAGGAAAGTCCAGGAAAACAGAGAGGGGTTGGAATTGAACGGATTACATCAGCTGCTTGATTATGCTGATGACATGAATATGTTAGGAGAATATCCACAAACGATTAGGGAAAATACGGGAATTTTACTTGAAGCAAGCAATAAGATAGGTTTGGAACGCAAGATTTTAGTGGCTTAGAAGGCGCTCTGAAGCCAAATCGTGACAGTTGTATGTAGAGTTATATTTGAAGAATGCATGGACACATGAAGTTCATTTTCGTTATCAGGTGGACAAGAGATGTTTTGAAATTGAGCTCTTCAAATATCTTGGACTTTAAAGCGACAATATTGTTTATGTAGCCTAAGTGAGGCGTTATAATCCATTCTGTCCAGGTATTTTTTAGTTTGTTATTTAACGACGCTGTATCAACAAGTCTATTATTTATGATAACGATTTCATAGCCGTCTAAACCGGCCACATAATCAACAAAGGGATTAGAAAAAATTAAATGCCGTATCTTGTTACAATGAGTATTACAGATGTAATTTCAAAATTAAAAGGGTTAAAATGTAAATATGAATGTTAATTTTTTTTTTTTTACTTATTTGTGTTACGTGTAATATTTACGTCATGAAAGATCGAAATAATGCATTAATTTCTTAATGAATGAAGTTTCTATATTGGATATTGCAATTTCTTTGGTAGTGCGTAAAGTGATTACTTACTTTTTAACGCAATAGTGTTTTAAAGGTTCACTGTACCCACTGATAACGTGGGTAAAATACAAGTTTACGCACTATCGTGGAAAAAACATTTTTAATCATTCTGTGTAAAAATCTAAAAATAACATCCGATTGAAAATCTATGTAGCTATTTGCTTCTGGAATATTTGAACATATTGCACCGAAGATGTTTTTCATTTATTTATTCATTTAGTGTTCCGTCCAAGGGCAGGTCTTTTACTGCAAACGCAGCTTTCTCCAATCTCTCCTATTTTCTGCCTTCCTCTTCGTTTCCTCATATGATCCATATATCTTAATGTCGTCCATCATCTGATATCTTCTTCTGCCCCGAACTCTTCTCCCGTTCACCATTCCTTCCAATGGATCCTTCAGTAGGCAGTTTCTTCTCAGCCAGTGACCCAGCTAATTTCTTTTCCTCTTTCTGATTAGTTTCAGCATTATTCTTTCTTCACCCACTCTTTCCAACACAGCTGCATTTCTTATTCTCTCTGTCCACTTCACACATTCCATTCTTCTCCATATCCACATTTCAAATGCTTCTAGTCGCTTCTGTCCACTTCGTCGTAATGTCCATGTTTCTGCCCCATACAAAGCCACACTTCACACAAAGCACTTCACAAAGCACTTCACAAAGCACTTCACTAGTCTCTTCCTTAGTTCTTTTTCCAGAGATCCGCAGAAAATGCTCCTTTTTCTATTAAAAGCTTCCTTTGCCATCTATCCTCCTTTTGACTTCCTGGCAGCAGCTCATGTTACTGCTTATAGTACACCCTAAGTATTTGAAGCTGTCCACTTGCTCTACTGTCTCATTTAGAATTCGCAAGTTTGCCTTCTTTATTTTTCTTACTATGACCATGCTCTTCGTCTTATTTGCATTTATCTTCATCCCATATTGCTGACAGCTGTCATTTAGCTCTAGTAGCATATTCTTTAGTATCATTTCCTCTTCTGCTATCAACGCCATACCATCAGCAAATTTTACAAATATCTTAGCCTTAAATATAACTCTTAAGAATACATCTGCGGATCATTCACTGGCAAACTGAACTGCAACTGCATAATTTCTGAAACGCAAACAGTAAAGTGATCATTCCGGACCAACAGTCGTTCGCGATCCACAGTTTGTCAAACACTTCCTTACAAGACTGAAACATATTTTACGCACTTTTGTGCTGCGAAATATTTGGCTGTGCCTCACGCGAAACTCTGTCCGCAGGAGGTGTGGGGGGGGGGGCGAGTCGCTATCCCGAGCATCAATCTAATCTGAGCGCTAACTTTATTTTAAACTATTATGATAAAGTAATCGGTTAGTTTGAATGACACTGTCTGCCGGCGCGTGATTAATGACTGGAACGCTAGGTAGCAGCACAGGGCTGCCCAGGAAACCCTTACTAATTCAAAGATGTTCCAAGCCACATTTTCAAGTGATCAGAGTTCAACTTATCGTGAGAACAAAATGAAATTTGTACTTGGTGACAATATGAACTTCGTGTCTGGTGTGTGTCCTGCAGAGGCGACAATTAGAGGGGTATAGATGTAATCATCCACAGATTTTTAAGATTTAAAAAAATTGAATACTACAAAAAGAAAAAATGTGAGAACTGTACTTTCAATATTAAAAATTCCACTTTTATAAACGTTTATGAAATAAAAGTTAGTTAATTATTTTTCTGCGTTACCCTTTGCTACACCTGTGGTTATTATCTTTTATTATTTATTTATTTATTTATTTATTTATTTATTTATTTATTTATTTATTTATTTATTTAATTTAACTAGCTACCTAGTGAGTACAAATTAAATTTATAATAATAGCACATTTTGGCTATTAGAGGAGAAAAATTCGTTCCGGCGCCGGAGATCGAACCTGGGTCCTTGGTTCTACGTACCAAGCGCTCTAACCACTGAGCTACGCCAAAGTTCAATCCACAGCACCGAATCGAATCCCTCTCCTCTAGTATTTTCCCCTTTGTGGTCTGGCTCTAAGTTCGACATATATCTTGACATATATTAAGTCAACTGCCATTATACAAGGAGCGCACTCAATTGAGTGACTTGGTGGCCGGGATTCCACAGTATTATGCACTGTTGGGCGAAGAATCTACGTAAATATTCTTCTCTAATAACCATTGTTACCATAACAGATATATTATGTAGGACCATAAATTAATCTTTACGTAAAAGTACATTTTGTTTGTTAATTGAAATTCACATTTCTTTATCAGTAATTTTATGTGTTTACTTTATTCGCACCTACGTCATATTAACAATAATTGAATGTAAATTACGAATCGTATAAGTACGACAAGAAGCTAAAAATTGATACCTTGTGTCGAAATTGCAAATGTAGGTCTACTGTAAAGTGGGAGAAACTTGATCATAAAACAAAAATAATTAAACTATATCAGCCCTAATTGTGACTTAAAATAATAAAACATACTTTAAAAACTGAAAAAAATTATTAACTTTAAAAATAGGCCTATGTTCAGTGCGTCTGATTTCATGGTTTAATTGTTTTTTCCTATGGTTAAATTTACACCAGTTTGAGGTATGGAAAATAGGTACTTCATTTCACAATTGCCCACATTCTGAGAGCCTGCCCTCAAGGAGAACTACTGAGAAATAGTCGTCGATACAAGATTCGATCCCTCCTAGCATCGGCCCTAAGAAGAAAAAACTACCAAATAGAAGAGGAGGTCCATCGTATGTCCACAAATGGGTCTACAAGGCGCATTGACATCATCGCTATCCCGACAAGATCAACAAACGGATTCATGATTGATCCAACTGTAAGGATGGAAACATATGACTGCTGAGGTACATCAGGAAAAATGCGATATATACAACCCCACTATATCTTACTTACTTACTTACTTACTTACTTACTTACTTACTTACTTACTCACTTACTTACTTACTTACTTACTTACTTACTGGCTTTTAAGGAACCCGGAGGTTCATTGCCGCCCTCACATAAGCCCGCCTTGGTCCCTATCCTGAGCAAGATTAATCCATTCTCTATCATCATATCCCATCTCCCTCAAATCCATTTTACTCGTAATATTATCTTCCCATCTACATCTTGGCCTCCCAAAGGTCTTTTTTCCTCCAGCCTCCCAACTAACCTCCACTATATAATACTAAAAGTAAATCCATGGCGCTAGAGCCCTGAAGGGCACAGTCCGACGAGCCGGCTGCTGCCCTCACGTTCACATGCCGAAGCAGAGGTGGACGATCATCCAACCAGAATGGAGAAATCGTGTAGTTAGCACGATGATCCCTCCAGCCGTTATAGCTGCTTTGCTGAACCGGATTTTCGCTACCTATCGTAGCTCCCCAAGTGCATCACGATGCTGGGTTGGCACCGGTCCCATACACTGGCCGAAATTTCATGAGAAAAGTTCTTCCCCCATAAGGACTCGAACCAGCGCGCATTCCGTAACGCGAGTCCTAGGCAGGATGCCTTAGACCACGACGCCACGGCGCGGGACACTATATCAAGCTATAAGGAAAAATATCATCTAACGTCGATCGAAGTTATTGGATTACTGAATGGGGCTAGAGGAACCATCACAAAAATATTCGCGCATTTTTACAAGCAGTTTGGTCTACGACTAAGTCTTGTTACTGAAGTATCTATGTCTGCAGTGAAGGGATCTATAAAAATTCTAAGAAACTATCTCTACGCTTAAATAGACTGACCTCTTTCCTATGGGTCCTGCAACAAAACCTGAACAGATGACTGCGATCACCTGATGACAAATAGATACTTGGAAGATTTGATGTTTCTTCTAGAATTAAAGATGATTTCTTTAATCCTTCTCAATTATTTGTAATTGTGTTATTTTATTTTTCTTTTCCTTCTTCATTGTTTTCTTTTTTCATTATAATTGTTTACCTACCATTTATTTAAAAAAAAATACAATTTTATGGTAAGCTTTGTCTTGTAGGCAGCCTCCACTTGGAGAAAGACGAATAAACAAAGTTTATTCACAATAAAAACAGGGAGGAAATACGTCACGTGATATGTCCTACAAGGTCTTGTCACCCAAGAAAAAAACTGAAATGACGCTCCAAGTGTCCTGTGTTATCACAAGTAGTGGTCTTGCGCAATGGCCAGGGACACTCGCCACTTTCTAACTTCGACTGTAGACTCAAGAAGACAAGAGTGACGAAAAAATGACCAAAATGACAAAAATAAAAGTACCTCAATATGATGTGTGTAACGATGACGATGATAGTAAGTTATCATCATCATTATTATTATTATTATTATTATTATTATTATTATTATTATTATTATTATTATTATTGTAGTTTTTTTTATTTCTCAGGATGCACTGTCTTCAAGTAACTAGTCGGATATGAAGCCCCTACAATGCATTGAACCTAATATGCATCCTGGCTAGTGAAACAGAATACATTAGCGAATGTGCCATAATTTTGTAATTATTTTTCTCGCCAACGACCATAACGAAAGAAGCTTGTGTGCATTAGCACAAGGGTCAGTACTAAGACACTCTTTACTGTAATGCTAATGGTGTACAGTCAGGTCCCTGTGTATGATGTTTTACCTGCTTCGTAGAAATGTACATACAGTAGTATTCACCTGTAATGGGGCCTGCTGAAGTGACAGAAGAAATCAACGTTCCCAAGTTCTGGTAGACCGCGCGATGGGCCGTTAACGATGACAGATGAAATGTTTTTCAACAGCAGTTTCATTGTTCAGTTGCAACTTTAAAAGTTTCGTGTAAATCGTAAATTTAACGCCGAATGAACAAATACATACACACAAAAGGAGAAGTAGTAATAGTAGTAGTTGTAGTAATATTTCTATGTCGATTCCCTATGTTTAATAAGGGATAACAGGATATTGATGATGATGATGATGATGATGATTAGTAGTAGTAGTAGTAGTAGTAGTAGTAGTAGTAGTAGTAGCAATAAAAATACTTAAAACTGGCGAAAAAAATGATTAACTTTAAAAATTCCCTGTGTTCAGTGTATCTTATATCATGGTTTAATTGAAGGGTTCAGAACCATAGTGGGCCAAGCGACATTTACTAAAACCGTATAAAGCAAGAGTTAAAATGAAGTTATTACCATATTTCAATGGAAACATATAGCAAGTAATATAAAGTATACACATTAAAACTAAATGATATATCAATCTTCAATAAACTATGGTATTCGCTTAACTTTAACCCTTGCTTTCTCCGTTTTTTAATAAATGGCGCTTGGCCCACTATGGCTCTGAACCCTTCAATTGTTTTTTTCCTATAGTCAAATTTATCCCAGTTTATGGTATGAGAAATACTTCATTTCAGAGGAAATAGGTTGAGAGTACACCACGTGATATGCCCTACAAGTAGTGGCGGTGGTGGTGGTGGTGGTGGTGGTGGTAGTAGTAGTAGTAGTAGTAGTAGTAGTAGTAGTAGTAGTAGTAGTAGTAGTAGTAGTAGTAGTAGTAGTAGTAGTAGTAGTAGCAGCAGCAGCAGCAATAAAAATAATTAAGAAGTGGCGAAAAAAATATTAACTTTAAAAATTTCCTGTCTTCAGTGTCTCTTATATCATGGTTTAATTGAAGGGTTCAGAACCATAATGGATAATGGGCCAAGCAACATTTACTAAAACCCTATAAAACAAGGGTTAAAATGAAGTTATTACCATAATTCAATGGAAACATATAGCAAGTAATATAAAGTATACACATTAAAACTAAATTATATATCAATCTTCATTAAACTATGGTATTATCTTAACTTTAACCCTTGCTTTCTCCGTTTTTAATAAATGGCGCTTCGCCCACTATAGCTCTGAACCCTTCAATTGTTTTTTTCCTATAGTCAAATTTACCCCAGTTTATGGTATGAGAAATACTTCATTTCAGAGGAAATGGGCGAGAGTACACCACGTGAAATAAAGTAGTAGGCGTAGTAGTAGTAGTAGTAGTAGTAGTAGTAGTAGTAGTAGTAGTAGTAGTAGTAGTAGTAGTAGTAGTAGTAGTAGTAGTAGTAGTAGTAAATGTCGTTATATGGCTAGTATTTTATAGCTACTCAGCCTGTATCTCTCGTCGTCCTTTCTACGCCTCCCCATTTTCTACAAATTCTGTTCCAAATCTCATCTTTCCATCACTATGAGGACCTGACTGAAGTGCTACTTTAGGGATCTTCCTCTTTTTTTTTTTTTGTCCTGTGAATTTCATTCAAATACTTTTTGGCAAATCGTCATTCCCCATTCGCTAATTATGGTCATAACATATTAATAAACTAACAATAATAAACATACCCTGCATTTATATCCATGTAAAATTAATATATTAGTATTATGATATGTAAAAAATAAATTTGTTGAAATAAGTGTGATCGCTTTGAATGATTTCTTTAAAACTTCGCTCTAGATTCCTAGCAAAAGCAGCTGCAGTCTATTTTTTAAGAAGTAATGGTTTTACTATAGGCTATTTTAATTTAATTTTTCACAGTTATAAATAATTGCTTGAGAATTTACTCTTTTCAGTTTTACTTTCAGATAACATAATACTATTTTATTTACAGTAATCTCACAAGAGGTTTTGATTTATCTAGAGAAAATCAAATCTCGACTGACTTATGAAAATACTAAACTATCTTCAAATGTATTATTGTACCATCTCATCATTACAAATATTCTGCTAGGTGGCAGTAGTGTGTTATGATCAGTGTTCTCTTGTTTGTGCCATGTATACAATCTCCATTGAACTCTATGGAGATTACTACAAGTCAAAAAGGCTTTGATGATTCAGTTTCATTTTTATTAAAACAGATGCATTCCACTACAATTATCAATATATATTAAACAATCTCTGATACGTAACTATCCATAATCTCATACAGCAGAAGCTGTAGCTGTAACATAACCTAAATAATATAAAAAGACAAATTATAGACAAGTTTTAATTAAGGATGATGAAATAAACACGAATCAGTTTAAAAGATACAATAATTTTATTACTGAAAGTACAATATTGAAAGCAACAAATGCTAGGGAGGTGATAAAAATCGTGGAATAAGCAGCTATGATTGGTTGAAACACGTCGTTCCGTACCGTTTTATTGGTCAAAATTAGTATGACGTAGTAAAAGTGTAAGAGTCAACATTAATAGATCCATCACCATAACGAGGAAGATTTTTAAGGTTATGTTCTCGGTTCTTTCACGTGCAGCTCAAATATTTCTACTCCCCCCACCTCTTTTTGCAGTCTTGCAAGAGCTTATATGCAATTGGGTATGCAATGTAGAGTAATTTTGAGTAGACTATTATCGTGAATCCTGTCAGCGTGATGAAGTCAACTGCACAGGTATTTATTACATCTTGTACTGTGTTGCGAACCTCTTGAACAATAATTGGACAGATGTTCAAAACAGGAGCACGACAAATTTAATCAAATCACAGCTGCAAAATGCAGTCGACTTCAACTATTACGCGAGAAAAAAATGTCTCAAAATTCTCTTAATTTAAGCCTAGCTGACGAAGCGTAGAATAAAGTTGTTTTTTAGTAACTGAACGGAATAATTTGTCAATTTCCGGTGTGAAATTTTTTCGAATCCTTAGCCTCCCGTATTTTCTTTAAAAAAAGTTGGCAAGCCTGTATGTATGTATACTGTACACGAGCTTAACATTGCTTGGCAACTGCGTACATGTGTTCGAATCCCTCCTAGGGCATAGATATTTGTATATTTTCAGTGTGGTATTCTGTTTTTCTTCATAGGTCAAGACGTAATGACCCGAAATCACACATGTCTCGCCATGTGTCTGTCTAAAGTCAAATCAGGAAAGCCCGAAAAAATGGACTATGCGTGAAAGCTTGATATGGTAGGATGTGTAAGACTCTTGATATAACCAGTTAAGTAAAAATAAATGTATGAGCAAATTATCAAAATAGTAAATAAGTAAACAAGTAGCCTAAATTAACAATAAAACTATTTTTTTCGCTAGTTTTTAATCCTTACTCGGGAATGTTGAAGCCCACATTTGGTTTGTATCGAGCTAAGTCAGACTGACGTATCATAGAGTGAATTAATTGCAAAATAAAGTTAGTAAATATGTCTTAAGATTGGGTTCAAAATAGTTCAAATACTAAGTCTTTATAAAACGAAGTCCACAATCTGTCCAATAAATTAACACAGCTGTACTGAGCCCTTCATTTTTTATACAACAGTACATCCTGCTTAATATTGAAATGTGAGTATGGGTCCTCGAGCCAGAACTTTATCTTGCGTGCACGAAGTTACCACCCCTCCGCTTCGAGGGATGAATACAGCACTACTGGGGGTGTCCAGACAGACATCTGACAGCTGAGATCTCTATATGACACGTTCAATGTGCTCTTAATAGATTCGTTACCTACCGCATGTCATGGTAGATTTAGAGTTTATCATGAAGCAGGTTTGAATTTAAAGTGTTTGCGTTCACGCTATTGAGACAAACACGAAGCAAGGATATAGAGTTCCCATACACCGATTATACTTATATACAGAGCTTTCATTTCAAAACATTTCAGTCTAAATAACTAATTATTTGAATTGAATTCAATTTAAACAAAAAACACGTCAATTTAGATATTGAGAGGGAAGTCTGAATCCAGGCTTAATTGCATTTTAGATTTCACCCTCACTCCCAGCCACCCCCACTTTGAAATTTCAAATGGCACGCCTATATTTTTATACTTAAATATGAAAGAGCATTCAATTGTTTAAACACCTCATTCATTTATTTTCGCATCTTCTGTTTTCTATCGCCACCTGGGAACCTGTATTTTTGTTATTATCAGTTGATTGCAGGATGAAAACACAGCTTATTTTCTGTAATTCCCTAAATTTAATCAATAAGGATGATTTATGTTCTCTCTTGAAGGGTATACACCATTTTAAAATAATTTAATACACAAACACACTATTACATGAAATGTTTTGGTAGCTTTATTCTCTTCAGATCTAATCAACAATAACAACAATCCAGGTTGTGAGGCGACGATAGAAAACAAAATATACGAAAACGAATGAGGTGTATAAACAATTGAATGCTCTTCCATATTTAAGTACAATATTATAGGGGTGCCATTTGAAATCTCAAAGTGGGGTGGCTAGGAGTGGGAGTGAAATCTAAAATGCAATTAAGCCTGGTTACAGATTCCCTCTCAATATCTACATTGACGTGCTTTGTTTAAACTGAATTAAATTTAAGTAATTGGTTATTAACACGAGCCTGGCTCTTACGGTAGTGGCTAGAAACATTTTTGTTTTATAATTTTAATTTGTACTCGCTAGCTAGCTAGTTAAATAAATCTAAATTTAAATACATTTAAATAAATTTAAATTTATACTGGGAAGTTTTGAAATGAAAGCCCTGTAAATAATCAACAAATACAATAATAATAATAATAATAATAATAATAATAATAATAATAATAATAATAATAATAATAATAATAATAATAATAATAATAATAACGGCTTGTGAAATGCGATTCATGCGAAGAACAGCGGGCTATACTAAATAGGATCTGAAAAGAAATTGTGAAATTTTAAAGGAATTAAAACTCAACCAGTTTTAGATTACATTGTTCAATATCAGTCTAATTGGAAACATCATTTGGAAAGAATGAGTAATAGTAGACTCCCAAAGGCAATTTATGATTATGTACCACATGGCCAAAGATCTGTGGGTCGTCCTGCTAAGAGATGGCGTGAAAATTTTATGTGAGACCGTAACAGGCCTTGTGGCCTAACACTTGTCAGGCAAAAGAAGATAATAATAATAATAATAATAATAATAATAATAATAATAATAATTTATCGATAGAACAAATATAGGGGAGAGTCGGGTAGTATCGGACATCGGGTAATATCGGACAGTGCGTGTCTTTCATCTACCACATATGGTAGTACCTGAATGACATGGTTACGTTTCTCTATGCGACATCACAGAAACGTAACCATGTCAATCAGGTGCTATCATCGTGTGATGATGAAAGAAACTCACTGTTCGATATTACCCGCTGTCCGATACTACCCGACTCTCCCCTAAGTTACATACGTTTTCACATATAAAAATCACTCTTGCACCCCCAGAAGTACCTACTCGTGCTCAGGGGGAATTCCACAAAATTTTAAGACATTTTATTAATTCATATAATAATAAGTAAGAAGAGGAAAACATAGATATTACAGTAATTGAAACTGTTTCATATTTTTTTCCCATAAACAAAAAAGTTTTATTGATTTTTTTAAAATAAGGAGCACTAGCAAACTGAATGTTTGATAATTTAACTGTTATCTTATTATGCAGCCTTGGACCGAAGTTGCTACAGTGATTGTAAGCTACAGTTGTGGTACATTTAGGTTCTATCAAGCAAATGATGTCTCATCTTTTAGTTTTATATTTATGTGAATACAAGTTAAATATGCTGGTATTTAGGGTTTTATGAACGAAATTCAATAAGACATTGTTATCAATTTCATGGCTATTACATACTTTAAATTCAGAATACAATAGTTCTGAGGGATAATCCGGAGGCTTATTAAGACATATTTTATTATTATTATTATTATTATTATTATTATTATGTTATTTATATTCATTGTTGTTGACATGAGGGAGATACTAAAAGCATAACCCCATCGTATAATACCATACTGTAATACAGCTTGTACTGATGCGAGGTAAATCAGTCGTAAAGTATGGGTAGTCAAAAAATTTTGTAGGATAATAAAATAATGATTTTTTTTTTATTTACTGCAAAGAAAAAGAACATGTTTATCCCAACGTAAGTGTTGGTCGATTGTTATTCCGAGATACATAACTTGAGGAGATTCATTTAGAATAGGACAGTTACAACTATTACAAGAACAATTGAGGAGCTTAGAACAAAAAGCAGGTAAGTGACGGAAACCTAGTTTTGAGGAAATTACAGTTAAAGTTTTACATGCAATGGAATATACACTAGTTTGGTGAAATGATGCCCATATAACAGCACTGCACAGTGTGATCACTTACCTGATTTTATCCCAAAGAAACATCCTTTTGGGCTATCACAACACGCACTTACCTCATTTTTTTTAATAATGTCACTTACCTGCTTTTTGTTCTAAGCCCCTCAATTGGATGTATGAATTTTTAAATACAAGAGCCAATTAGGAGATTTCATATCAACAGATGTAAACGAAAATGGTACAATCGTAGATTTAGTATGATGTAAGACAAATAGGTTGTAATCAAGCTAATTTTTAATCAATGTGATGTCATTATTTGCATTTGGGTAGATATCATCCCAAGATTTACCTGCAAAAATAACAACTGTATCGTCCGCATACGAAAATATCTCGTCATTTAAAATATAAGTAGGCCTATATACTTCACATTAAACTGCCTTGTAGAACTACTTGATCAATAAGAGTTATATGTTAGAACTAGAATCTTTAATACTACAATAACAATTGTCGATCGCAATGATTCTCTCTTTTCTCTCATTTCATCCATTTAGGAACATACACTTTGAGGCTATAGTTTTACCATACCTTTTTGGAGAGAACTACTCCCCTGAACAGGCGTGAAAACAAAATAGCCACTAATATTTTGCATTAAAAACTTTTATACTTATTGAATTAATCATAACTTCAATTTAATCATTTCAAAATTAGTGTTAATCAAAATTTTGCAATACATCCTATCATTAAAACTTCAGATAAAGTATAACGTGTCTATAGAGTAGCAGTAAAGAGTACACATCAGAAACTAATACTATTCTTCACTTCAAGTACACGTCTATTCTATCGTCCCCTAACAACCTGGATTGTTGTTATTGTAGAATGAAAACACAGTTTTTTAGGGTAATTTCCTAAATTTAATTAATCTAATTTACTAAATTAAATGTTCAAAATGTACTCTATTGTTGACTAGACGGTAATACAACCTATTTGGGATCTCTTCTACATAGCATTACCATAGTATCAAAACCATATATAACTAACGTAAATCTAAATTTCGCCTTTTACTATCCTCTAGTCTGTTTTAAATTTTTAAAGAACAAGTTTATAACACACAACCATAACATTCCTCAATATTACACCCCTTTTCATGCCACTTAGTTAATGGAGGGATCGGCTTTTAACTTCCCAGAACAACGCGAGTCATTCGTGTTCAAGCAACGTTGTCTAGTTGTATTATTAATACTCCGTTGTTGTTTTAATGGTGCTAATTTAAATACAGTATAATCTAGATTATCAGTGCGCGGTTTATCCGATTTGCGGATTATCCGTCTATGGCTTACGCTTGAAAATATTTTAATACTTATTAACATAATCAAGAAATCGTTAAAAAATTATACAGGCCTTCAAATTAAAACGGTAGGTTGTGAACTAAGCTTCGTTGCTTCGAAGTTAACGGTACATTGTAGGTGAATTTTAATCGTATGTGTAAAATAATACACACCTACTTTGCATATTACAGTAAATATGAAGTTAAATATAGTTTTAGAAGTATTTATTCACCAAATAGGCCTAAAATAATAAACTTTCGTATTGTCCCTTTTTTAGCATTGTCCGGGTACCTCTTCCCTGTTATTAGACCGGATAATCGAGAATATATTGTATTACATGCTCCCATACAAAGTATTGTAGCCACGAAGAAGAAGTGTAAGAACGAAGATGCGTAAAAAGGATTATAGTTTGTATTGTTGTTGTTGTTTAGTTAACTGTCCGAAGACAGGTCTGAACCTCACAACTGATACGAAGTAGGAACCATTTATGAGGCAACTAGGCCAGGAGATAATGGGGTAGGGTGGCCAGTTCCTTTCCCCCTCCACTGCATACATCGCCGACTAGCTACATGTTACATTAGTCAGACCTCAGATGCATACAAACAATTGAAGTTACGCAATAAGAGACCAACCGCCAAAAACCTGTTTCGAGATATTGATCATTGAAATAAATCTGTCTTTTTATAAAACATTATATGCAAGAAATATTATAACATTCATACTATTACAAAATATAACACAAATAATACCAATAAAGGCTAACCGATTTTTAATAAGAAACCAGCAGTTGAATTAATATTTCAAAGCAAAATAAATAGGCCTACATGATTTTTATGCAATAAACGAATTTTTGCTTATAAATAGCAGCAAAACTCAGATATCGCATTCTTGATTTTTTCAGAGTTAAATTAGCCTGCCATCAACAGATTTGTGCAAATATCTCTTTTTTTTTTTTTTTTTTCAAATTGTCGGTTGGTCTGTTATTGCGTAACTCCGTCCAATTGTTCTTCCTCTGGCACGTATCGTCAAGTGAGATGTACTGCCTTATAATCAGGCTTCGAGACTTCGGACCCAATAGAGCAGTTCAGTGGGAAACCCGCATAACGGCGTATTGAGTATTGTGGTAAAGCGTAGGCTGCAGTGGGTGGGGGTACTGTAGAATGAATGCCAACAAGTACGCAAAGAAAAACGTTCTAGATTTGAAGGTTCTGACGAATAATTCGGTTTTCATACAAACTGTGTCTGAAACTATTACACTTTTAGAAAAGTCAGAGCAAGAGATGTCGGAAGCCCTCAAATGAATTGTGGAAATGACACAGAGAATTAATGAGACATCAAGTACACTGGTTACTGAACGTGTAAAAAGAAGTGGAAATCAATTTTATGTAAAAATAACGGATATGGAACATTGTGTAATATAAATATTGCAAATTAGTAGACATAGAGTCACCCGAGAAAAATGGACTGTCTCTTAGAGACTGCAATGATGTTAGGTTTATTTTTTCTTTTTTTTTTTTTTTTTTTTTGC
Source organism: Periplaneta americana (assembly GCF_040183065.1). Taxonomy (NCBI): domain Eukaryota; kingdom Metazoa; phylum Arthropoda; class Insecta; order Blattodea; family Blattidae; genus Periplaneta; species Periplaneta americana. The sequence continues at coordinate 106,278,876 of NC_091131.1, read as the reverse complement.
TCCTATCACGTCATGCGACGTAGAGCGCAGCTTTTCACAATACAAACTGTGTTTGGCAGATAACCAAAAATGATTTACGTTTGAGACACTGAAAATGTATCTTGTAGTACATTGCAATTCGGTACTGTAACTGCAGTTTCTAAATACGACCAATAGGATAGATGAAGATATTAAAATTGATACATGTTTATTTTCACCATTAACACTGTGTATAATTAAACACAAATCTTATAAAAGACAGGAGAATAAATGCTTTCCATATTCTCTTGACATTGTCATTGTATATTTACTTTCAGAATGTACATATGTGTGTGTTTCCCCATACTACCGTACTCTACTCTAAATAGCAACGTTGTTACCTCAACACATCTCTACCTTTCACTACCTGCAGCGAGTCAACAACCTATAGTACAAGCACAGTAAACTTATTGTATCGGATCCAAAGTCTCAAAGCCTGCTTATAATAGACGTACACATCAGCTAAAAACTCAATCAGAGAATAATAGTTTGTATTATAACCTGAAACAACCTGTAATCTTTGTAGTTTTATTCGCTTCAGCTCTCATCAACAATAACAATCCAGGTTGCCAGGCGACGACGGAGAGCAAAAGATGTAAGAACAAATACTTAATGAGATGTAGCTATAAACAATTAAACTATTGAAACAATTCGAACAGTTCTTGTATTATCAGTGAAATGGGTGAATCACAATCATTCATTATATGAATTAAGACAAGAAATTATAGTTAAGAACACTAGTATAATAATTCCTTGACGTTGACTATCTTTAAATAATAATTGAATTGTGTGCCATGGAATTAGAGGTGATGATGGTGATATTAGTAATTGTAGGATTGTATATAACAGCGCTTTTCACTGCAGAAGTTGTTCATCGTCGAAAATCAAACGTAAGGAAAAAAATGGCCGACAAGTTTTTCCTGAAGCTGTTAGGAACAGGGTCATTTCATACGTTTCATTTCCCTCCCAAAGGAAGCCATGCTATGGATTTTATAACCACTCAATATTTGTCACTCTCGAATCTAGCGGTTAGCATTTTAACCACTAGACCACCGAGGACGATTATAGGCGAGGACGATTATAGGCCTATTGGTACTATAATACACTACAGCAAAAAATTATGAACTGTGTAATGTGTATGGAGACAGGTTAGTAGGCCTAAATTTTGGTCTTCAGACTAAAGCGAGAGGAAGCATCTATGTATAGGTAATTAATTAAATAAGTAAAACACTAATCAGACTTCATATGTATATACATAATTCTTCCTCTGACACATATCGTCAAGTGAGATGTACTGCCTGATAATAGATGTACTGTACGTATCAGGCAGCATCTCAATCAAAGGTTAACAAACTTATCGTTATTTATATTTCAACTTTCAGGTTTCGTGTGGAGCTTCATCATACAATTAACGCACTGAGACCGTGGGAAGTTTTAAAATAAATTCATTTAACGTATGTAGCTAAACTCAATATCACTGCCTTCACTGAGATTAGAATCTAAGGTCTATCACTATTGTCGATATGAAATGAATGTCCTGTATAAGGTACGAGGGTACATAAAAAAGTAAAGTAGACCAAGGCATCGATGCTAACATAGAAGAAATCTGCGTCAAGTACCTGAAGCCACGTCATGACGGCTTGCTGAACGGCCGTATCGGTGTTGAATCGCTTACAACCCAGGAGCTCCTTCAATGGTCCGAAGAGATGAAAATTACTGGGTGCTACATCGGGGTTGTAGGGAATGTGGTCAAGTATCTCCCACCGTATGCGTCGTTTCGCATCGTACATCTCAATAAGTTGACAATGAATTTCTGCAGGTGAGGTGTCCTTCAGACGCAAAAACTGGATCACATTAAACACTTCACGTTTGACCACGTTTTCATGCGCGCAGCCATCTAAAGGCTTGGTTTTTCTGAACCGACGCATGCGCATCCGGACTGTAGGAGAGAGAGTGAGTGATTCCTATAGCTGCGAGGTGCGAGGTCTGCACCTCGCACGTCGCATGCGTCGCTTCAGAAAAACCAAGGCTTTACTCGTACAACTGATATGGAGTCTAACACAACATATGCGCCACCTAATGACTACGTGATAAAGCTGCGGTCTGCTGCCGCGGCCCTGTCGCAAAATTCGAACAAGAGAATTCCATCCCTTATTCACCAGTGAGAGCTCTTGTCACCTTACTTTTTGTATCACCCTCGCAATTCCTCGCAGAACAAGTACCCCTACTTCACATCATGAGTTTCTCCGCACCAATCACAATGTAGCACTGCCCCAAAACAACCAACCCATTTTGAAATGTCTGCTGTACTAAATATATTTGATATTATAACGAGAAAGTAAAGAGATGAATTAATACTACTAACCAAATAAAAGGCCCGGAATTTCCATCATCACAGATCAAAACACTACTGAATACAAAAGTAGAGCGCTTCTGTTCCTTTAACAGTCCGGCCGGTGGCGTCATAAATCTTTGCTCCCAATTTTGAGCGTAAAAGCGCTTCTGAGAGCAAGTTATCTTGAGACGAGTACGTACATATACGCTCTGTGATGGAGACAAAATGCCTTGGAATCGCAGAGCAAGGTATGATCTCCCTAATAAAAGTTAGTTATGTAACAGCGCATCATGCATACGTGCAACAATGTGTTCAAAATTGCAAAATTCCACGTATCGGTGTGTGAGATATTAGAGCAATCATGGCTGACATGCAACAAGAGTTATGCCCCAGAATAATGCTGCCTCCCTCATACCGCTGTGTTATGGAAGCGACTGAGAAATTACTGCGAAGAAGTCACAAATCTTACGACACAAAGACGTACAAGCCACCGGGTGACTCGCTTTATCCTCAACCATCAAATTAAACTCGCAATAAATTAAGTATAGGCGAGTCAGTCGAGGGACTACAGCGTCAGTTTCCACGTCGGATATCGGACTTGTAACTCGGCAGGTCCAAGTAAAATTTGTGGTGGAAGAAAAAGATATTTGAGGCAGGTTTTCGAGGAATACTCACGTTTTCAGTGCTAGCACTTCATTTTTCCCACTCATCATGAATCATAATCATCCTGGTATAACTAGAATTACCATCCGTCCGGCAAAAGGAGGACATCTTCTTCTTCTTCTTCTGCCTGGCAAGTGTTAGGCCACGTGGCCTGTTACGGTCTCACATAAAATTTTCACGCCATCTCTTAGCAGGACGACCCACAGATCTTTGGTCATGTGGTACATAATCATGAATTGCCTTTGGGAGTCTACTATTACTCACTCTTTCCAAATGATGTTTTCAATTAAACTGATATTGAACAATGTAATCTGAAACCGGTTGAGTTTTTAGTTCCTTTAAAATTTCACAATTTCTTTTTAGATCCTATTTAGTATAGCCCGCTGTTCTTCGCATAAATCGCATTTCACAAGCCGTTATTCTGCTTTTATCTGCTTTCCTCAGTGCCCATGCTTCGCTGCCATAGCTGAGCATCGGTCGTGCCAATGTGTTGTAGAGACGTATGCGGGTGTTTTTCTGAAGCAAGGATGGTTTCCTCACACTATTTATAATGCCCATAGCTTTTGTGTATTTAATAATTTTCTGTGATATGTCCGATTCTTCAAAAATGGAAAGATTGTAACCTAAATATGGGAAACTGTTACATCTTTCTAATATTTTATTATCGAGACAAATTTTACTTTGTATTGGGTATATCCCAAGGAATGCCATAATTTTTGTTTTATCTGTTGAAATTTCCATATTTTATGTGGCTGCTACTTGCTGCAGGAGAACATGTCTTCTTTTTTAATCATTTTATCCTGTCCGGCAGGCATTTAAAAATATTTGAAATGTCTGGCATTTCGCATTTCAACTAGAATTAATATAAATATTGAATAATGTGCGATATTATGCATCATCACCATCATCATCCGTCACGAATTAGGCAAGTGTAGACCTGTTTTGGCCCCATCTAGCAGTCTTCTAAAGGGTCTTCCTAACCGTCGATGTCCTCTGGGTTGATATTGCATCATCATTTTGGGGATTCTTGAATTGTCCATTCGTTTTACATGGTGTAGCCAATTTAGTTTGTATCTGTTTATTTTTCCTTCTACTGACTCTACTTTTAATTGTTCCAATATTTCTTCATTCCTTTTTCGATCTGAAAGAGTATATCCTACTGTCCGTCTGAGAAATTTCATTTCCGTTGCTTTGATTCTGCTCATATCTCTTTTCCTTAATGTCCAAATCTCACTTTCGTATAAAAGGGAGGGTAATGCTAGAATATTATATATTTTTATTCTTGTGGATTTTTGTACTAATTTAGCTTTTAATGTATTATTTATTATTCCTAAAATATGTGTAAATTTGGTCATTTTTTTGTTCATATCTTTTTCATTTTGATAAGATGTTTGATAAGATATTTCACAACCCACATAATTGGAATTTTGTACTTGTTCTAGGCATTGGTTATTGTGTGTTATCTTACTTTCGATTGGATCTTGTCCCAAAAATGCCGTTACTTTTGATTTTTGTGCTGAAATCTCCATCCGAAAATCTGATAATATTTAATTTAATGTTTATAATCCTCTTTGTAATTTCCAATTCAGAGGCTTTTATGCATAGAATATCTAAACAAATGGTGAAAACCTATGAAAGAATTTACCTGTTCTCAATGGTTGAAGCTGAAGCACATAAAAAACGTAAAATATGATGACCTATTGACATGCATTGAATTCTTACACTTCAAAAACGTCACTATTCATGATTCTAAGCTATTTTATCAATTTTAGTCTTCAATGTACAAAGATATGCTAATCAAGATAATTTTGACAAAGATTTAAGTTTAGATAAACAATGGTGCAAATTCTTCAATTCCAATAGTTCTGCGAGCACTGAAACTTTCTCAGAACTCTTAAAAATATGTCAATTCTGTTTCTCTATCCCAAGTCACAATAGAAGTTCTGAGAGAGTATTTTCCCTAATATCTACTCAATGGACAAAAGAACGAAATTGCATGCTAACGGAGAGAGTCGAAAGTATCATCATAGTGAAATATAATTTCAAGGACATTTTCTGTGAACAGTTCCATAGTTATTTGGTACAAGATATAAGTTTATCTCTTCAGGCTCTTGTGCACAAAGTGGGCTCCACCGATAAGTAGGGTACAGATGTAATACTGATCCAGCAACTAGTGAGAAAACTAATTAAGCTGAGCCATTGTTTTTATAATTAATTTTGTTCATACCAATTTTTAAAAAGTCCTCCTTCACCAATGTCCTCTTATTTTAGATTCCATGTCCTCCTATAGAATTTCTTCTAGGTATAACGGAGACCAATCTCGCACACTTCACCACGTACAACAACGCGAACGGAAAATTCATCTACCATTTGGACGCGGTGTATACCTTGAGTGAGACTTTAAGATCAAATATTCAAGAAGTACGTACCCTCGTTGAAGAGTAATACATTAAATACACTGCTATTGTTCGTAGTTGCACAATGGTGTCGATTAGTTGTCATTTACCTGACACATCTCTGTTTGTATGACAAGAAAATCTAGTCATACAAAGAAGCAGCGTTAAAAGATAATATATCAGAATAAATTTCACGCGAATTGAACTGCGAAAGTAAGTAAAAATATGTTTTATATTAATGTTAAGTAATGAATTATATTACTGAGCACACATAACCTATTTCGTTTTGTAACGTTTTGCAACGTTTTAGTTATTTATTTTTTATTGTTGCATTCATCATGAATGTCGTGGTTTCAGAAAATACTCGTACTTTGAAATTGTAATTTTTATTTTTAAGGAAATTCTGCATTTTGTTACAGTTATTGTCAGTCAGGAATGAAACTGTATCGAGAACGATACATGTAGCCAGTTTGAATCAGCTGTCATTCTTCCACTTGTTCGCTTTTCTGATTGGCTAATACTTACGTTTACAACTTTCATTGTGAATGCCTACGTCCCAGTAATTTTACGCGTTTAAGTTTTATGTTCTTACGTTTACGCTTAATTTTCATTGTGAATGGGCCTTTAGAATCCTGCAGGGTCGAATATGCGAGCACAGAATAAGCCGAGTACAGCCTAGCTGAGTAGGCTACAGCAGCTCTCTTTCCGAGGTTCAGTATGACAGAGTCTACGAATCCAGTGATTGATTGATTGATTGGTTGATTGATTGATCGATTGATTGATTGATTGATTGATTGATTGATTGATTGATTGATTGATTGATTGATTGATTGATTGATTGATTGATTGATTTATTGATTGATTTATTGATTCATTCATTCATTCATTCATTGATGTCACGAGAGCCGGATCCGGAAAGGATTCTTGCACTTCGATCGTTTAGGGCCTATATGTTGTGACTGTCTAAGTCCGACGGATGGGCCATTTGTGATGGCATTTGTGAATCCGACGCTAACAGGCGGTCCAACCTTCCTGGGTCTGAAGGTAGAATCCCATCGGCTACTGATGAGCCCGAACTCAGAGCCTGAAGCCCCAGGTTCTCAGAACCTAGACCAGTATCAGAAATCGTACTACCTCCAGACTTTACCCCAGCCTTTTTATACTTATTATTAGAGATAAATGAAATGAGGGGGAAGTGGAGAATGTTGGTGGAATGAAAGAGGGAAATGGGAGTACCCGGAGAAAATCCCTCTGCAACGTCTGTTTTATCCATAGAATCGTCCCCTCCTCTAGAGCATTGGTAAGTTCTACAACATGAGTCCACCGCTGTGGAGAAACAGTTAGCATGTCTGACCGTGGAACGAGCGGGTCTGGGTTCAAATTCTGGTTGGGAAAAGTTACCTGGTTGACAACTAGGCTTTTAAGGGCTTTTCCATTAACCCATTAAGAGCAAACGCTGGGTAACTTTCGGCGCTGGACCTTCATTTCACTCAGACGCTAGATAACCATCGCAGTTGAAAAAGCGTCGTAAAATAAGACTACACCTACAATAAAAGGTCAAAAGAAAAAAGTAAATAGCCTCCTAAAGTGGTGAACGAGATATGCAAAATATTTGCCAATGCTACTGCAAGTTGAAAGACGTATTTTGTGTATTTCTGTCACAAACATGCCTAGTGAACGTTATTTTAGTAAGTGGCCTTGTTTCAGGAGAAAACAAATTGTATTTTCTCCTTTACACATCATGAAGGCATTTGTAGAGCCCCATTCTTTCATGATCTCGGAACGAGAATGAGGTGGTGTGGTCAGCACCAAGTTCCGACCGTATTTTATCTCGGGAAAGACTCGGTACTCAATTTGATAGGAAGTTGAGTAGACCCGGCACCTTTCTGGAAATCATCACCATGTCTTTCACGTGTTAGTCCCTAGTGGATCCGTTACGGTCCATGTCAGCGTTTTCGTGGTCTTCCCAAATTTCTCCTTCCTCTTGGTACATAGTAAAGATGAACAAAACTAACTGCCGCTCTCGCTCGCTGTGTTCGTTGCATTTGTCTTTCGAGTCTCGGCTCGTAACTCTCGTGCGCTTCGAGTCTCGCTCATCATCTCGAAATAGCATTTGGTCGGCGTGGAAAGATTTCATAACTTTGAATAACATACATCATTGAATTAAATAACATTAGAAATGATTAATTGAGACAAAAAAGACGGAACAAAACAGCATCGTAGTTATCAAAATGTTCTGGTTTTATTGTCAGATATTATCTAAGGTTATATAAAAAGAAAAAAAAAAACAATTCTCAAATAAATTTGCATTTCTAAAAAACATAAAACATAACTCTAAATAAAGCGTTAATATTTTTTTTTTTTACTTGAGAGTGTATGATCTCAAACATACGAAAAGAAAAATCCTAGCCTTTTAATAAGGGCTTAGTAATTATATAAAGATTGGGGAACGGATTATTATACACCGGAAGATAGAGATGATGTTTCAAATAGGCTAATTGATTGTTTATACATATAAAACAGTTGTCAAAACAGCTAAAAATTCAGTCTGGTCTGTGAGTATAGACAACTGTGACGAGTCAAGGCTGCTTGACGTTCGAAACTCGACAATTCCCGAAGTCTTGAAACGCTCACAGTCTTTACATTAACGTACATCCGGCGACGCTGATATAACCTCTGCAGTTGCGAGCGTCTTAAATAAACCATAACTTTATCAACGACGCGATGTGGTCAATATTGTCGTGCGAGTTTTCGGCTTTGTGGGCACTGTTAGTCTTGCTTTCTCGATCGTTGTTCAACTCTAGTACATAGGCAAGAATTTGTCTAAGCCATCTAGTGCGATCCATTCTTTCGATATATTTCTTCCACTGAAGTCTATATTGTTGAACAAAGTGAACTATAGGATCTATTTTTCGTTTTCTGGAAATTTTGGCCAGAAAAATCCCATCATCATCCGGGATTGAACCCAGGGCTTTCAGTTTATAGCCAGTTGATCTATTAGCTGAGCTATCTGACCGCCAAAAGCGTAAAGTCGCTTAGTTAATACGATTTCCAACGAGTTAACAAAACAGAAGTTAGAATGCAGTTCTCGATTTTAAGAGCGATCCAACATTAGTTATGAGCACCATTACTTCCGTCGTTAAACAATACTAAGTGGACACACTGAAGTAGGACTGTCTTTGTAAGATTTAGAGGCCATTATAGGGCTTTATATAATCCTGGTGTAAATTACAGTGGGGTAATCGATCGAAAAGGAATATAGTAATGACGTCATCAATCATATCATCAGCCCCCATTATGCTCTGTCGAAATCGTAACACTTCAAGATGGATCGAGTCAGGAATAAAAAAAAGTCACGAAGAGAAAGGAGACGTGCTACTACAGCTGAGTCGGCTACAAAGTTGCAATCTGACAGCCTGATCTCCGGTGCTGTTTACACCTTCATTTGTTGGCATTCTAATGTGATTTTTCCGCTTCTTTTTGAACTGCTTGATAAAGTTGTAGTCGTACATAGTCATCGGAAATACAAACCTCAACAAGGAAGAACCTCGTAGTTATGTGCTTACTTGTACGATAATGCAACCAAATACTCAGGTGTTAGCAGCAATTCCAGGAATTCTTGTGGTTATTTTTTATTTTATGGTCCGGTCCCTATTTTTCTGCTACACTTCAGTCTACTGTATCCCACCAAAATGTGTCTCAGTGAAACTTACACCAGAGTCCGCATAGGCCAGTTTCTTTCTTTTTTTTTTTTTATTTGGTTTTTTAACGACGCTGCATCAACTACGAGGTTATTTAGCATAGATGAGAATGGTGATAGCGAGATGGTATTTGGAGAGTTGAGGCCGAGGATTCGCCACAGATTACCTGGCATTCACCTTACGGTTGGAGAAAACCTCGGAAAAAACCAACCAGGTAATCAGTCCAAGCGGGAATCGAACCCGCGCCCAAGCGCAACTTCAGACCGGCAGGCAAGCGTCTTAACCGACTGAGCCACTCCGGTGACTGGCCAGTTTCTATCTGATGCTTTTTCAATTCACTGCAGGCTAAAGCCAGGAGATGCACTATTACCTTTACTTTTTAACTTTGCTCTGGAATATGCCGTCCACACCTGTGGAGTAACGATAGCGCGTCTAGCCGCGAAACCAGCTGGCCTGGGTTCGATTCCCGGTCGGGGCAAGTTACCTGGTTGAGGTTTTTTCCGGGGTTTTTCCTCAACCCAATATGACCAAATGCTGGGTAACTTTCGGTGTTGGACCCCGGCCTCACTTCACCGGCATTATTGCCTTCATCTCATTCAGACGCTAAATAACCTGAGATGTTGACAAAGCGTCGTAAAATAACCGACTAAAATTTAAAAAATCTAGATATGCTATTGTGAAAGTTCAGAACAACAGAGAGGGTTTGGAATTGAACGGGTTACAACAGTTTCTTGTCTATGCGGATAACGTGGATATGTTAGGAGAAAATCCACAAACGATTAGGGAAAAGAAGTAAATTTTACTTGAAGCAAGTAAAGCGATAGGTTTGGAAGTAAATCCCTAAAAGACAAAGTATATGATTATGTCTCGTGACCAGAATATTGTACGAAATGGAAACATAGAAACTGGAGATTTATCTTTCGAAGAGGTGGAAAAATTCAAATAGCTTGGAGGAACAGTAACAAATATAAATGATACTCGGGAGGAAATTAAACGCAGAATAAATATGGGAAATGCCTGCTATTATTCGGTTGAGCAGCTTTTGTCATCTAGTGTGCTATCAAAAAATATGAACGTTAGAATTTATAAAACAGTTATATTACTGGTTGTTCTGTATGGTTGTGAAACTTGTACTCTCACGTTGAGAGCAGAACAGAGATTAAGGGTGTTTGAGAATAAAGTTCTTAGGAAAATATTTGGGTCTAAGAGTGATGAAGTTACAGGAGAATCGAGAAAGTTACACATCGCAAAACTGCACGCGTTGTATCCTTCACCTGACATAATTAGGAACATTAAATCCAGACGTTTGAGATGGGCAGGGCATGTAGCACGTATAGGCGAACCCAGAAATGCATATAGACTGTTAGTTGGGAGACGGAAGGGAAAAAGACCTTTGGGAGGCCGAGACGTAGATAGGAGGATAATATTAAAATGGATTTGAGGGAGGTGGAATATGATGATAGAGACTGGATTAATCTTGCACAGGATAGGGACCGATGACGGGTTTATGTAAAGGCGGTAATGAACCTGCGAGTTCCTTAAAAGCCATTTGTAAGTAAGTATCCTCCTCATGTTTTTATAATTTCTCTGGATTGTCAGTAAGAGATGCGGCCTCACCTGATCATGCTTTTGCGGAGACAGCTGCAGTTTCAAGAGGGCTATTGACCCACATACATATAGAGTGCCAGAACTTCGCTACTTCGTATACCACTACAGACGACCGTACGAAGGAAGAACTCTATATTTGGACACCTCTGTACGTTAGACTCCTCATTATATTGGACATATTTTCTTGGAACCGGACAAATTTCTATGCTTTTGCAAGTCAAATATATCATCTATGTTGGATACCCCTCAATCCTGGAAGCTGGACACTTCTTATAGTTGTATCTTGGCCAATTCTGTTATTCTATTGTGTAACAGAGAAGAATATAAACTTCTCAAATTCTGTATGTTGCATAAGGAGTTAAAGAAAATAAATCAAATAAGACATGTCAAGGGGAATTATACTGTATTTTCACTAAATAATACTTCATTATACATCTTGATTACACAACTTTTAACACTATATCACTTTGGAAAACGTATTATATAACTTTCACGTGTTAAATTTTATGTTACCTTGTTATCATGTTTCGGCCTGCTATTGGCCTTCATCAGAACTGGTCGTTGCTGGTCTTGGCGCCTTTTGTTTTGTTTACTGTGGGTGTGAGTTTGTGTAATGTAATGTGGAGTCAAAGAGTGTGTGTTCTGAAATTGAGTTGTGTATTGAGAATTTCATTTGGATGTGTGAAACTAAACACACTAGAACAATACGAAATATACAAACAGAAACTAAACACACGAAAGGTAGAAACACAGAAACTAACCACAATAGAACAATACGAAATATACAAACACACCAGAAACTAAACACACTAGAACAATACGAAATACACAAACACACCAGAAACTAAACACACTAGAACAATACAAAACATACAAACACACAAAAACACATACAAATGAAATTCTCAACACACAACTCAGTTTCAGAACACACACACACACACTTTGTCTCCACATTACACTACACAAACACACCCCCACAGGAAACAAAACAAAAGGCGCCAAGACCAGCAACGACCATTTCTGATGAAGGCCAATAGCAGGCTGAAACATGTTACAAGGTAACATAAAATTTAACATGTGAAAGTTATACAATACGTTTTCCAAAGTAAATAATACTATTAGTTATAGGGTAGGCCATTTTTATTAAATGATTGTCTTTTGAAGAAGAAGGCGATTTCTCATTTACAAGCTTCACATTCACATCCTTGCGTCATCGGTCTGATTTTTCTTTATATTCTCCGAATGCGGTATTTCATCCGTTCATGGTTACAAGAATGGGATCGTCTTATTTGATCTTGTGGTTACTATGCTAGTCACTGGATACAAGTTTCGCTGATTCGAGATCGGTCGACAGCGACGGATTTTATAGAGGGATAAAATTCTTAGCTTAGATTCCTCTGGGAGTAAAGTAAAGCTGTGAGTCCCATACGGTGTCGTAGATTTACGACACGTAATAGAACATTTTCCTTGTTAGAGGACTCCAAGTAAGATCCTCGGCCATTTCTTGCCCATGTTAAATTTCAACACTGAATAATCTTTGCAATTTAAACGTATTAAAATAAAATACTACTAATGGATCTTATGCGGTGACTAAGAGAAAGATGGAAAATAGGAAAGGCTGGAGAATGATGGGTTTTCAGTGAAAGACCTGACCTTGGACAGAAAGAATAATGCTACTTCCTCGTCTGTGGCTCTAACACTAGCGCGCTTGTTTTCATCCGTAGAATCACCCGGGTCGCGATGGAATTTCTGATGGACAAATATGTTGCATATAACTTTTCTCTGGATACTCCCTTTTCCCTTTATCATTTCACCAACACTTTCCACCTTCCCTTGACTTCATCTTTCATCTGCAATATTTAAAAATAATTCGGGGTGAAGTCTTGGGAGTAGTATGGGTTTCCGATGTGATGTATCCTCCTGAGTCCTGAGACATTTAAATTATTCTACACTTCAAAAAGAAGTCACTGACATGAGGAAAAATGCTAAAAAAAATTATGCAGGCTTACAGTGAGGGCAGAATTTCAGATATATTATACTATACCTCTCGTCTCTGCACATACATCTTATATCACTATCATGTATGAAGTATGGTATAGTATAAGGTAAAGACACCTAAGACTGCGCAGTCTCTAAGATTGCGCAGTGTCGTATTTTTATAGTTGGCAGCATTTTTGGTTCCTGCAATTCCGTCGAAAGAGGTTGCTTGTCAGGTATAGCTCTATGGCCTAAAGTATTTGTGTGAAAGTGGATTAATAAAGGTTTATCAGGTAAAAATTAATTTTACCCAGTTGCTCTTATAAATTTGCATATGAAAAAGGATAGTTTATTTAACAATTCCAATCGTGTAAACCTGCATGCACGTATTACTGTTGCTAGACAAATACATATTCTACGTTATGTACTTTTCCCTGTTTGTCTAAGTAAACACTCCTGTCATTTATTGGCTACAATGCAGAACTGTGTAGAATCCTCTAAGAATGCGCATCGGTGCGCAATCTTAGAGGCACATTTCGTCTCACACAACCAGTTTTTAGAAATTAAGTATTATTTCTTGCAACTTTCTACTCTAGTGTCTCATGACTGGAATTAGGCAGAAAATTAATATTTACCCAAGAAATGTTAGAGAAAAGTCGAACATGAATTGAAAATGGTGAAAACATAGGGAAATGGAGATCAAATTTCCTTAGCAGACGAACCTGAGATTATTGAACAGGCACTAATTTCACCAGCTATGATCTCTCCGTTACCAAAGACAGTGGAGTCAAAGAAATGAAAACGAATTTAAAAAAAATATCTTAAATTTTGTCTTCCTCTCCGTATAAGAACTCACTTCTAGAAAACAATGAAAACTTCTAGCAACAAGAAACAATGCAAAAACACCAGTTCTAGCGATTCTTCAGCTACAACAAAAAAGTCGTGCAACATTAAATAATGCAGGTAGAGCTTCAATTACGACAGTTCATCAGCGTCAGCTTCATCATATCGGACAGTTTCAGAAGGAAAAATTTTCTGTCGTGATTGTTACGAAACCTATGAAGAACCAATAATTTCTGAGGACTGGGTGCAATGTAGTGGGTGCAAACAGTGGTGGCATGAAGATTGCTCACGCTACGAAGGCATTGGACTTTTTAAATGTAACATGTGTTGAAGCGCAATTTTAAAGGACAACGTGCGCAGTCTTAAAGGAGAGTGCCTGTAAGATTGCGTGTTCACAACTTTTCAAAGAAGAATTTTTGTAAAGAACAAATATTTCATTTTCATATTATTGTGATTTTAAGATTCAAGAGTTTCGTTTCATAAATATAGATTTTATATTGGTCTCAAAAATGAGTATTTAAGGACATAAATCCACTAAGTGCGCAATCTTAGGAGCATTTACCTTACTATACTCTCAGGACTCGAACAAGTAGCAAAGATTATTGAAAGGAAAAAGGATGGAGTATAGTGGGGGAGAAAGAGTGAGAAGGTCATAATGTTATAAACAATGTAAAGTGTAAGAATATTTTTAAAGGTAGTAAATAAAATAGGGAAGTGGTGTAAAAAAAGCAAAGTGAGTGAGAAGTAGGAATTAACCATGATACATGTCAGTAAGGACTAAGAAGTAAGAAAGTAAGGAATATAATATCAGGTAGAATAGAGAATATGAAAAAATAAGTAGGCTATGTCATGTGAGTAAAATCAAGGAAGAGATAGACACGGTAATGAATAGTATGTATTGTGAAAATAGAGACAGGACTAAACAGTAAACGAAGTGTTAGATATAGAGAAATCAGTTTTAGATAGGTTTTAGAACGATAAATAATGTCAGAGAATTAAAGTACGAAATAGATGAAGTGATAAGAGAAAAGAATGTACACGGAAGGACATAATGTTAAATACAGGAAGAGTCGTCCACTAAGTTTATAAATGATATAAATACTCGTAATATAAGGACGGGAATGCTGACCGAATACAGGAATGTGAAGGGCCTGCAGGACCAAACGGTTGGGTGTCAATAAATCATGTCATACTATCACACCCTCAGGACTCAGAAGGGGAGGAAGGATTTGGGGCTCCGGGCCTTGTGGTCTATCAGATATTCGTCTGAAGATGGGACATAGTTCTGTCAGGGCTGAGGCAGGATGGTCCACTTGTCAGCTTCGGGTTCACGAATGCCATCTACACCTGTAGCACGTTGTCCATTGCATATACAGAGCGCACAATGGGCCAATGCAAGCCGAAGTGCAAGGACTGGTCCCAGTCTGGTCCTCTGAAAGCCAAGTCAGTGCTGCTGTTCCTAGCGCTACTGAAAGAAGTGGACGTAATCTCTCTATCTGAGGACACCCGATTAGCACGGCACATCTTGTAACAATGATTGTAAAATTCGATTTACTGTATGCATAGAGAATTTGTACAAAATGGCTCTCACATAGCTGCTGACAGACATTTCTTGAAAGACAGTTTCCGTCCCGGAAACCAGTTTAATGACATAAGTTTTAAAGAGAATGCTGTACCCAACTCACAGGCGGTGGGTAAAGAGGGGGGAGGGTCTTGTGTCACTGTTATGGCACAGGAACCACTGAGAACTTGCAGAATATGAGGCGCAGGTCGGACTGGCGGGCGGCTAGGCAAAGAATATGGGACGATGGGAAATAAGCGTGCGTGGCTAACTTTTCCTCTCTTCAAGCTTTTAATGAATTCCACCGTCAATAAATTTCACTTCCACAAGAAACGGTTTGTCGTCCTGCACTGCCGCATCACACCACATTCTTACATTATTATTTTACTTTCTCATTGTAAGACGTCTTCTTACGTCCGCCGTTGTGGCTGCGTCGATAGCGCGTACGTTTCCCAATCATGCGGTCCGAGTTTCGACTCTCAGCATGGACAATGGGACTGTGATGGGACTGTGTGTTCTTCCGTTTTGTGTTGAGATTGTCCTGTGATGTTTCTGCGCTAGCTCTGCGTCATGCTGATCCCATGGCCAGGAAGGTCCGCATGTGAGACGTCTAGTGTACGATCATATGAATATTCCTCCGCTACCAGCAATGATATTATGCAAATCGGAAAGAAAGAAAGAAAGAAAGAAAGAAAGAAAGAAAGAAAGAAAGAAAAGAGGAAGGAAGAAAAAAGAGAGATAGTAAAGAAGAAAAGCAAGTAAGTAAAGAATGATGGAAGAAAGAAAGTAAAGAAGGAAGAAAGAAAGTGAAGAAGGAAGAAAGAAGAAAGAAAGAAAGAAAGAAAGTAAAAAGGAAGAAAGAAAGTAAGAAAGTAAAGAAGGGAGAAAGAAAGAAAGAAAAAAGGAAGTAAAAAAGAAAGAAAGAAAGTAAAGAAGGAAGAAAGAAAGAAAATAAAGAAGGAAGGAAGAAAGAAAGTAACAAACAAAGAAAGAAAAAAAGAAAGTGAAGAAGGAAGGAAGAAAGAAAGTAAAGAAGTAAGGAAGAAAGAAAGTAAAAAGAAAGAAAGAAGGAGAGTAAAAAAGGAAGAAAGTAAAAAAGGAAGAAAGAAGGAAAGTAAGAAAGGAAGAAAGAAGGAAAGTAAAAAAGGAAGAAAGAAAGAAAGTAAAAAAGGAAGGAAGAAATAAAGTTAAAAAGAAAGAAAGTAAAGAAGGAAGAAAGAGAGTAAAAAAGAAAGAAAGTAAAAAAGGAAGAAAGAAGGAAAGAAATAATGAAAGAAAGTGAAGAAGGAAGGAAGAAAGAAAGTTAAAAAGAAAGAAAGAAGTAAAGAAGGAAGAAAGAAAGTAGAAATGAAGAAAGAAAGAAAGAAAGAAGTAAACAAGGAAGAAAGAAAGTAGAAATGAAGAAAGAAAGAAAGAAAGAAAGAAAGTAAAGAATGAAGGAAGAAAGTAAGTAAGTAAAGAATGAAGGAAGAAACAAAGTAAAGAAGGAAGGAAGAAAGTAAGTAAAGAATGAAGGAAGAAACAAAGTAAAGAAGGAAGGAAGAAAGGAAGTAAAGAAGGAAGGACGAAAGAACGTAAGTAAAGAAGGAAGAAAGAAAGAACGTAAAGAAGGGAGAAAGAAAGAAAGTAAAGGAAGAAGGAAGAAAGAAGTTAAAGAAGGAAGGAAGAAAGTAAAGAAGGAAGGAAAGAAGAAAGGAAGAAAGTAAGGAAGAAAGAAAAAAGAAAGAAAGATAGAAATAAAGATAGAAAGAAAGAAAGAAAGAAAGGAAGGAAGGAAGGAAGAAAGAAAGAACCATGTGTTGCTGCAAACAAATTGGAGTATATAGGCCTATTTCGGGATTTCACGAAATTACATGTTACATCTTTTGGAACTTTCCTCACATGGAAAAAATGGTTAGTTTTCACTAGTTGTGAATTCCTCTTGTTACGCTAGAATGAGTTTTTAAAAATTACGTTTTATTTAACGACTCTCGCAACTACGGAGGTTACGCTAATCAAACCGAGGTTATATCAGCGAAGCCGGTGTGCCGGAATTTTGTGCTCCAGGAGCTCTTTTACATGCCAGTAAATCTACTGACACGAGCCTGTCGTATTTAAACACACTTAAATGTCATCGATCTGGGACGGGATCGAACCCGCAACCTTGGGCACAGAAAGCCAGCACTCTATCGACTGCTCCACCCAGCCCGACATGAGTTTTTACACAAGCTATTACGTTACAATAGGTTGATCTGAATTGCAGCATCCTTCATACAATATACTTTAACCGTACAATTCATAAATGTTATCAACAGAAATCGGCTCAATATGAAGAAAATTTTGCCAAAATATGTTATGTTCACGTCAAAAACTTCCTAATCAACCAACTAAGAGAGAGAAACGAGAAAAGAATATGTAAACACCAATACCTGCAAGTGAGTGGCTACTAGAAAATCTGTGAGCTTTTTACATCTTCTGTAAAAAAATGAACACTCTAGTAATGGTTAAACGAGAACGGCAGTGAGAAATGAAATACTGATATATATCTTGTTCTATAATCGCCCAGTTCAGCACAAACTTCACACGGTATGGTATGTATCAAATTCCAGTAGAGTTTGTAAAAAGCCTTTCAGCTGACAGCAAAATTGGGCCAATACAATAAATTATTTCTTTACACAATGAAAGAATATGACATTTTCAGCCAAAGACTAGTGTGGATTTTGGGAGTGGGACTTCTTGGAATGAGTTGCGTGCTGACTGTGCTGTCTGGCTAAGCCACCTCAATCATCCACCACGCTACGCATTACTCTCAGCCACCATTTTTCATATCCTCGTTACAGAAGACAATCGGGAGAGCTCCGGTGATTCTTGTGTAGATCTATGAGTCGTCTATAATCCACCACCACTGACATCTACCAATCTTTGAACAAACTGCGAGAAACACACATGACAGATGATGAATTCAGTGTCACTCAAGCACAAGTGGTGTCCTATTTTTTGAGATGAATATGGTAATGGAAGGGAACTGTGGGGAATATTGATCGAATAACGCGGGAGAAGTTAGAGATTCCAGAAAAAAAAAATCCCTCGGGAAACCGGTAGACTGTTAAAGTAGAATAATTGACGTGCCACAAACCGTGAAGGTTATTATTATTATTATTATTATTATTATTATTATTATTATTTATTAATTAATTAAATTATTATTATTAGGCCTACTATAACAAAAATGTCTTAGAAGTTGCAACATAACTAAGAAATAGACTTTTGGGTATCCCACCATTTCCTGTATTTTTAAAGAAAAACCCTTTAAGTAGTCCGCAATGGAAGGCCTAAAAATTGATCTCTGATCACATTCACCGTGAAAGCTTAAAACAACACTGTAATAAAACTACCATATCGCTGATGAAGAAGGTAATTTCAGCTCTCAAAATAGATAGATCACTACCTACAATATTTTTCAATACTGACTTTTTTTCCGTCAAGATTCACCTCTGGCTGGCAGAACTCTAATCATCTCTGCTTAGTATGCTATTATAAGGGTAAACCTACAGTACATATCCCATCTCAAAAGTGGAATTCTTCACACTTCCCAACTAGTGGAGGCTGGAGAGGACTAAGATGTAATATCTAGTGTTTTTTATTGGGTTATTTTACGACGCTGTACCAACATCTAGGTTATTTAGAGTCTGAATGAAATGAAGTTGATAATGCCGGTGAAATGAGTCCAGGGTCCAGCACCCAAAGTTACCCAGCATTTCCTCGTATTGGGTTGAGGGAAAACCCCGGAAAAAAACACAACCAGGTAACTTGCCCCGACCGGGATTCGAACCCGGGCCACCTGTTTTCGTGGCCAGACGCGCTGACCGTTACTCTACAGGTGTGGACATCTAGTGTTCAGATGCATTAAAAAGTGAAAGATATTTAAGTAATTATGCGATTTAAAACAGGGGTAGGCTACATACATTAACAACCCAGAAAATAATATGTGCTAACCCAAACTCAGGAAAATGATGAAATAATAAAAATATAATCTTTGTCATTATTATTTTGTCATTTAAAATATAACTTAACACATACCAGAAGTATAAAAATATAATATTGTAAAACTCACATGAGTTAGGGCAGTGTTCCGCAACCTTTTTATACTCACGGCACACCCTAGATGGGTTTAGACTCAACACGGCACAACAAAATATTAATCCCCTCAGAAACATATGATGTGACTCCCTTATATTATTATTATTATTATTATTATTATTATTATTATTATTATTATTATTATTATTATTATTATTATTATTACTATTATTACTGTCGTCATTATTATAAAACAGAAATCGACTCTAGCATTTATTAAGATTTTATGAACTTTAATTCACTGTAGAAAATACGCAATGTGATACTTGTGGCGGAATCGTTAACAGTGCAAGCCTCATTTCTTCATCGATGGATTTGAGTCTCTCCCTCTTTGATGTCTTAATTTTCAGTTAACGTCGAGAAGTCCAGTTCACACATATATGTAGTTGAAAATGGCAATCACATATTAACTGCCATCTCAGAGATAGCCGGGTATTCACTCATCATTGACAACCAAAATGTTTCCAAAGGCATTTCGAGAAGTTTTATTTTCAATATTCTGTCTGCTTTTAAGACTGTTAGTTCCTCTTGTACGAGTATATTATTCGGAAGATGTTTTGAATTCAGAATGGACGAATCACGAACCCAGTAAATATCTTGAACACTCTCTCCGAAATAATTCTTGAACTTCTGCTGCAAGATTACTAAATGTTCTTTTAAGTCCATCAACACTTCATTACCGTCAGGAAGGGGCCATACAGTTGGGAACATCAAACGACCCATTTTCAGGCATTAACAACGTTTCAGCTATTATGTGTTTTTTTTTTACGATAAGTTCAGCTACTTTATGGCTACCTTCGTGTACTTTTTGTGAAACCTGTATCGACATCGTCATGAGAGTCACTTGTCTTTTTTTTTTTTTGTTTCAACAACCAACGATAATTATATATATATATATATATATATATATATATATATATATATATATCTTTTTGACAGAAAAGAATGTTTTGTTACCAAATGTCGTTTCAATTTACTGGGAACCATAGCATTACTGAGATTTTCACTACACACAACACACTAGGGAATTGGGCATGTTTTGTCAACACACCATTTTAATTTCAATTAATTTCCGCGTCACAACTTTCAACTTGTGAAGGCACACCGGTTGCGAAACACTGAGTTAGGTAGATCGAAGCCAACTTAATTCTTCACATTACAGTGTATAACAGCCATCATCTTAAAGTTTGAAAACACAATTAATGATTGTTTGTTGCTTCTAAAAATTTATTTGTACTGAGGAAAACAACGTTCAACTACAACAGATGTTTTTGGCGCATATTTTAAGTTTGCGATTTCTGCCAGTGACAATGTTTCTTCAACATCCGACAATAGACGTTCAAAGAGTTCTTATTGCTGCTGGTACTATAAGGTACCTCTTAACTTAAACATAGTACTAATAATAAAATTATGTTTAGTTGTGATTACTTATTACTTTTATTTATTACTTAGTAATAAATTAATAAGTATTAATTAATAAAACATTAATAATATTTTAAAAATATTTTTCTGTGAAACCCGCAATGTATGCAAGTTAACACTATAATTTTGTTAAATTGTTATTATTATTATTATTATTATTATTATTATTATTATTATTATTATAAATATTATGTAATTATGAAAAGAAAAAAATCCAATACGGAGTTTGTGAACTGGAACTGGTACTGTGGTAGATCGAAGCGAACTTAATTCTTCCCATTACAGTGTAAAACAGTAATCATTTTAAAGTTTGAAAACACAAATGATTCTTTGTTGCTTCTAATAATTGATTTGTATCGAGGAAAACAATGTTCAGCTACAACAGACGTTATTGGGGAAACGTCGTTGAGTGCATATAGCCCTACTACGATTTCCACATGTTTTAAAAACAGAAAAAAGTTGTTATTACATGACTATCCTAGTCGTGGTGATATATCACAAGAAGTAGGGGAAGAGTATGTCCTCTTTCTATGGAATAGTGTGAGAAGAATTCTTTTTTATATTTTATTTTATTCTATTTCATTTTATTTTATTTATTGTCCACAACTCACTTGGTCCTGTTGACCCTTCACATTCCTGTATGAGGCCAGAATTTCCTTTCTTTACATTATTTTAACATTTTCACACGTTACGTGACTCCTTTCGTTCCTCCCTCTTGTTATTCTTTATCCATGTCACTCTCTTTCATACTCCTTCTCTCTCTTCCTCAACTCTTCTATTTTCTTTGAATCAAATATCTCACTACGGTACTGTACTAACTACTTCTACTCCTACTTTTACTTCCTATCCACGTGTGAAGGAGGGGGAAGTGAAGGAAGCCTGATCAAAGATATTTCCCTGCACATTTTTGTCCAGGGTCATTTTCCAGGGTGGTTCTGTGGTAGTGTGGGCTAAAATAAACTTGACGGCAAGGGCAGAGCTGATCTTCATTGGGGATGGGAACCTTACAGAACTTAGATACGTTCAGAAAATGCCATTTGCTGCATTTATTGGTGATAGTTTCCTCCTGATGCACGACATCGTACGCCCGCTTGTGGCGATTCATGTCATAGAATGGCCTGCTCGAAGTCCGGATTTGAATCCTATCGAGCAATTGTGAGAAAATCTGACAAGACAGCATTACGCAGATATCTTACAATACCTGCGGGATGCTCTCCTGGAAAAGTGGGAACTGATTCCTCAGGAGGATATTGCAACTTTGATCAGGAGCATCCCTGAGAGGTTGAATGACATAATTAATGCGAGAGTTCGTAATACACCCTTCTAAAAGTGAGAAGAAGGTGTCAGTGAAGTGCAGTAAACAAAACACAAGACGTGTTAAAGTGGGTAATGAATTAGTTTTCGAAAGAAAACAGTGTATACATGTTTTGTCACTTATGTCCTTCTTGCAAAAATTCAATTTAACGGTTATAAAATGAACTTTTTCTGAAACAGAATTTTAAATTTGACTATAACTTAATACTTCACCATAAAAGAACAAGATAATATTAGGAAATACGTATACAATAAATATTTATTTTAAAAAGTTGAAGCGTTGCATTTGTTTTTATCTGTCAGTGTATTTCTATCTGAAGTTTAAAATCAGACGAAATTCTTTAAACTTGTTAGAAAACGTTAAAGCACACTGTTCTGTTGTTAAAAATGTTAAAGAAGCTTATTGTTTTAAATAAAAGATTAAGGAACTTGAGCTGAAAGCAAACCTCCTTACTTCCTTCTCGAAATATTAACGAGGAAATCTTACTGTAAAGTTTATACATTATGAAAAGCAAAAGGAGATTTTCTAGAAATGAAATTGCGTTGCACAATGTATCTTATATTAACCTACTGGAAATAAGTATACTTTGTTTATGTTATTCCTCACTCTTAGACATCGAATTAAATCATTAATTTCTCTGTTATGGCCCAAGCAGTACATTGTACGTATATTTGCAAACTCAGCGAACATTGCTTCAATTCCCGGGTAGAAAATAAAGTCTTTCCATTCTATGGACTTGGTGTGCTCCTTATTTTGCTTGCCCTGTGTTGTCTTAAGTGGTGATTTCTCAACTGAAATGTATTGTTTTCCCTGAATATCTGAAATATCATGTCGCAGTACTGAACCTGTTCTTCTTTGGAAATACATTGCTTATTATTGTTAGTGTATTGTAGTCTTCGAATCAGTAAGCCCTGCTAAATTAACTTTTGTAAAGGATATAAATAAAAGAAGTGGGTACGAGTATAAAATCTACTTTGTCGTTCAAGTTTGTTTTATGTTTTAATTGGTTCATAAAAAAAAAGAAATTCCCAAGTAGTAGGTTCGCACCGCAAGAAAATAAATAAAAGCATATAATCTACGAAGAAGGTAATTGATTATGGTTAGAGGAGAAAATGAATCTATTTAAATATAAACTACGAATAATGACCAATACATTTTCAGGAATGTACATGAATGGTGCTGGTATAAAGCTAGAATTTGTAGTCAGTCTTCTTTATATTATTAAATATATTTTTGTTATGATCTGTCTTATAATTAATTCTTATCATCTTGATAATTAGTTAATTTTTATTAAAATCTGTATTACAATTTACATTCAGTCTTCTTCACAGTTTTAAATATATTTTATTATGATCTGTCTGATAACTATATTTTATCTTCAGTAGTCTTCATAAGAGTTAATTATTTTTGTTACAATATGTATTACAATTTATATTCGGTCTTCTTCATGTTTAGTTACACTTTGTTGTTATAATCTGTACCTCAATTTATATTCAGTTTTCTTCATATTTGGTAAATTATTTTTTACAGTCTATATTATGTATAATTCAGTACTCCTCATATTTAGTTAATTATTGTTGTTGTATTCTGTATCCCAATTTACATCCAGTCTTCTTCATATTTGGTGGATTATTTTTGTTACAGTTTGTGTTATGTATAATTTATCTTCAGTACTCCTCATATTTTTGTTAATTATTGTTGTTATAATCTGTATCCCAATTTATATCCAGTCTTCTTCATATTTGGTTAATTACTTCTATTACGTCTGCATTATGTATAATTTACCTTCAGTACTTCTCATATTTAGTTAGTTATTGCTATTATAATCCGTATCCCTATATATATATATATATATATATATATATATATATATCCCAGGTACAGTAATG
The DNA here is from genome assembly GCF_040183065.1 of Periplaneta americana. NCBI lineage: Eukaryota > Metazoa > Arthropoda > Insecta > Blattodea > Blattidae > Periplaneta > Periplaneta americana. The sequence goes on along the minus strand of NC_091131.1, from coordinate 106,255,026 downwards.
GCGGACAGTGAATAACCACGCGAGTGAGGCTCTTGACTAAACGGTGATTTTTAGCAGGTGAGTCTGTACACAGGCCAAATATTTTTAGCACAGTTTTATTTCTTTGTACTAAGCTTTTCATTTGTCTTTACATTTCATCAACATGTCTCCCCGTGGCCCAAAAATCGAGGAAATTGAATCTACCGTGCAACGAGTGGTGAAGGACGCGCTAAGGGACATGCTACAAGACGCGGGCATGGTACGAGTTCTCGCCGACACGATCAAGGACGCGGTGACGAGTGCAGTGGCGGTGGAACTCCAGAAAAACCTTGACTTCAACAAAGACTTAATTAGTGACTTCAAAAGTGCTCTGGAGCAAAAAGATCGTCGGATCGAGGAGCTAGAGTACAAACTGGACGATTTAGAACAATATCAGCGACGCCAGTGTCTGCGTATTTTTGGTGTAGGTGAGAACAATGGTGAGGACACCGATGTGTTAGCGATTAGTGTGGCGGAGAAGGTAGGGGTGGACTTGAGTCTGGCCGACATTGATAGAAGTCATAGAGTTGGTAGGAGAGATGAGAATCGACCCAGACCAATAATTGTGAAATTCGCTAGTTATAGGAAGAGAAGTGAGGTCTTCCGAAACAAAAGAAAATTAAAAAATTCTGGTTGGACAATTCGGGAAGACTTGACGAAAACTCGCCACAACATCTTACGCGAAGCGATTACCAAATTTGGACAAACCAACGTGTGGACTCAAGACGGCGTCATCATTGTAAAAAGCGGCGACACGAAAAGAAGGATCACCCGTATGGCTGAGATACATAATTAGTAAGTCAAGGCAACTCCTCATAAGTTGTTTGTTATATTAAGAAAGTAATAGTTTAATAATTTAATACTAATTATTTAATTATTGTAGTAATACTATATTTAGTTGCATTACATTACCTCAGTAAATTTAGTCTATTTTTAGTTAGGTTGGCACTATTGCCTATATCGTCCCGCTTTCTGTGGCATGCCCTCAGGCTGATGGCTCGTCTAGCCTCCCCGACCCTCCTCACTGTCGACAACCTGTTCCCACAACTCTATCCACTTGTCTGTCATCCTCCCCAACCCCTCTATTGTCTACCTCTCAGCTGTTAAAGCAGTCTTTCTCACCTGACCCCAAATCTTTGAAAATAGCACATTTAAACTGTCAAAGCATTACCCCTCACTTCCAGGAATTCTCTTCTATTTTCACTAATATAGATGTCCAATGTATTCTTGTTAGCGAGACGTGGCTAAAACCCTCGTTGTCTTCCTCACTCGTTCACTTAAACGGCTATACGTTATGTAGAAATGACAGATTATACAAACGAGGGGGTGGAGTTTGCGCATATATTAGGAATGATCTGCACCCTAAAATTATTCTAAAATCACAAGGCGATGCATTACGACCCGAATATTTGTTCGTAGAAATACAAGCAAGTCTTCATAAATGTCTCTTAGCAGTTATTTATAAGCCTCCCAAAGCTGGACATTTATCCGATTTAGAAAGCCCGTTAGCCGATCTTTTACCGCAATATGAACATATCTTACTTATGGGGGATTTCAATATTAATCTTCTGGCTGTCAGATCAAATGGGACTAATCAACTGCGTAATTTGTTCGAAACTTTCAATCTAACAATTCTTCCACTCAATCCTACCCACCACACACCTACTTCTGATACTTTAATTGACCTAATCATTACGAATAATTCTGATAGAATTCTAACCTCAGGACAGTTACCAGTTCCGGGAATATCTGGTCATGATCTTATTTTTGCCGAGTACTCTCTTCAGTGCCCAAAAAATGCAGCTAAGGTAATTACTTACAGAGATCTAAAAGGCATTGACAACGACCAACTAATTTCTGACGCCCTACAAATGCCATGGCATACTATTTTTAATTTAATTACAGTTGACGAAAAAGTTGCCACCTTTAATGACATGGTAATACAATTATTCGACAAACATGCACCTTTAAAGAAGAGACGTGTCACTCACCGACCTGCCCCATGGCTGAATGACAGTATTCGTAATCTTATGACGTCACGTGACGCTGCTTTCCGGAAGTACAGACACAACAAATCTGCCGAAAACTTTAACAACTACAAAAAACTTAGAAACAAAACCACACAAAGCATTAGGAATGCTAAACGCCGTCACGCCCTGAGTCTCGTCGACCCGTCCATTCCCCCTCGGTGTCTTTGGAATAACTTACGTGATATGGGAGTAGGGAAGAAAGCATCAGAAGCTGAAGTTATAAACATACCGCTTGATAAACTCAATGAATACTTTACCTCACCTCCCACTATACGACCTGAAAAACAGTCAAAACGAAATACAATTAATACTCTCCTAGCTAATCCTCCACCTTCTCGCGAAAAATTTTTCTTCTCGCACATTACTGATTCTGAAGTAAGAAGGGCTCTTAAAAGCATTAAATCTAAAGCACAAGGCACTGATAACATAAGCATAGTCTTTATCAATAAGTTAGTCGATGTCGTGCTTCCCGTAATAACTCATATTTTCAATTCTTCAATTATCACGTCTGTTTATCCGCAACTCTGGAAAACAGCCTTGGTACTTCCTAAAGTAAATTCACCTACTTCTGCAAAAGACTATAGGCCAATCTCCATTCTTCCCGTTTTATCTAAAGCTCTGGAACGCATCATTCATAAGCAGTTGTCAGACTACCTAATAGAATTTAATCTTTTAGACCCTTTACAATCAGGATTCAGAAATGGCCATAGCACTTCTACTGCTTTGTTGAATGTTACTGAGGACATACGCGCAGCCATGGATAAACGACAGGCTACTGTACTAGTTTTATTGGACTATAGCAAAGCCTTTGATTCTGTTGACTTCGATCTACTATTAACTAAACTACAAACGCTACACCTTTCTGATAGTGCTATCACCTGGATGTACTCCTACCTTACTGGCCGCCAGCAGCGTGTCATATCTAATAATCGTTTCTCTTCCTGGCGTACTGTAGATACAGGAGTTCCTCAGGGATCAGTATTAGGCCCCTTGCTCTTCTCTATTTATATAAATGGAATTTCCAACTCATTTAAGCACTGCAGATATCAAATATATGCAGACGACGTTCAATTGTATATTTCAGCCCGTCACGACACACTAAACGATAGCATTAATAGTCTGAATGAAGATCTTGATTCCATCTCTTCCTGGTCTCAACAATTTGGGCTTAACCTAAACGCATGTAAATCACAGGCTATTCTGTTCGCGAACCGTAGATTAATTCCTGAAGTCAACGACCTGAATATTCCGCCTGTGAAACTGAATAAAACAATCATCCCGTTTAGCTCTACCGTCAAAAATCTCGGAGTACATTTCGAATCTAATCTCAATTGGGATACGCATATTAAATATACATGTAAGAAGGCATTCTCTATTCTCCATTCACTAAAAAGATTGTATCATTATTCATCTAAATTAAAACAGACGCTGGTACAGACACTCATTCTACCTCACTTCGATTATTGCGACGTTTTGTTCAGTGATCTCAGGATTGATTCCGCTCAGAAACTACAGCGTGTTCATAACGCGTGCGTCCGCTTCATTTGTAATGTTCGATACTATGATCATATCTCACCTTCTTTCAAGAAGTTATCATGGCTTAGGTTACATGAGAGGAGAAATCTGCACTCACTTTCTCTCTTATATCGAATTATGCACTCTTCATCCCCCTATTATTTATTCGCTCGATTTCATACTCTCTCTCGCTATCATAATATTAATACTCGATCACAACGCGATAACACGCTAGAAATTCCACTTCACGCATCGTCTCTGTATTCCTCATCCTTCACTGTTGCTACCTCTCGTCACTGGAACTCTCTGCCGCCTGAAGTCAAGGGCTGCCGAACATTGAATTCTTTCAAATCAAAGTTAGAAAATTATCTTATGACGAGTTGCCAAACTAACTTACTATTATGACAAGTGTTGTATTGCATGTTTCCACGTTTTCACATTTCTTTTATGTTCTAATGATATTCAACTTATTTTATATTTTTGTTTTCATATTTTCCGATAATGTTATATCTCTAATGTGATAAGTTGAGCTATATATAATCTTAATTTTCCTTATTGTGTGTACTTAGAAATATTGTATTCACTGTATACTTTGTACTGCACTATTTTATTACTACTATTATTATTATTATTATTATTATCATCATGATTATTACTATTCTTATTTTATTATTATTATTATTATTATTATTATTATTATTATGAATAATTGTCTTTTTTTTTTGTATGCCTCATTTATTTTGACCTGCTGTTCACATATTATTATGCTTTTTTCTTTCTTTCTGTATGTTATATATTATGTCCGATTTCTTCTTATTTGTTGTTTATTTTTTATTATTATTATTATCTTATTCAATTTTGTGTGTAAAATTGTAGTGTAATTTGTAAATTTGTAGTGTTTTTGTAACGCAGTCTTTACTCCTGGTTGAGTGTTAGAGAAGGCCGTATGGCCTTAACTCTGCCAGGTTAAATAAATCATTATTATTATTATTATTATTATTATTATTATTATTATTATTATTATTATTATTATTATTATTATTATTATTATTATTATTATTATTATTATTATATAATGTTTGAACTGACAACTTATTACACAAAAGATAATGTCTATAAACAATAATACATCCTTATTTATATGAAAAGAAAAGAGAAATATAATGGTTTATTTAACGACGCTCGCAACTGCAGAGGTTATATCAGCGTCGCCGGTGTGTCGGAATTTTGTCTCGCAGGAGTTCTTTTACATGCCAGTAAATCTACTGACATGAGCCTGTCGCATTTAAACACACTTAAATGCCATCGACCTCGGCCGAGATCGATCCCGCAACCTCGAGCATAGAAGGTCAGCACTATACCAACTGCGAAGAAATGAGAATATTTTGATTGCTTTTAAATGTAATGATATTCGTTGTAAGAAAATCCTCCCCTCAGGCAAATCCATGGACGGGATACTACATACAAGGATTTTATTTGTCGTCAAATGTAGGCTTATATAATGGGAAATATTCGGAATATTAAGAGACGTTTATCTCTCTTGACTCATATGCAAATAAAATTCGAAAAAAAAAAAAAAAATAAATAAAATGTCACCACTCGAGAACAACATTTATACAGGGTGAACCGCAAGTAATGTCATTAATTTCAGGGGGTTATTCTTTGAGATATTTTTAAAAAATGTGTAATACAATTTTGCTCGTTTATGCTTCCTTTTCGAGATAAAATTTGTTTTACATAAAACATTTCATAGCGTGCTTTTGGAAAGCCATTGATTTAATTCCCAATATGCTCAGGATATTTAAGAGAGCAGTGTATTATGATAACAAATGATTGAAAGAATTTTAGCTTTGTCCTTCAAATGTGCAGAAATTTGATTTGAACAAATGTAACTTTTCGTTCTGAAATTGAATTTTACGAAGTTACATTTGTTCGGACGAAATTTCTGAACATTTAAAGGACAAAACTAAAATTCTTTCAATCATTTATTATCATAATACATTACTTACTTACTTACTTACTTACTTACTTACTTACTTACTGGCTTTTAAGGAACCCGGAGGTTCATTGCCGCCCTCACATAAGCCCGCCGCGGTCCCTATCCTGAGCAAGATTAATCCAGTCTCTACCATCATATCCCACCTCCCTCAAATCCATTTTAATATCATCTTCCCACCTACGTCTCGGCCTCCCCAAAGGTCTTTTTCCCTCCGGCCTCGCAACTAACACTCTATATGCATTTCTGGAACCGCCCATACGTGCTACATGTCCTGCCCATTTCAAACGTCTGGATTTTATGTTCCTAATTATGTCAGGTAAAGTATACAATGCGTGCAGCTCTGCGTTGTGTAACTTTCTCCATTCTCCTGTAACTTCATCCCTCTTAGCCCCAAATATTTTCCTAAGAACCTTATTCTCAAATACCCTTAATCTCTGTTCCTCTTTCAAAGTGAGAGTCCAAGTTTCACAACCATACAGAACAACCGGTAATATAACTGTTTTATAAATTCTAACTTTCAGATTTTTTGACAGCAGACTAGATGATAAAAGCTTCTCAACCGAATAATAACAGGCATTTCACATATTTGTTCTGCGTTTAATTTCCTCCCGAGTGTCATTTATATTTGTTACTGTTGCTCCAAGATATTTGAAATTTTCCACCTCTTCAAAGAATAAATCTCCAATTTTTATAGTTCCATTTCGTACAATACTCTGATCACGAGACATAATCATATATTTAGTCTTTTCGGGATTTACTTCCAACCCTATCGCTTTACTTGCTTCAACTAGAATTTCCGCGTTTTCCCTAATCGTTTGCCGATTTTCTCCTAACATATTCACGTCATTATCATAATACATTATTCTCTTAAATAGACCGAGCATATTGGGAATGAAATAAATGGCTTTTCCAAAACACCCTATGAAATAGTTCATACAAAATAATTTTTAACTCGAAAAGGAAGCAAAGACGAGCAAAATTGTATTAGGCCTAATTTTTTTTTTTAATATCTGAAAGAATAACCTCCCGAAATTAATGACATTACTTATTGTTCACTCAGTATTGGTGTCACGTCACGGCATGAGTCACTCCAACACATTTATTGAAATTCGGAAAGAGTTATACTTTTCTGCACTTCATACATACATTTATATTCCTGTCACTTCTTTGTTCATCTTACGTTATATAAATTTACTATAATATTTATTCCTCCTGAAGAAATCTTAAATTAATTTAGCGTACGGTATTGTTCAATGTATGAAAACATGTCACTCGTCCTCTGTGCTGATGACACATTTTGTACTCAACAATGCATTAATTACAGTTTTCTTGATATGAAAAACCTATACGAATATTCTAAAACATCCGCACAATTTTCTTTACCAGCGCTGTTTACAGAGTTACAGGAAAACAATTTTTAATCGTCTTACCTTACAGTGTAACAATAACTAGAATTAATGGGTCAAAACAGCTAATACTGATACTTATTTCATGGTCTTGGAGCCGAGAATTTCGGCTGATACTAAACAGTCGTTCTCTCTTACCAAGAAAGCTACCATAAATGAAATGATTGTAGATTATCAGGCTGGGTTTGCCTGGATCTTGCATCAACCATCTCTTTCATTTCGGCTACAAAAGTAATGAATAGACTTAGTGGAATTGCCACGAAAATCGTAAGGTTTACTACGCATGCGGTATAGACTGTATGAGAAAAGGAACGTGCAACGGATGGAGTATGCCTCTGATGTAAACACTGAGCAGTATACTGCGGTTACAATAAAACCTGTATCCTGCATTCAAGAAATATAATGAATGATTATTATTGAAGTAGGAAACGTCTAAACATTTATTTTGTAGTGAGATATATTAACTCTTAAAATTTAATGTAATATACTCACATCATCCTTGAATATGAGCAAAGCAGTGAAGAGTTACGTACATTTTGAGCGACTGCAAAGTAACCTCCTCCGATGGTCACGGAAGGTCACTACTTTTTAGTACACCAAGTTCAGACGTGTTGTCGTGACCTGATAGTACATCATTTATAATACGAAGTTGTGAATAGGCAGACTTTTTAGCAATAATGTTTCTCAACTTACATTTCACTTTTTCTGAAAATTAGTGAATTGTTATTTTGGATAATGGTTTGTGATACTTTATCCACTATGTTAAGGGCTTCTGAGAGTTATAGATTAGACGATTCTAACAGGGTGATGCTTTTGGACACGATTTTAAAATTAGAATCAATGAACAAAATATCTTCCAATAGCTGTTCAGAAGGCAATGATTTTACAGCTGCAACAGCAGAACTGTCTGTGCTATCCAATTCATCAATTACCTCCATTATTTTGCCGTAATATTTTCATAATAATTAGCAGCATCCAACCACGTTTTCCAACGGGTCAAGACTGGCTGCGGGGGTAAGGATATTCCTGGGGCAATTGTTTGGAACAGCAACACACTCATTGTAGTATGTTTTATTGAATTCTTGTCTGCACTGAACAAATGTTAAGCTTTGACTATTTCAACCACAGTAATGCAAAAACAAGTGCTTACATAGATATACATTAGCTGTAGCTGCTATATCTATTTGGACCGGTCACATCTCTTAACATGAACTGCTTATACTACGAGACCGGGCGGTCGCTCACCTCTTCTATACTACCGTACATCGGCAACCTGATTGCATGCTGCGTGTGGCAATTCAACGAAGTCTAGTAATGAACGACCAAATGTCAGCCAAAAATGTAATCATACTATTAGGCATAGCTTGTACTAGGTTCCAGCTGGTTGTACTTGCACAAAACTGTGTACTGTGATGTCTAGGAAACGGATTTCTAGTTCCATACCTATTTTGTTTGCTATGTCCTAGACGTACCTATGTTATTCAGATATCTTTAAGTTTCGTGTACACTGACGTTCAAAGATCTCTGACTCTACTAGTCGATAATGATCGGTAATTTGTTGGTGTAAATGTGGATTCTTTAGTTATTACTTCTATGGATAGATGGTGAAGATAATAGTCACTGTTGCCAATCGTAGATAAATATACTCGTGTTATAGAATTCAATATTTCATCCTACTCTACTGATTGCAAAACAACACTGACTTTGGCTGCAAACCGCTGATATTGTCTGTTACAAGAATAGTTTATGTTTAATCTACATAATCATTTTCCCCGACACTTTTTTAACATCTTCCAATAATGGTGTCACCTATTGAGAACTAGCGGAACTCTTTCTAAGTTTGTCAATTTTTCATATCATTGGTTCTGACTTATCCCGTGGTTGGAAAGTTCTCTTATACGTTCATAAAATCGTAAGTCGAGTACCTTTGAACGTCAGTGTAGCCTACATTGGCTCCCCATATTAAAATTCTATAGAACCTAAAATGCTTAAATTAGTCCTAAAAGCTACCTATGTTTGTATTTATGTGTATAATTAAAATAAAGATAAAGGTACTGAGATGCAAAAATGCCAAAAAAAAAACTACAAAAACCTTTGCAACATATTGCAAATTATAAATAACATTAACAATTTTATATGATGTAATCGTTTGTTATTGTTTTAATATTGATAAGTCATTTGACGGAAACACTCTCTTTAAATAATTTTATATTGTACATTGACTTATCGGAATAGAACATGTTGGTTTTTAAGATATCTATAAGTCCATTCCCTAGCGATGTCCAACCGATCACAGAGGCCCCGCGGAAAGGAGGAGTAAAATATATTATTTTCAGCGCTCAGTGCGCAGAGCTGAAAGGTCCCTTGTTCGATTCCCGGTGCCGAAACGAATTTTTCTCAAATTAATAGGTATCTACATATTGACTACTAACAAAAAATAGTAGTTTTGATTATTCAATAAGGATGGCGAGACCTCATATATGAATATAATGTATATTTACAGATTGAAGTTTATTGTAAACCAGTAAATCTTACAAAGTGATGTAGTGAAGTTTATGAAAGATGATCTTAGTGATAGTATTTCCAGTTTTCTATAGTTTTTTCTGAGTGTTGATTGTGGTTAAGAAACGAATGATCAAACTAAAGTGAACTAGATACTCATGTCAAGATTTAGTAAGATTATTACAATGACGTGTATTAGGTAGAAAAAAGATCCCAATGAGTATAACCGTGTTAAGTGTTAATGATTTTTTAAATAGGAATGTTCGTACAGGGATTTTAATTGGGATAATCAGTTAAAATTTAAGAACGATATTTTGATAAAGTAATAATGATCAACAGTAATAATGATATCCTATAGAGTAGAACGAGTTAGATGTAATGTAGAAAGACGGAATTATATATACATTTAGTTAGCAAGATTAGAATGCTGAAAGGAACGTAAGTGTTGAGCGAACAGATGGTGAACATTTAAAATCAATAAGAAGAAATTGACTGTTTGGAGTTAAGTTAATAGCGAGAGTAGAAGAGTTATTGGTTTAACTGTCCGTCGGGATTGCATGCTAATTGTAGGTATATGTAATAGAAAGTTAAAGTGAAACCCGTTGGCATAAGTTGTGGTACACCATAACTAATATAAATGTTGATGACAAATATCTATCTACTATATTATTTTCAGTACCTGTACTTCGGTATTCTGATTCAATCACACATTTTCCACCCTAAGTAAAGGCCATAAAATATATTTAAAACAAAATATTCACAAATTGCATTACCACGAACTCCCTCAGAATTCTTCCGTAAACTTTTAGTACGCCGTAAGTGACGACAATCATAGGCAGTTCCGGTGCACGCAGCGGCAGACAGGTAGCGCTAGTTTCGTATCCAAGGAAAGCGAAGTAAATGAAATTCCAATGGCGTCATATCTCAGCCACATCTCCGCTCAGAAACTTACCTCTTGAGTAACAAACCCTTAAAAAGAAAAGAAGGCCCTCTGAAGAGACCGCTTACATGAAACATTCCTACCCGATGGGAACAATGCAATAGATGCCCATGCTCCAATCAATAGCTAAATCACGCACTCTTCAGTATGCATGCCGGCGGAATGTCTTCTGTTCTACGAGGGAACTAACTTTGATTTCATTACGTTCTCATTCATCCTACAGAAAGTGGCATTTCAAACACCCCTTTATTAGTTTTAACCCCTCTACAGGTAACAATGTTTCAGCTCACGACTTGCTCTATAGATTTTCGTAAAATTTATGTCACTACCTCTTAGTTAATTGCTGTGAATTCTAGTACCACAAATATTACCAAGCTCCTCTTTCATATTTGAATATAAAATTGTTCAAGCCTATTTAAAAATTCAATAACAGCTTTCATCTTCTGTTATGTCATAGCATTTATTCATCGTACGTACTAAAGAACATCACCGTTTACTCTATAAATTTTCATCAAATTTGATACACTGATCAACAAAATTAAAACATATTTTTTTGTTAAAAGATAACGAATGGGTGATTCTTATACATTAAAATAGTTCGTGCTGATTTCAAATTATTTTCAAAATTTTTCTATCCTTTAGGATTTTTGAGTAATTGTATGAAATGTAAGCCTAATTCAAACTTTTCTAGTATACCCTATAACCAGACAGTGTATGCGGAATGACTTAAGGAAAAGTGAAGTTGTTTCGTATCGGAGTGTATGGCACGTGCCGCGTCGTTCGTCTTTTGTGTACCTGGCGAGTACAGTAGCGTACATAACGAAGGAACCCTGGTCCACATTACAACGCAACGTTAAATTCCCTTAGAGATACGAAATGCAATTAAGAAGTATGGGAGTGACATTTTATGTATTAACGAAGACAATATCGTGTGTAATATATGTAAAATTGAAATAAAAACCAGAACAACTCAGGCTATGGAGAAACATTGCAACAATACATCGCACAGGAAATGCTTTGAAATGAAATCTGAAGAGCCACCATCATCATCATCATCATCATCACCACCATCGTCATCATCATTTAGTTGTGCGGGTCTAAACGACACGTGCAACATGATGCTCAGTGCAAATATTCCTCTAAAGAAATTGAGTGATCCCCATTTTAGAGGTTTTCTTCAGAAATTCTCTCGATACAAAAACTGTTTAAGCGATAGGCGAAGACGATTCAGCTTACGAGAACATATCGTCGTTTACTGCAACGCTGGTAATTGCATCAATGATGACGAGGACTGAACTTGCAAGGTATGTGCTACACTACTACAGTACGTTATTTTTCTCTTCCTTCTGGCTGTACGGAGATACAGTAGCATGTTGACGTCGTCTGTTTGCGTTTAAAACGTGTTGAGCCAATAGTCTGAGTGAAAAAATGTAACATATAGTAAATGTGCACCTACATTCAACGATAAGTCATCCCGCATCCACTGTCTACCTATAACATTTTACCTAAAATCATATTTATTTACCTAAAATGTGTGTGAAATAGATTTTAGGCTATACTTCGCTTGAGAAACACCTCTTTTGAGTGTTCAACAGTAGTCTGATAGAATATTTGGGCTCAATTTTTCCTGGTAGCGCCTTTCCATTTCAGAAAAATTCTGATAGAAACGCTCCTCATGTTCGTCGCTCACTACCCGAAGGTTTTGAGGAAAGAAAAAAATAGATAAGAATTCAAGAAATTATTTTGAGAGATATAACACCTCATCGCGTTACAGTTCTGAATCAGGTCGCTGACAAGTTCTCTGTAACCTTCTGATCTAGAAAATAACAGTCTGTTGAATAATTCTTAGGTTCCCGGCATATCATTGGAACTGGAAAAGCCATATGACGGGATCCTTTTAGCTAACTAGTTAATAGAATCACATGCAGCACAACAGATTTCAGAGGCCCAGTTCATGTCCTCATCTATTTTTCAATCAAAAGAACACTCGAAGCTCTTTTAACTAGTATAATAAAATTCAAAGTTAACTAATCACAAACGTAACAAAAATTGTTTATGTGATATTTATACAGTATTTCGAGGTATGTTTCCCTTTATAAGATACTTTTACCACATTTAAAATTAGTTTGTTAACAAATGCCATTTCACATTTAAACTAATAAATTAAGTAAAAATTAAAATAAAAAATAATAATTTAAACGTACCGGGAGGCGAACTCTCAATTTCTGGTACGGATGTCACACTTCTTACCATTGGGCCACACACTTTCAATAAAAAGACACCTCAGCAATGCCTTGCACTGGGTTACGTTTACACGAGTGAACCGCGCGATAGAACTTAGCATTTCTGTCGACCAAGAGTCGGCCCATTCTTTTTGCCGCTAAGTGCACATTGAAAATATTTAATTATACAGTCAAAACTGGCCTTTAACATCAAAATCAGACATAAACCATGTAAAAGAATTTCATCGAAATTTGTGTATAATGTTTGTACATGCCAACATTCTTTTCAACAATATTTCAAAGCGTTTCTTGGAAAAAGTTTCCTTTTGATTCGTTGCGAATGTACTGTACCTTGTAATTCGGTGCATTGAATTGTGAATAAATATATTTGTTTAAGTACTGTATATTTTTTCTTTCCTGCTCACACATAAATGATTGTTTTATATTGTTAAAACTTGTGCAGTATAATGTAAATTGAAACATGTAATGTTAGGCAATTATTTTTTTACTTGAAATGCACTGTATATATTATACTTGTAAACATGAACATTTATTTTATGTCTACTGTGACTGAATGTTTAAACGTCAAGTCAAGGAGTAAATGCACTCTCAGTCTCTCATTCCCCTCGATCTACACAACACAGTGGTCAGTGCGTTCGTAAGTTCATGCGTTTGGGTACCCTGCACCGCAGTCTGTTCATAAAATATAATTTCTGGAATCCTTCACTAATTATTGTTCTAAACTCCTTTGCAAATAAAACCAACATCCAAGACATTCGCAAACTACGACACGTGAATGTTCTTCAAAATTTTTATAAACAACAAATAACAAATTCTCCTTTCTTGTGATTCGTATCAAACTCTTACACAATAAATGAAAAGTGCGCCTTTTAGTTTTTTCTGGCGGCGGCTATTACATATTGGTGAACAAAATCAATGCTTTCCTACTCATACTTTCGCTACCGTGTTTTTTTTTCTAAATACACCATTGCTCCACTAATAAATACTTCCTCTTTTCGATTAAGTTATTAACCTGTTGTATTTGTAATTTAACATCTCGTGGTGGTGTGTCTCTTGGTGAATCTTTCAATCTATAGTTTTCAGGGTCAGCCGGCAGTCCAGTTTCCAAACGACTTAAAATATCTTCATCCTAATGAAATATTCCACTCTATGCTCCACTGTATTCTCCTTTTGACGAACTAGGATAACTAATATAATATACGAAAAGTCGTACAGCATTCATATGCATTATATCCCAGAATGCACTGACAAGCAAACATTCTGATGGGGGCATATAAAAAAGTTAATTTTTTTCTTCCACCATGTTAATAATTTCAAAAGAAGTTCTTGCCCACTCGACCGCAATTACGAGGTCGTCCAGAAAGTGATTTTCCCTCGGGCAGTTTACAGAAAAAAGTACAAATTGCATGGAAAGATTTATTGAAACAGATACAGCAATTGTTGCGCTATTTGTCAACATATCCCCCACTGGATTGAGACATTTTTCATACCATGGGATCAATTTTTGTATTCTTGTGTCGTATAAGTCAGCCGCCTGGGATCAGAACCAGCGTTTAACAGCACCTCTCTGTCGATCCCATGATATGACAAATCTCTCAATTCCGGTGGGAAAATGTTGAAAAATAGTTCAACAATTGCTGTGTCTGTTCCAATAATCTTTTCCAATGAAATTGTGTTTTCTTTCTGTTAACGGCCCCTGGCGAACTTATTTTTTAAGGACCTCGTAATTGCGTTCGAGTGGCCAAAATTTGTATAAGCACTTTCTTTTGACATTATTAACATGGTGAAAGAAAAAAATTAACTTTTTTATTTGCTCCCATCAGAATGTTTGCTTGTGAGTTCAAATGCTATCACCTGTACACTTCCATAGACGACAATCTATCTTAAAGTTGCTATAGCGGTGGTCGTTAAGACGATCATTTGAGTATTTGAGTAGTGTGAAATATCAAATTATATTTTAAAAATTGGGTAATACGGTAATCCAAAACCTTTTAAATGCTCCAGCAAATACATAGGCTATCTACAGGGTGGATGCGATATAATAGTGCAAATTTGAACAGCGTATTCCTTGGGTAGAATACAAAATAAAATGAAAACAACATTTTGTGATTAACATTTAAGTAGTCGCGTGAGGGTCATGTTGGCTCCAGTGTTATATGTTGGATTGTATTATTTTTACGCCGTTGCTTATCACTTTCATTTGTTGCGTTAATTTAAATTTTCTAGGCTGGGGGTTCTGTTGACCCCCACGCGACTACTAATGTCATAAATTAGTCCACTAGTAGTATAGTGTAATATTTGTGATTCTATACGTGAAATATCTTACTCTAGAAGATTGGCAAGTAATGATGCATATGAGCTAGAAGATTTACATAGAACCAGGATATTTCATATTTTAATTCGTGTTTTTAATTGGGATCACTCTAACCCCCACGCGACTACTAATGTTACAAATCAGTCCACAAGTATTACAGTGTTACTTTTGTGATGTATATAAATGCAAATTATTACTTAATAACATTTTGGCAAGTAATGAGCCATATGAACTAGAAAGTTTACGTGGAACTATGAAATTTATATTTTAATTCGTATTTTTGCTTGGACCCCCACGCAAGTATTAATGTCACAAACTAGTTCGCGAGTACCTAAGTGTTAAGTGCATGCATGGTTACTGAGATAAGTAGACCGAAAATCTCTTCAAGCTACCCCTCTCAATTCCTTCCCCCAGCTGACTGGAATGTAAACAAACTGCACAGTCAGGCTCACCCGCCTTCAGTAGCAATGACCTAACCAGCTGATTGAAATGTAAACAAACCTCTACTACGTTCTCGCAGATGTGAACACGATAAATGACATGAAACAATGCTCATGACCAGGGCCGCTGACAATTTATGGGCCTCTATGCAATACTGTACTCGGACCCCTGTTGAAAAAAAGTAACAATTACAAGTTACTAGTTATTCTAACCATAATAATTATTTGCAAAATAAATAAAAGATAACCCCATACACAGATACGAACCTAAAAATATACACTTTTCTTACATTGAAAAACTTTTAGCAAAATATCACATTAACACAATATATTATATTCCTAAACACCTGTATTTTCTAACTTCCAGTCCAACATCAACAAACAATTCTCCTTGACTTCATTGATGCAAAATCATCAATTACATCATCAAAATTTAAAGACCTAGCAAGATCGCTCTCCAGACTAAGGAGCCAAGGTTACTCAGTCGTTCTTGACACATTGCTTATCTGAATACATTTTTTTATTTCCTTCATTTTGCTGAAGGATCTTTCAGCATCAGCGACTGTCACAGGAATTGTATGGAATAATTTAATGGCTATACAAATAGCTGGAAATGAACTGTCCAGTTTTAATTCCCTCAGATTATTTAGGAGATTTATAGGTTTCAGTGGGGTTGGCCTTAAATTACAGACATGAATTGATTTTAAATATTTCGGTTCATCACCGATCTCTTCATAACATTTTTCACGCAGTCTAGCAAACATATTAATATCTTCCAATTTTTTCTGTCTCTCCTTGTGCTTCTCAGCTCCCGACTTACGCCTGTACTTTCCATTTTGCAGTTAAACTATAACCGGTAACACTAATGAACAGAATTTACTAGATAAATGACAACGAAAAGACGAAAGTTTCGACACAGTATAACTGTTGTACGGGATTCTGCGACTTCGATTTGGGAGAATCCACTAGCATATTGTGGTGGGCCAGCTTGTTAGTTAAAAAGGACAAGCCAATAAACAATTGAACGTGTTCGGTACAAGCGATGGGAACATAGTTCAGGCAAATGCCGGGGCCCTCAATTGTCGTGTCGGTGAACGTTAATGCGGGAAACCGATATTCTATTATATAAAAGTCAAATATTTACATATGAAGTGGTAATTTGTATTAATTACACTATTGTTGAGTTAATATGTGAAATTTATGTAACAAATGTTCTTACAAAATTTTGTACTACCCGTATGTATCTACGAATAAATTATTCATGATAATAAAAAGCAATCAGACTCACTTAATCTGACGGGCCCTTATTGCTCACGGGCACTCGTCCCCTTTGCCCCCCTTTCTCGGCGGCCCTGCTCGTGACGCTAACAATCAAATAAAATTAAATTAAATACACATAATAACAAACATTAATGGAACTAGGAATCGGCACAAGGTACCCTCGGATTTAGAAGAATATGTAACAACTTACCTCCTGGTTTAAAAATTGTTTATCACAGGAAAAACACCGTCATTGCTTCTAATGTCCTCAGCAGCTTGCGGATTACGAAGGTAAAGCTCGTTTTCGGTGGATGTTTCGCCCTTGTAAACTCGACTCTTCACGCTGGCACACTGCGGTAAGGCATGTGCGTTTGGAATATTCCCACCTACAAATCTTGCCTCATACAGTCGCCGATTTTCATGTGATGTGATTCTCCGTAAATATCAGGATATTCATAGTATGTAAATTTGGGCATTTTAAAATGCAGAAAACTAAACATCAAACTTGCACGTTTGCGGACGGAAGATGTATTCCTGGATGTAAACACGCGCACTACCGCTCAAGCAAGACTGAGCACTGAACCCAGGGTTCGCGGCTTACCTGTGCTAGGCGAAGGGACGTGATGTTGCCAAACGTCGCTCTCGGAATTATGAAAAGTGTTAGTGATTTTATGTAATTTGCACGAAAACCGCCAATTGTATTGCAAAAGTGCAAAGGAAGAAATCATTCTCAATTGATTTAACATTTTAAACATTTAAGGCAAAAACATTTTTTGTTTGAAAAGTACTGTATTTACATCCTACCAAAATGTTTTCGTTTGTATTCTACCCAAGAAGTAAGCTATTAAAATTTGCACAATTATGTCACTTCTACTGTGTACGTGATGAAGTCACAGTCAGTAGTTCACAGATATTTCACTCCTTAAGCATAGTTTCTCGTTAGTGCAAGAAAATGTTTAAAACTGCAACATAAATCCTTCCGTTAATTAAAAATGTAATTGTAATAATTATTCTAACTATTTTAGAGACACTAAAAGAAGTATATCATAGCTGATCGAGATGGAGGTGGCTGTGCATAAAACGGCTGGCCTTTGTTTTCGAAATTATTGACTCCACTGCGTACCATATATTTCACATTACATTCATATCTTTTCGGATTCGATATTCTGGCCCATATCTGATTTTGCTGAGATTCTTTTGACTACTTTTTTTCCATTGATTCTCAATGCTTTTTTAATTTGTAGTTTAAAATTATTATTTCGCTCATGTACTACTTCACCAATGGAGTGTAATAATCCGTTTAATGCCAATCAACCAGAGCCACCCATATCAATAAGTTGAGAAAAAATCCATCAGCATAAATTTCCTCAGCTCATCATCAAGTAAACCCAATAAATTTACCTTTACGGAATGTTAATTTCATAATTGTATATTTAATTTATTTTTTATTTACTTTTATCTCTGTTTATTTTTGTATCTTTAACTCCTAGGTCACATCGCTACGGTCTGTAGTTTACTGTTGGGAAGACTTGTTGCTGTTGTACTGTATCTACTACTTCGCAGTAATTGGGACCCAATCCGGTATTCGTCTTTATTTAACTGAAAATTAGTTATATTCAGTCGAGGAAATCCATGGAAGAATCTCGATCAGATAGGTCGGCACCGGGAATCGAACCCGGAATCTCTCCAATGCGAGTGTAGTGCTTCACCATTAAGACATCTCGCTCCGTTGAATTTAATTTTGTTCGTAATAAATATTAGAATTTTAATTATTCCTTTGTCTTCTCATTCATGTGTAGTTTGTTAGAGTAATAG
This sequence comes from Periplaneta americana, assembly GCF_040183065.1. Classification (NCBI taxonomy): domain Eukaryota; kingdom Metazoa; phylum Arthropoda; class Insecta; order Blattodea; family Blattidae; genus Periplaneta; species Periplaneta americana. The sequence goes on along the minus strand of NC_091131.1, from coordinate 106,236,544 downwards.
ATGGCGTCTCTGGGCGTATTAGAACATTTTTATCCATTCTTAACAACTAATGCCGTCACAGCGAATGAAATATGATACGAGGTAGACTCTAAGTAAATTAAATACCAATAGTAGTATGCGTTATTATCTCATTCAATAGTAGTATGCGTTATTATCTTATCCAATAGTAGTATGCGTTATTATCTCATCCAATAGTAGTATGCGTTATTACCTCATCCAACAGTAGTATGCGTTATTATCTTATCCAATAGTAGTATGCGTTATTATCTCATCCAATAGTAATATGCGTTATTATCTCATCCAATAGTAGTATGCGTTATTACCTCATCCAACAGTAGTATGCGTTATTATCTCATCCAACAGTAGTATGCGTTATTATCTTATCCAATAGTAGTATGCGTTATTATCTTATCCAATAGTAGTATGCGTTATTATCTCATCCAATAATAGTATGCGTTATTATCTTATCTAGTAGTAGTATGCGTTATTATCTCATCCAATAGTAATATGCGTTATTATCTTATCCAATAGTAGTATGCGTTATTATCTCATCCAATAATAGTATGCGTTATTATCTCATCCAATAGTAATATGCGTTATTATCTTATCCAATAGTAGTATGCGTTATTATCTCATCCAATAGTAGTATGCGTTATTATCTCATCCAATAGTAATATGCGTTATTATCTTATCCAATAGTAGTATGCGTTATTATCTCATCCAATAGTAGTATGCGTTATTATCTCATCCAATAGTAGTATGCGTCATCATCTTATCCAATAGTAGTATGCGTTATTATCTTATCCAATAGTAGTATGCGTTATTATCTCATCCAATAATAGTATGCGTTATTATCTTATCCAATAGTAGTATGCGTTATTATCTTATCCAATAGTAGTATGCGTTATTATCTTATCCAATAGTAGTATGCGTTATTATCTTATCAAATAGTAGTATGCGTTATTATCTTATCCAATAGTAGTATGCGTTATTATCTTATCCAATAGTAGTATGCGTTAGTATCTTTACCGTATTAACTATTTATTTTTTATTCTACTCGCGAAATAGTCTTATTAAACATCAGACGAAGTTTCCATTTCCTTTAGATAAATTCACTCGCTCTTTGCATTCCTAAATTTATCAACAAAATAAAAATTTCTTGTTATACATATTACCTATGAAAATTAGACAAAGAATGGCCTTATTCTGATTGTTATTCCTGATTTGTTATGATTTCAAATCTCCACGCAGAATTTACTCTTAAAATATATCACACCAATAACACTTTTCAGATCATTGTTTTGAAACGTCACGCAACGTCATATTTTACTGCAATGTTTATGACTTTGTTTTGGAATATATATGGAGACAACAATGATATGACATGTACAATGTATGCTGCGTCAGAACTGTGGAGACTATTCTATTTTTTTGTTTCCTTTACTCAAATTGTTTGACTAGATGGAATAGCAATACAATAACGACTCCATCTGTCGAAGACACGACCATCAACCTCACGCTGGGCGCCAGATTCTGCTGCCAGTGACAATTCTGGAGAAAAAGGGAAGGTAACAGTACCACATCATGACGTCAGAGAAGACTCCCGGCCGAGTTAAATAAGTTTTCCCAAATAAAAATAACAATTGGACAGTCTTATTGTGTTACATATTGGTAAGTAAATACATTCAAGTATAACTTCTTCAATATACAACGTCGTATATTCTGTGTTTATTCCTCCTATCTCGAAAAAAACTGATGTTAGAACACGTAGATTTTGATGTATTTTGCATGTTCTCAATAATAATAATAATAATAATAATAATAATAATAATAATAATAATAATAATAATAATAATAATAATATGTGATTTAAGGGAATATCGCATAATTTACCATAATCATCGCCACAAACTTCTTCCGTGTAGATCCTATTGCGTGTTCTACAGAGCGACCCATATTTATATCGAACTTTTCATCCATTTATTACAATAAATGACATTACACAAGAGGATCAAATTAGGATAAAACAGTAGTACAGGCATTAGTATTACTTAAAATTCAACGTAAGCACTAGCATTTGCTGCACATTTCTCCAGATGTCGCTGAACGTTCTGTACTGTCTTATCATTTGCCACCCGACCGCACTTCTCTCGAATTACAGCTTCTAAACCAGCCGTGGCGAAAATGTGACTCACGAGCACATTGTGGCTCGCAATGATAGCTGTGCATTTCTCTTGCTTCCTACCCCTCACAACCCCCACCCTCTCTCTCACTGGAGTCAAACTCCGTTCCATTTGTATTTGTCTCTAACCTGCGAGTGGCGTATCGTCGCAATGTCTCTCTCGAAACCATATACCGCTACAAAAACGAAAGTTTCAAGTACGATGGGAGGACGCATTTTTTTTCTGCCAATATGATGAGAATATTACATATATAAATGGTTCACAAGTATTACGAGGAAGACGGTTGTATAACATAAAACTGCATTATACTACTGTACATGTCACTCATGAAACATTAAAAGGTTAAGTGTTGTTGTTATTATTATTATTATTATTATTATTATTATTATTACTACTATTATTATTATTATTATTATTATTATTATTATCATCATCATTATCATTATCATCTCTGTACGTTGATCCTTTTTCAGCAGATGTACGAATAGTGCGGTTATATCTTCAATTTAAATCACAGATTTACAATGTGATGTTAAATGAAAGCTAGATGTAAGGACTTGACAAAATAATCTTGAACTTTTCAAATCTTTGCCAAAAAATAAGTATCCGAAGTTTCGTTCTTTCGCTTACTCTGTTGAAGCCAAGTTCGCTACAACTTACGTTTGTGAAAAATTATTTTCAATAATGAAAATAGTAGAAACCAAATTTAGATCTCGACTGACAGACAAATACCTTCGTGATCAACTACGACTGGCAGTAAGTGACATAATTCCTGTTTTGGAAACTCTGTCGCAAAGACATTCTGAAGACAGTTAATTTTAGGTTGTGATAATGTGTCCTATGTTTTCTTGTTCATTTCTTTCTTCGTTACACGTGCTAAACATTAGTTTGTAGCCTTGTACTGTATAAAATTATATTTGAGTGCTTGACGTAAGGAAAATGAAAATCCCTTAATAAGTCAGACAGTTGCTTCACTTCCCCTTCGGGTATCCGCCTCCCTCCATAGGTGCTATGCTCGTTGCAGGTTACACAGTGGCTCGGGGACGATCACGTTTTCGCCACGGCTGTTCTAAACTAATCACTAGAGTTCGAAGTTGAGGCACATTTACTCTGAAGTTAAGTACACACAGAATAAATACAGTGTTTACAAAGCAGCTGGCAAGGTAGTCCCTCCTCTCATACATACATCAAATTTCCTGTTCAAATTAAATTTTCATCTGGGGGGACAACGTAAATATTACGTTGGTTGGAATACATCGCATTATCGTCTTCTAGGGCAATACTATTTCCAAAGACACTTTGTAACATTTTGAATAATAATAATAATAATAATAATAATAATAATAATAATAAAAAATATCAGAGATAATATCAAAATTGCAGCTGAGCATAGCATAGGTTATTATGAAGCTAAGAAAAAGAAACCGTGGTTTGATGAAGATTGTTGCATGGTAATAGAAAGAAGGAAACGGGCAAAATTAAAATTCTTACAGGATCCAGTTCAGGCGAGGCGAATAGAGATAATTATTTCAATGAAAGACGAGAAGCAAGTCATACATTTAGGAATAAAAAGAGAAATTACTTGTCTTGAAGAAAAAACTGAGTGATGTAGAAACAACTAGTGAGAATAAAAACATTAGGGATTTATATAAAGGTATAAACAATTTAAGAACGGATATCAGGCAAAAGTAAACGTAATCGAGGATGAGAATGGAGACTTACTTGCAGACTCTCATTCAATCCTGAACAGATTGAAAAACTATTTTGGGCAACTACTAAATGTACATAGGCCAAATAGAAATGATCGGGACGAAATTCAAATACAAACTGCTGAGCCATTTATATCCGAACCCACACTTTCTGAAGTCGAATTTGCGATAGAAAATCTGAAAAGGTACAAGTCTCCAGGTATCGATCATATTCCGGCAGAATTAATACAAGAGGGTGGTCCATTTTCTTTCCATGGTAGCTTTCCATTCTGTTGTTTTTCTACCATTTCTATTCCTACTTCCATTATTCTTTCTTTTTTATTTCCACGTTCATTCCGTCCATCCTTACTTCCATTTCCCGTTTGTTATTTTTTCTTCTTGGCTATATTATCTGTTCATACTTTTACTTTTCTGTGTTCTTTGGTGGAAGCGCATTATCTAGTGAAATTTATAAACTTGTACTTGCTATTTGGGAAAAGAAAATTATACCAAAACAATGGAAGGAGTCCATAATTGTACCTATCTTTAAGAAGGGGGAAGAGACTAACAGTAGTAACTTTCGAGGAATATCACTTCTGTTAAAGCCACCGGCGTGGCTCACTCGGTTCGCTTGCCTACCGGTCTGAAGTTGCGTTCGGGCGCGGGTTCGATCCCCGCTTGGGCTGATTACCTGGTTGGGTTTGTTCCGAGGTTTTCCCCAACCGTAATGTGAATGCAAGGTAATCTATGGCGAATCCTCGGCCTCATCTCGCCAAAATATCATCTCGCTATCACCAATCTCATCGACGTTAAATAACCTAGTAGTTGATACAACGTCGTTAAATAACCAACTAAAATAAAAAAAAACTTTTGTTGACGTCGTACAAAATTTGTCCAATATTCTTTTGAGAAGATTAACTCCTAATGTAGACGAAATTATTGGGGATCATTAGTGCGGTTTTAAGCGTAATATATCGACTATTGATTAGATTTTTTGTATTCGACAGAATTGGAGAAAAAATGTGAATATAAGGGTAAAGTGCATCAGTTATTCAAAGATTTCAAAAAAAGCATATGACTCGGTTAAGAGAGAAGTTTTATATAATATTCTTATTTAAAAATGTGTCTCAGTGAAACGTATAGCAGAATCCGTTTAGGTCAGTTTCTATCTGATGGTTTTCCAATTCACTGCGGCCTAAAGCAAGGAGATGCACTATGACTTTACTTTTTAACTTTGTTCTAGAATATACTATTAGGGAAGTCCAGGATAACACAGAGGGTTTGGAATCGAACGCGTTACATCAGCTGCTTGTCTATGCGGATGATGTGAATATGTTCGGAGAAAATCTACAAACTATTAGGAAAACACGAGAATTTTACTTGAAGGAAGTAAACAAATAGGTTTGGAAATAAATCCCGGGAAGACAAAGTATATGATTATGTCTCGTAACCAGAATATTGTACGAAATGAAAAATATAAAAATTGGAAATTTATCCTTTCAAGAGGTGGAAAAATTCAAATACCTTGGAGCAAGAGTAACAAATATAAATGACACTCGGGAGGAAATTAAACAAAAAATAGATATGGAAAATGCCAGTTGTTATTCGGTTGAGAAGCTTTTGTCATCCAGCCCGCTCTCAAAAAAGCTGAAAGTTATAATTACAAAACAGTTATATTATCGGTTGTTCTGTATGGTTGTGAAACTTGGACTCTCACTTTGAGAGAGGAACAGAGGTTGAGGATGTTTGAAAATAAATTGCTTAGGAAAATATTTGGGACTAAGAAGGATGAAGTTAGAGGATAATGGAGAAAGTTACACAACGCAGAACTGCATGCATTGTATTCTTCACCTGACATAATTAGGAACATTAAATCAAGACGTTTGAGATGGACAGGACATGTAGCACGTATGTGCGAATCCAGAAATGCATATAGAGTGTTAATTGGGAGGTCAGAGGGAAAAGAACCTTTGGGGAGGCGGAGACGTAGATGGGAGGATAATATTAAAATGGATTTGAGGGAGGTGGGATATGATTGTAGATATTGGATTAATCTTTCTCAGGATAGGGACCGAGGGTGGCAATGAACCTCCGGATTCCTTAAAATCCAGGTATATACAAATTGTTTCCGAGGTGATGTTACAAACTTTCAGGGATGATGGCGAAGGGCACATATATCAATTTGAGATCAGGAACCATGGTCCGGAAATGACTCAGTCGAAAGTCATAAGCAAAAATATTCGTGTGGAAATGGAATTGTAATTTCGCACCACGTGCCCTCCTACCTTTAACCTTTGGAACAGTCGTGGAAAGATGGTATGGGCCAGATGTCTCCTACGTGGGTACTTGTCCCGATACAATCTGTGAACTTGTCTACTGTTCCCATCATTGGCTCATCCGTATTCGAAAATCAGGTCTGCATATTCCGCTCTCGTGTACTCCTCCATTTCACTAGGACTGATCGAATGGACACAGCAACTTGTACACATACACTGCTGTCTAGAGACGTGCATATCAGGACCGACCATGTCCGTTACACATTACGCCATCTGCATTGCTTTAGTGCAGTTTCCTGTCCCCATCCCTCAGGCAGCGCACTGAATAGAATACTGTAAGTAGACAACGTAAACAACATCAGATGAATACAGTATGTGTAAGATGTACAGATAAATAAATATAAATAAGGTGTAAGGAGGAATAAAATTATTTCATTTCCACACAACTATTTTTGCTTGTAACTTTCGACTCGGTCATTTCCGGACCAGGGTTTCTTATCTCAAATTGATACATGAGCCCTTCGCCATCATCCCTGAAAGTTTGTAACACCACCTCGGAAACACCCTGTATAATGGTGGTGATAGTAATAATAATAATAATAATAATAAAATAATAATAATAATAATAATAAAGATGGTGGTGATGGTAATAATAATAATAATAATAATAATAATAATAATAATAATAATAATAATAATAATTCCATCCAAGTGTGATATATAGTATCGTTGTTATTTTTATTGCTAGCTGTTACTACTAAATTTTAATATTACGTAATTAATCACTGATATTATTTACATTTCTTTGTAATATGCTGAAATTATGACTTGTGAAAGAGCACAAATTGATTCCATTTTCAAACAGGATTTTTCCAGACGCCAAGTAAAAAAGCATCACGAAGTATTCCTTTCAACCTCGTTGAGAATTTATTTCAAAGGCCGTGATATCCGCTAAGGCACACATATGAAAATGATCGGTTGTCAAGAATTTCATATGTTTGCGGCCAGGAATTCTCAAGATGAACATTCTTTGAAAGTTTTTACAACTGGTTCCGCCTTTATTTAACCTGCATTATTATTTTTTTATCATGTTTACTATATCATGTAGGGAAGAGGAACATAATTTTAACTTGCCGCACGTTATCAACTATAAAAAACCATGAAAACATTCGACGCTCCTCCTCTTCAGAAGAGAAGTATCGTCGGTTTATAAGCAAAACACATTAAGTAAAAAATATTATTTCTGAGAAAAATGTGTATCTATTTTAAATAATGTATATATATATAAACTTAGAATTGGAAAATGAAATACACTTAAAGTGAAACAACTTACTAAAAATAATAATATTTTGAAGATTCAGTTTTGTCAGAAGAGAAACGACTTTTCCTAAGAAGTAATATTTTTGACTTAATGTGTTTTGTTTGTGAACCGACGATATCTTCTTATGATTGATATTAAAACTTTGTGTTGTACTAGTAGACTATATTGTAAATCTCTTCTTTCATCTAGACTGTGACTATAAATTAAAGACTTTATAATAGTACGAGTATTAAGTTTTTTGACTTGTTCCATATTCTAGCTGTGAATACCATGGAATGTTAATAAATACAACACAATACAATATGGCGTATTTCATGTCTCAGTAAAATTATTAATATATCTTAAAATGAAAGAATGTTCAAAATACAGTGATAGCCGAAGAATGGAAAAAAGTGACAGGGAATTTGAGGAAATCTTTACGATTGTATGTAACGCTTAGAATAAATAAGCAAAATTTGTTGTAAGATATAAAGTGCGTCTAGTGCTGTAGCTCCACACAGTAATCCTTCGTGAATCTGTAACAGTATAGTTGAACTAACATCAGAAATGAGTGTTTCATCTTAAATTAAAGGCACAACATCTTCCTACTTCCATTGCGCATTGTTCCCATAATCTCTCTTTTACTCGAAATGTAAAACAAGGCCTGAGATATAGGTCTAATGCAGCTTAAAAATTCTGCTGCTTAAACCCTCTCTGTGAGAGCTGTAAGATATCCGCCCCTACAATGTCTTCAAACCGTCTAGACTCTAGACCCACTCTGATTTTAAGATGGAGCCTCACGTCTCTGAGCCTACTTTGTTACCTAGTAAGAAGCTTTGCGTTGATGAACTTCCAGAAAAAAAATAAAAAAGAGAGAGAGAAAAACAATCTGCGAGTAAGTAAAGGACGGCGGTAAAAGGAAGGAGAAAAAAAACGAACTTGCCCATATTTTGTATCAAAGGAATTATGAGCGGAACTCCCCAGAACCTTTTCCGCTTGTTAATAATAGAATATGTTGTATATATAATGTATTACTGCAGGTTGCTCCTTTTCCTTTTATATTTTCTTCTTTTTTTCGCTAGAGAAAATTCTCAACGTGTATTCTCTTACGGGGCTGAGAGCACATGTATCCTTTTCAAAAACAATTTGCTATTATCCTCTTATTCACGATCCAGTTACGTCGAGTGAAATGCGATCTGTTGGTAGAACAAGAGACCTGCTAATTAACAGTATGCATCTACTTCTGCTAGAGATATCTGAACGCACTCTCTTTCAAATCAATCAACGCTCAGAATAATGTTGTATAGTTGAAATTACCTATGTTAATTTAACCAACAATATACATGAACAGAAAACGGATGAATTCATTTATTTCAAAGTTTCAATTAAAGAACAACAATGGAGAGATACCAAATACAAATCGTCCTAACAATTACAAATAATGTATTCGTTCATTCATTCATAGTGTTCTGTCCAAGAGCAGATCTTTCACTGCAAACCCAGCTTTCTCCAATCTTTCCTATTTTCTGCCTTCCTCTTTGTCTTCGCATATGATCTATATATTTTAATGTCATCTATCATCTGATATCTTCTTCTGCCATTCCTTCCAGTGCATCCTTGAATAGACAGTTTCTCCTCAGCCAGTGACCCAACCAATTCATTTTTCTCTTTGTGATCAATATCAGCATCATTCTTTCATACTCTTCCCAACACAGCTTCGTTTCTTATCCTGTCTGTCTATTTCACATACAATGCCACATTTCACATAAAGCACTTCACTAGTATCTTCCTTAGTTCTTTTTCCAGAGGTCCGTAGAAAATGCTCCTCTTTCTATTAAAAGCTTTCTTTATCATTGCTATCCTCCTTTGACTTCCTGGCTGCAGCTAATGTTACTGCGTATAGTAACATCCCAAGTGTCTGAAGCTGTCCACCTGCTCTACTGCCTCATTTAGAAATCGCACGTTTACCTTATTTATTTTTCTTCCTATAGTCATGGTCTTCGTCTTCTTTTCATTTATCCGTTTGCACCCATTTTTCCGAAATCAACTTTCCGACTGATCACTTTTCCGAATTACCATCTTTCCGAATAGCCATTATTCCGAATGGTCATTTCTCATCCACAGCGAGTTATGTGTGACTTTGAAAAGGCAATCGTAAATGAGGAGCTTGGTATCAAAGTTGGACAACTCCACTTTTGTTATTTTTTTTTACAGGAGCTCATAAATCCTTGGAAACCAATGTCACCGTTATACGTACATTTTTTTAAACATTCTCATGGGTCGTAGAAACATTGTTCAGTCTCAAAATGTCATTAAAATTAATATTCAGGTAGCAATTTAAGTTTAAAAAGTAGAGTTGCCCGTCTCTGAAACTAAGTCATGGAGTTGTCTGTTTTTGAAACCAAACGAAGCCATATTTAAAGCAAAATTGTCTACTTTTGAATCTAAGTCTCTTCTACCTCAGTTTCAAAGCAAATTTACGTAAAACAGTACTTATTCATCCACAAAACCGATTATATAAACAATCAGCCATGTTGGATTCGCGATGCGTGATGGGAAAAAAGTGGTACGAATGTGGGTTTCTGAAGGAATTGTCCAATTTGAAACCAAGCCACAGTGAAGTTGATTACATTTTGATTCTAAAGTGCGCAATTAAGTGCTTATTTCCGCTCTATTCTGTCCGTTTTTTAACCTAAACAGTTCCAGAATCGCATTCAGCACACAAAATTCTATGAGAAACAATCAATATCTCGAAATCGCAAAAAATGGAGTTCTCTAACTTTGATACTATGCTTCTCAAATACTGCCCATTCTTTGTTACCTACAAGCGCCATAAGGCCCATAACACACTTGAAGAGTTTTCGCTAGCGAGAAATGTGTTGCGAAAAAATTCAAAGATTGATAACATGGATTCAAATGAACGTCCACACAATGGAAGAGATTCTCGTTCGAAACAAAAACCTCGCGCGAATTTCTCGCTGGAATCGGTAGCTCAGCGAATTTTCTTGACACATTTATCAAGATGTTTGACATTTATACTCTTTATGACGATTGAATGTAGAAAAAGATATCACAGGTGGCGATGAATTGTTTTGTTTTTATTTGAAAATGAGGAAAGATGGCTGATAATTGCAGTCAGAAACTTATCGAACTTGTACGATGTCACCCGTAGGCCTATTTATATGACACACGGGATGAAAACTATAAAAAACACGAAACTTAAAGAAGAAATCTGGAGCCAAATATCAGATTATCTGAAAATAAATAGGGCTATATTTTATTTTGATGAGATTTAATAGTATTAATTGTAACATTTGAAATAATGTTTCTATATGTCTTAACAGTTTACGTAATTTTAATTAGAATATAGCAAAGAATTCTCTATCATATCATGAATGGCAAAAAAAACTGACGTCTATTCAACCTGAGATAATGCCTAAACGTACAGAATCATCATCCAAATGGAAATCAGTGACCGAAACTCGCCTTTATCTTCGTGAGATACAATGTGATTTCCAGATATTTCTGGCTTTAATTTTAGGCCTACTTTTTCTTTTCATTAACAAAATATGTTCTTATAACTCCATTTCCTCATCATCTGAATATTCAGATTCAACATAGCAGCGTTCGTACGTAATTTGTAAAGTACGACAATATACTTACAGGTTATATATTTAAGTACGACAATATACGTAAATACATAACCTATAATATTTCTCCCAACGAGTGATTACTATATTCAGAAAAATGCTTTCTGCATGCAGTGCATAGATGATCATAGCGAGGTGTGATCTGTGATAGCGAGAACTCGCCAACTGTGTGAAGGAAGGCTCTTCGCCTCTTTCTCGCAACACATTTCTCGCTAGCGAAAACTCTTCAAGTATGTTAGGCTGATAGTGCTGAACTCGTTACATTTCTTGGCATTATGTTTCTTCGGTATTAGAAACAACACTGTGTCCGTAAAATCTTCAGGCCATTCGCCTTTCTCATATATCTCGTTGCATAAGATAGAATTTCCTTCTTTATGCAACGAAATATATGAGGAAGACAAATGGCCTTGATTTTGAAGACTATAATAATATCTTTGATTTGAAAAAGTTTTTATATTTGAGACACAGGACTAATGCAACTTAAAATATTATATCACTAAATTCTCCTTATAAAACAACCTTTCCTCCAGTGCTTTTTCTAATAAGTTTTGTCTGTCTGTCTGTTTATCTAGTCGACCTGGTTGGCGAGTTGGTATAGCGCTGGCCTTCTATGCCCAAGGTTGCGGGTTCGATCCCGGGCCAGGTCGATGGCATTTAAGTGTGCTTAAATGCGACAGGCTCATGTCAGTAGATTAACTGGCATGTAAAAGAACTCCTGCGGCACAAAATTCCGGCACATCCAGTGACGCTGATATAACCTCTGCAGTTGCGAGCGTAGTTAAATAAAACATAACATTCTTTCTATCTATCTGTCTATTTTTATTATTTATTTATTTGCTTGTTTGCTCGTTTGCTTGCTTGTTTATTCGTTCCTTCATTTGTTTATATGTATGTCTATTCATCTATCCATCCATCTATCTATCTATCTGTTTGTCCGTCCATCCGTCCGTCCGTCCGACCGTCCATCCATCCATCCGTCTATCTATCTATCTATCTATCTATCTATCTATCTATCTATCTATCTATCTATCTATCTATCTATCTATCTATCTATCTATCTATCTATCTACCTACCTACCTACCTACCTATCTACCTATCTACCTATCTACCTATCTATCTATCTATCTATCTATCCATCTATCCATCTATCTATCTATCTATCTATCTATCTATCTATCTATCTATCTATCTATCTATCTATCTATCTATCTATCTATCTATCTATCTATCTATCTATCTATCTATTTCAAGATTGAAATATACAGGATAAACCCAAAACAAATGTATACGTATAAAACAATATTAATTATTTATCTTAAACAATTTTCAAATATGTATTTATAAATAAGTAACTTATAGGTTTATGAATATAAGAATATATTCAGGTGTTGCATTTCACGCTAAAGAACAAGCCGTACCACCTGCAGGTTCTGCACCACCTGCATGACATGGACTTTGCACAGCGTATGACTTCTTTGAGTGGATTTATCAGTGTTAAGGCGACAGCAACTTGTGTAATGCTGTTTCGGAGCTCGGCAAAATTTCATTTTACATCCACAATATAGACCTAGCAATTTAGCGGTTTCTTGAATGTTTCATAGCGGGTTTTTAACAATCGAGTTGGCAACACTGACCATACACATCTTACCCATAAACGCTCCATTTCTACAAAATCGATACTTAATTTCTGGACACTCTATATTATTAAAGTCTTTGTGTGTCAGTATTTCAGAGCTTTTTCGAAAGTGTTTTTGTAGCTCAATAAAATGAATCTTGGACATAATACGATTTGAACCAAACACTTTACAGAACTGAATATGATTTGAAACAACAGCCACTTTTATTAACCATTCGTTTTCACGCTTTACAAATACGATTTTAAAGATCAGACTTCACAGCATGAAGTATCAAGTAGGAAATTATAGGAAAACATATGAAACTCAATTTCGTCCACCAGTGGACTTAACGGTTTGAAACGATGTTCCTCAGATGTGGTTTATAGAACTAAGAATTGCGGTTAGTAACTGTATGAGTCCTCGGATTTAGTGCACTTCGGATAAAATCAATAACTCGTTATGTGCTCTGAGATGCGTCTTTGTTGTTGCTTGCATTCTGAATGTCGTCTTCCGATTGTTGACTTCCTTTCTTACGTGTAACTACTTCCAGCCGGATTTGTCTTAGATGATGCCAGGCTCGTTCTCAACTGCAGCCGATTTATGTAATAACATGGGAAGATGATGCAGGTCTTAAAATCCCAGTAAATGGAGTGGGGGAAGACATCTATATCATTCTTTGGAGATGAATTCACTTCCTGAAATCTGACGACATGCAACAAAGGGAATAATAGCCCTCTCCTTTTTAGATCATGTCGCATTTCTGTCAACTTCAATTACATCTCTTATATCTGCATACACAGGGGTGGAAGTGAAATAGCCTTGCAGATTTTCAGAGCGAATAGCTCATATTTTAAAAGTTAAATTATGGTTTATTTAACGATGCTCGCAACTGCAGAGGTTATATCAGCGTCAGGGCCGCCGAGAAGGGGGGGAAAAAGGGATGAGTGCGTATGGGCCCGTGAGCAATAAAGGCCCGTCAGATTAAGTGAGTCTGATTACTTTTTATTGTCATGAATAATTATTCGAAGATACATACGGGTACTATAAAATTTTTTAAGAACATTTGTTACATAAATTTGACATATTAACTCAACAATAGTAGAATTAATACAAATTACCACTTCATATGTAAATATTTGACTTTTATATAATAGAACATCAGTTTCCCGCATTAACGATCACCGACACGACAATTGAGGGCCCCGGCATTTGCATGAACTATGTTCCCGTCGCTTGTACCGAACACGTTCATTTATTTATTGGCGTGTCTTTTTTAACTACCAAACCCCCGCTGGCCCACCACAATATGCTAGTGGACTCTCTCAAACCGAAATCACAGGATACGTTTCTTTTTCAGTACATTGTATGTTTCGTGTCGAAACTTTGTCTTTTCCTTGTCGTTTGTCTAGTAAATTCTGTTCATTAGTGTTACTGGCAGTGGCGATTTCTCGTAAGGAGCACAGGGGCAGTGCACCACCTCTTCAAATAACACATGTTTTTAAAGTTATATCAATGAGCTGCAGTAGACTATGTGAGCGACATAATTCTTTATTATAATACTATGTAAAAATAACACTGCATGTGTACTGGTCTTGTTGACGCCTGGGACTTACGTTTACAGCTCGACACTTGCGGCACACTGTTCCATTGGAGCATGCGCAGTAGTACTGTTTCACTGGCAGGCTTTGGAGCTTGGTAGGGAGCCAGTACAGTGTGCGTAGGAGGGGTTAGGAGCACTTTCAGATGGTTCTGCAGTCGCTGTTGGCCCATTCTGTCATAAATATTGCGATGAATAGTGTGAAAATCTTTTAAATATGTAATTTTCTGTAAGAACTTTACACGAAAAGATAAAAATAAAGAAGTTGGGTAGACGTACACGGGAATTAAAATTATAAGTGACGAAGAACAGTAATAGAGAATTGACAAGAAAATTCAACAGTCGGACTTAGAAAAATACACTATGTCGCTGCAATATAAAAGACGCTGTATTTTGTTTTCCTTGCCTATTGTTCGGCGGCGAACATTCATTGACAAAAACAAGTAGGCTACGTGTTATGAATTTTATTTATTTTTCTGTTTGAAATTAGGACTGTGCGTAGTAACTAAGTAATTTTGATTATCGTTCTGTAGGTATGATTGATTTGAAGCACATGAATGAAAGAAATAAAAACACGATTCTTCAGCTGCACACTCAACAATAATGTTAAATTAGCAATTTTGGGTCAAACAAACATACAGACACAATTGGATTCAATGAGACTGTCGAACTTCACAATGATAAAGTTACCAAGAACAGATGAGTGCGTGCGGTTTTGTGGAGCTTCTGAGTTGGCTTTAAGAGGTCACGAAGACGGAAACTCATCTTTAAACTCTAGTATTTTTCTTGGCCTCGTCAATTTTAGTTCTGAATTAGACGCACTCTTAAGGAACATTTGGAAAGAGGAACAGTGTTTGAAAGCACAAACACTATACAGCACGGAATCCTTGAAGCCATTTTGGATGTATGCCATGATGAGATTTCAAAGAAATAAAGAAAGCTGCTGACTTTTAGCAGTTAAGGTTGATGAGACGACACACGTATCGAATGCTTGTGAACGTGTGAACTGTGTTATAAAACGTAATATAGCGAAAACAATATTATTTACGGTGTGCTGCATAGAAATTGAACACTTTACTTTGCTATTACTGGAGCTACATACGAAACTGATTAACTGCAATTTCTTGACTAACAAAATTATGTAAATCTATACCTATATAACATATATTAATAGTTATGTCGTAGTTAGTACTTACTTACTTACTGGCTTTTAAGGAACCCGGAGGTTCATTGCCGCCCTCACAAAAGCCCGCCATTGCTCCCTATCCTGAGCAAAATTAATCCATTCTCTATCATCATATCCCACCTCCCTCAAATCCATTTTAATATTATCTTCCCATCTACGTCTCTGCCTCCCTAAAGGTCTTTTTCCCTCCGGCCTCCCAACTAACACTCTATATGCATTTCTGGATTCGCCCATACGTGCTACATGCCCTGCCCATCTCAAACCTCTGGATTTAATGTTCCTAATTATGTCAGGTGAAGAATACAATGCGTGCAGTTCTGTGTTGTGTAACTTTCTCCATTCTCCTGTAGCTTCATCCCTCTTAGCCCCAAATATTTTTCTAAGAATCTTATTCTCAGACACCCGTAGTCTCTGTTCCTTTCTCAAAGTGAGAGTCCAAGTTTCACAACCATACAGAACAACCGGTAATATAACTGTTTTATAAATTCTAACTTTCAGATTTTTCGACAGCAGACTGGATGATAAGAGTTTCTCAACCGAATAATAACAGGTATTTCCCATATTTATTCTGTGTTTAATTTCCTCCCGAGTATCATTTATATTTGTTACTGTTGCTCCCAGATTTCTGAACTTCTCCACCTCTTCAAAAGATAAATTTCCAATTTTTATGTTTCCATTTCGTGCAATATTCTCGTCACGAGACATAATCATATACTTTGTCTTTTCGGGATTTACTTCCAAACCTATCTCTTTACTTGCTTCAAGTAAAATTCCCGTGTTTTCCCTAATCGTTTTTAGATTTTCTCCTAACATATTCACGTCATCCGCATAGACAAGCAGCTGATGTAACCCGTTCATTTCCAAACCCTCTCTGTTATCCTGGACTTTCCTAATGGCATACTCTAGAGCAAAGTTAAAAAGTAAAGATGATAGTGCATCTCCTTGCTTTAGCCCACAGTGAATTGGAAACGCATCTGACAGAAACTGACCTATAAGAACTCTGCTGTACGTTTCACTGAGACACGTTTTAATTAATCGAACTAGTTTCTTGGGAATACCAAATTCAATAAGAATATCATATAAAACTTCTCTCTTAACCGAGTCATATGCCTTTTTGAAATCTATGAATAACTGATGCACTGTACCCTTATAGCCTACTCCCATTTTTTCTCCATTATCTGTCGAATACAAAATATCTGGTCAATAGTTGATCTGTTACGCCTAAAACCACATTGATGATCCCCAATAATATCATCTACATATGGAGTTAATCTTCTCAAAAGAATATTGGACAAAATTTTGTACGACGTCAACAAAAGTGATAAAAGTTAGTACCAATAATAATAATAATAATAATAATAATAATAATAATAATAATAATAATAATAATCATAATAATAATAGGGTGTAATAATAATCATAATAAATATTTGTGCACCACCAGGATTATTTATCACCACACGTCACTGGTTACTGGTTATAGTTTAACTGCACAATGGACAAGTACAGGCATAAGTCGGGAGCTGAGAAGCACAAGGAGAGACAGAAAAAATTAGAAGATATTAATATGGGTGCTAGACTGCGTGAAAAATATTATGAAGATATTAATAAAGAGACCAGTGATGAGCCGAAATATTTAAAATCAATTCATGCCTCTAATTTAGGGCCAACCCCACTGAAACCTATGAATCTCCTAAATAGTCTGAGGGAATTAAAACTGGATACTTTATTTCCAAATATTTGCGTAACCATTAGAATATTCTATACAATTCCTGTGACAGTTGCTGATGCTGAAAAATCTTTCAGCAAAATGAAGGAAATAAAAAATTTATTCAGATAAACAATGTGTCAAGAACGACTGAGTAACCTTGGCTCCTTAGTCTGGAGAGCGATCTTGCTAGGTCTTTAAATTTTGATGACATAATTGATGATTTTGCATCAATGAAGTCAAGGAGAGTTGTTTGTTGATGTTGTACTGCAAGTTAGAAAATACAGGTGTTTAAGAATAATATTTTATGAATATAATATATTGTGCTAATATGAAGTTTTGCTAAAAACTTTTAACGTAATAAAGGTGTATACTTTTAAGCTCGTATCTGTGTATGGGGTTATCTTTTATTTATTTTGCAAATAATTATTATGGTTAGAATAACTGTTAACTTGTAATTGTTACTTTTTTCAGCGGAGGTTCTAGTACAGTATTGCATAAGGGCCCATAAATTCTGTCAGCGGCCCTGTTCAGCGTCTCCGGTGTGCCGGAATTTTGTCCCGCAGGAGTTTTTTTACATGCCAGTAAATCTACTGACATAAGCCTGTCGCATTTAAACACACTTAAATGCCATTGACCTCGGCCGCAATGGAACCCGCAACCTCGAGCATAGAACGCCAGCGCTATACCAACTACCCTACCGAGGGCGACTTCGTACTGTATGCAACAAAAAACTATAATATATTACTGGTGGAAAGTTCATAGTTTTTTTTTCAGAAATTTTTTTTCCCATATGTTTAACTATCTCTTATTCGGTAACTATTGCGAGCAGGATCGTGATGTTTATCCATATCGATAGGAAATCTAATGAAGAATAATTTATTCCTCTGGCATCTTTCAGTAGCGTGAACGCTTTTCATGTAGGTAAATTTAAGCTTAATACCTCTAATTTCAAGCCTAGAAAAAGAGCTAAGAGACTAGTGAAGTGCTTTGTATGAAGTGTGGCATTGTATGGGGCAGAAACATGGACATTACAACGAAACGAAGAGAAGAAAAGCAAATAGAAGCAGTTGAAATGTGGATATGGAGAAGAATGGAACGGGTGAAGTGGACAGACAGAATAAGAAATGAAGCTGTGTTGGAAAGAGTGGATGAAGAAAGAATGATGCTGAAATTGAACAGGAAGAGGAAAAGGAATTGGTTGGGTCACTGGCTGAGAAGAAACTGCCTACTGAAGGATTCACTGGAAGGAATGGTGAACGGGAGAAGAGTCGGGGTAGAAGAAGATATCAGATCTTAGACGACATTAAGATAAATGAATCATATGAGGAAACAAAGAGGAAGGCAGAAAATAGGAAAGACTGGAGAAAGCTGGGTTTGCAGTGAAACATCTGCCCTTGGGCAGAATACTAAATGAAATGAAATGAATTACAAGCCACTACACGATTCGTACTGGTGGCAACGTCGAGGCAGAGATCAGCTCTACTACAGAGACACACAGAGTTCGTTGACCTCTTACATCTGTATTACGAGTAGAGTGTGTTAACAGCGATGTTGTCGGACGGCTCAAACTTCCAACTTAATTTTCTAATTAACCGTGCATATAATCACAAAATGTAATATAGGTTTTCTCTTCATTAAGAGTACTCTATCGTCCCTTTCAATCTGCAAGGTTATTTCACTTCCGCCCTGTATGTAAGAGGGTGGATCGGAAAGTAACGCACAATAATAAAAAAAAACTTTTAATAGGTAAACAAAAAAAAAAATACACAAATGAACTCACATCTTTTAGCTACTTTTCTACATAGGCGCCAAGTTTCTCAACACATTTCTCCCATCGTGGTACCAGTTTCAGTATACTCTGTTTATAGAAGTGCGTTCGGTTGGAGTGTAGCCATCTGCGGACAGTTTATTGCACTTCTGCATCAGTCGCAATGCGATGGCCGCCCAGGAATTTCGTCATGGGACCAAACAGATGAAAGTCCGACGGTGCAAGATCTGGACTGTATGGTGGATGCTGGAGCACCTCCCAATAAAATGTGTTGATTTTCTCACGAAAAGCCGCAACATGGGGGCGAGCATTGTCATGAGAAGTTTGACATCGTCAGCATTAATGTTACGGTGTTTGTCACGAAGGGCATGACTCAACTTTACCTACGTTTGAATGTAGGCTGCAGCATCCACAGTGGTCCCGTATTTAGCAAAGTCCACCAACAAAACACCATGCATATCCCAGAACACTGTCACAAGCACTTTCTTAGCAGACTGCGTCACTTTGAATTTTTTTCTTTGCTGGGGAAGCAGCATGTTTCCACTCCATAGAGGCCTGCTTTGTTTCGTGCGTGTAGTGGTACGCCCAGGACTCATCACAGTGACAATTCCTTTCAGAAAGTCATGCCCTTCTGCAGCGTAATGCCTTAAGTGGTCCAAGCATGTCATCATTCGCTGGCCCTTGTGGTCTGTCAGGTTCATAGGCACCCACGGACACTAACGTTATGAAATTTCAATGTGTCATGCACGATATCGTACATAGCACCGTATGAAATGTTGAATTGCAGAGATAAAATTCGCAGTTGGATCCGCCGGTCGTTCAAAATTGCCGCCTCAATGCCTGTACCATTCCGCTGGGTTGCAGCTGTTACCTGCCGCCCGGAACGTGGCGAATCACAAAGGTTCTCACGGCCGTCTGCGAAGAATGCGCACCACCTGGAGATATTGTTATGGTCCATACAGTCTTCCCCGTACACGCTACACATCTCCCTGTGAATTTTACTCGGGTTATGTCCTTTAGCTCACAAAATCGCACAACACTTCGCTGCTCTTCACAAGTTGAGAGTAAAATGCGCGCCATCTTTGTTGCGTAGTTCACGCTTCTCTCGCTGGAGCTGCATATGCAAAACAAATTGTGCCTGTAGTGAAAACTTCAAACTATATCTCGGTGAAATGTTAACATCCTAGCCGAAATACCAACGCAGAAAAAAATTGTTACTTTCCGATCCACCGTCGTATATCTGTAGACGTCTATTTGTCCATAGGTAGAAATTTTATGTTGTAAAGTTGGGAATATTATTTGGAAAGTTTCTTTCCTTCGCATTGCACGAACATCAAAATAATGCAACGCCCCAAATTATACCCAAAGATGTATTATCAACAGACCAGAGTTCGCTTCCGGATCACTTCTTTCTATCTGCTATTTCTTTTCTCTTCTTTTCATTCTTTATTTATTCTCTCACACCGCTCGTTCCGTATCGCTGGTTTAAGGCATGACACTTTAGGTCACGCAGGACACCTAATATTTAACCTTTGTTTTTGTAGTAAAAAATTAGGCTACTGTACATCCATTTTTCGCACAAAGAACTTAAAAGTTCTCATACCAACTATTCAATTATTATTTCGGTAGGTAGGCCTACTTTTATGAAAACATTATATTATGTGTCCTTACACTTATTACGTAATGCAGAGAAATGAAGAAGAATCACTATAAATTATAATATAATCACTTCAATTCATCGATGTACAGGTACAGGAACTAACTCATGAGACCATTCCGTTTTCCATGTTCCATTGTACTTAAAGAGTCCAAGAAATATGTCTAACTTTGAAAATGAAATATGATGGGTACGATTTTTTTTATTTCTTTTCTGCAATTGGTTAATTTTAAAGACAGCAACGTGGTCCAGCATCTGAGGCCTGTGGTTGGACGTGCCTCGTCCTGGGAACTGCGGATATGTCCCAGATGGAGGGATCTCGCAGAAATGTTGAGCATCATTGGTACGTGATGGGTAATGAATGTCGCGGTCTTAGCTTCAAATGGATGGAAATCCCGACTCTTCAAGTTCCTTACTGGAGTCATTATTCTGTCCTCAGTCCGCAAATGGAAAAAAAGAGACAAGGATATGGAGAAATTCCGAACGTACGCGGAAGAACACAGAGTAAAAAAATAAAATAAAGAAGAAAGAAATGATAAAAGGAATAATAAACAAAGGAATGGAAGAAGATAAAGCGGCATAAAGAAATGATGAAAAGGAAAACAAAAACTAATATATTATGAAAACGAACAAGTTAAGGTAGGATGGACAGTAAAAGTGGAAGGGAATTTGAGAAACACCCTATGATTGTGCGTAGCGTCTAATGAACGGAATTAAAATAAAATAAATAAGCTATAATAATAATAATAATAATAATAATAATAATAATAATAATAATAATAATAATAATAATAATAAAGCTATTAAGAGGATAAGAAAACTGATTTTGTGCCACAGACAAATTAACAATTAACTGGTATACCGTATTATTATAAACACATGAGAATATCCCGTAAATAATGCTATTGTTATTTATCCATCTGTATGTGAGTAATGCCAATCTTGTGGGTACTAACTCTGTACATAGTTACACACGCATTGTGCACGCTTCTGTTCCGCGTCTATGTCAAAGCACAACTGAATAGCGTTAAAAAATATACTGCATCCTGGATTATAATAAACTCTTCCAACTAGATTATGTGTAGGTACTGTCCCCTTGTGTATAGGAATGAAGTGGTTCACATTGTTGTGTATGATGCACATACTGTAAACATTTCTATAGCAGCCGAAGTCGAATGACGTCAGTGGCATTTTCGTCCCACAAAATCATTTAATTCTTTTTGCTCCACCATACTATAGCGTGGCTAATGAGAAAGACAGGCTACGGCGCGACGTCACATTCTTAGTCATAACTAGGAACCGGATTTTTATGTAATTACATATTGTTTTCCTTTCAACCTAACCATATAAATAACAAATTTTTGCGAATCTTGTAATTATCATTAATATATTAAAATTTGATACTACATATTTTTACATATTTACCCCACATTACATATTATGGCTTCGTATTACATAAATCTACATATTTAGGAATTTTATTCATTTTTACTTCTCTGAAAAGAAAAAAAAAAACTTCTGCTAGGGAAGTTTACAATTTTAAATACACAGATTTAAAAGCCTTTTTATCTACCCAAGAAAGAATATATTTCGGGACGAAACATAATGTCCTTAGTTCCAGGAAGTAATAGAGGCACTTACCCCATACCGCCCACTGTAAATATGAGTGAACAAAAGGCAACATTTCTCATACAACTACCTTGTATTGTCAAATTCACTCAGAAAATAGCATTGTCTTCATGCGGTGGAGTGGGACGAGGACGACATGATTTGTTTCGAACTATAATTGTTCTGCACACGTCTTAACAAGTCGTCCCCATGCAATTTGCAAACTTACCCACCCTCTTCCTAATTCTTCCAGGGAAAACCCATGTCAAGTCTGATATGAGACTTTCAGGTTATTGCTTGACCTCTTTATTTTAAACTTAGTAGACCATTCATTCATTCATTCATTCATTCATTCATTCATTCATTTATTTTATTCCATAGATCTTACATGAGCAATGAAGCTTTAAGATGTGGAACATGTCAACATTTTACAATATTACAATTACAATTTTTACAAATTTTTATAGTTTTACAATTTAGTAATTTTCTACAATTTTTACAATTTTGTACAATTTTTTTACATTTTGGCGAGATGTAGTGAGATGAGATGAGGTCCGAGGATTCGCCAAAATATTACCCGGCATTTGCCTTTTCGGTGGGGGAAACCTCGGAAAAACCCAACCAGGTAATCAAATCAAAGGGGTTGATGCCAAGGACTCGCCATAGACCATCCGGCTTCAGTCCCACGGCTGGGGAAAACCTCCGAAGAAACCAAAGTCCAAAGGGGGATCCAACCCAAGCCCGAACGCAGCTCCGGATCAGCAGCCCAGCGAGTCTGCCGACTGAGCTACATCGATGGCTCTACTAAAAGTATACAATACATAGCCAATCAGATTATTAAATTTACAAACGCAAACGATCATTCATAAGTTGAGCTATATTATAATACAAAACAATTTAATTAAATTTAAGGCATAAACAATTCAACCAGTTGTGATATACAGAAATTGATAATACATATCATGCAAACTACTTCAAATTACAAACACAAACAATTTATCAGTAGAGCTATATAGATTACTATTCAATTTAAAGCATATACAATTCATCGGCCAAAACTATACAAATATATACAATACAAAGTAGCATACTTTCATTAAGCTATACAAATTTGTGCAATTAATATAAAGTAGATTAATTCAATTTATAATCATAAACAATTCATCAGTTGAGCTATACATATTACCATTCAATTTACAGTAGGTCTATATACAATTCATCAGTAGAGCTACACAGACTAGCAATCATTTTAAGAACATATACAATTCATCAGCCAAACTATACAAACATATACAATCAAATTAGTTCAAT
The DNA here is from genome assembly GCF_040183065.1 of Periplaneta americana. Classification (NCBI taxonomy): domain Eukaryota; kingdom Metazoa; phylum Arthropoda; class Insecta; order Blattodea; family Blattidae; genus Periplaneta; species Periplaneta americana. The sequence goes on along the minus strand of NC_091131.1, from coordinate 106,212,992 downwards.
TTACAAACTTATTTTCGTTAAGGTATACAATTCATATGAAGTAGATTAATTCAATTTATAAGCTTAAACAATTCATCAGTTGACCTATACAGTATACTATTCAATTTACAGTACATACAATTCATCAGTTATGCTAAACAAAAAATACAATACATAGTAAACAGATTAAGTCAATATAAAAATATATATTAGTTGAGCTATATAAAATTGTACATGTCATTTAAGTAGAATAATTAAATTCACAAGCATAAACAATTCATCAATTGTGTAGAAGGTATGAGTATGTAGAAATTTGGTTAATTCTTTTCTGAACCTTTTCTCGTTGTTCTATACGGAAATGGGATTTTCCGAGCAATTAGAAAGTATGATTCTCGGCTGGAATAATCCTACCCTTCTGAATGAAGCAGGAAAGTCACTTTTCAAACAACAGTTTGTAAATGCCTATAGTTTGAGGTTTTAGTAGGTACTTGTTTCTTACAGGGAGCAGCTAAAATGCATGTGTCCCACATCTCCTCTTATTTTCTCCTAATCCAGTAAAGCGAAACAGTGCTTGCAGTACTGTTGTGTCATTCATTTCACTCAGTTCTCTTGTTTTAGAACTTACCTTATGAAGTGCTAGTGAGTTTATCTACTGCTTTTAACTAACTAAAATGGCCCCTGTATCTTCAACCCTAAGGACAAAAATAAAATCATGGATTGCAATGGACGAAGCTTTCACTACAGATGGAAAAATAGTAATGTGTCAAGTGTGCAGTAAAAAAGTCGGGTGCTCTATGAAATCACAACTGGAGAGTCTTACCTATCCTATATCTGCCAGATATTGATATTAAATATTTTCATGATTTTATATATTTTGGTACATATTCAGCTCATTTTTCTTACATAAATATGTACATATTTCACGCCTTGATATTACATAAAAATCCGGTCCCTAGTCATAACATGGCCAACATTGAACATATTTATATATAAATGTACGTTTAACGTGATTTTATTATAGCAACTCCTTTGTTTTTTTAGAACTTTGAACATGTATTTATATTAGGCGATTGTCAAGATGACCATGACTAGACCATGATAACCACGTGACTCCGAGTCGTGTCGGAGCCTGTCTTTCTCGTTAGCCACGTATTATAGGCTAATACGCTCATTAAGTGGCTAACGAGAAAGACAGGCTACGGCGCGACGTCACATTCTTAGTCACAACATGGCCAGCATTGAACAAGTTTATATATAAATGCATGTTTAACATGAGTTTAATATAGCAATTCCTTTGTTTTTTAGAACTTTGAACATGTATTTATCTTAGGCGATTGTCAAGATGGCCATGACTAGACCATGATAATCACGTGACTCCAATTCGTGCCGAAGTCTGTCTTTCTTGTTAGCCATGGCTCATTATATGTGACGTAACTCTATCTTAATGACATATATTAAAGTACCGGTCCCTCCCTAGGGGTTGCATGACCTTGACGTTGGTGGGAGGACAGTGAGGTCCAGTGATTCTTTGGGCTATGTCGGCGGTAGCTTAGCTACTGGCAGGGTCTCCCATGCCGGACAGGCCAAAGATGAGAACCCAGACAAAGAAGCAACCCAGAAGAGGATTCCTAACGGTTCTGAAGGTGGAAGAGGATTGAGAATCCCAACAGCGGATGAAGCGGAAGAGGCAATCCACGGGTAGATCAGACTCGTAGCTGTGGTGGAAGCAACTGATCTAGGGGGCGGAAACCCCGAAATCAAGTGACCCGGTCCTCCAGGTTGGGGGTTTGGCGTGTGGCTGACAACCCATCCTGTAAAAATCTTATCGTTAGCAAACCTAAATGGCCTCGGAAGGACTGCTCTACTGGACACCGACCACAGCAAAGAAAAAGGATCAATGATATTAATTGTGCGACTTGGAATATACGCTCTTTATACATCACTGGAAGAATGAAAGAATTAGCAGAACAATTGTCCGTGTACAAAATTGATATATGTGGACTACAAGAGATGAGATGGCCAGGTAATGGGGTAATACATAAAAAAAAATATACAATATTTTATAGTGGTAATGGAACGGGGAAACATGAGTTTGGAACAGGTTTTTATGTGGCTAAGAGAGTGGCGGATAATGTTATTGATTTTAAACCATATAATGAGAGAATCTGCATGCTAAGAATTAAAACCAAATTTTATAATGTGACACTTATATCAGCCCACGCACCAACCGAAGACAAATTAGAGGAAACTAAGGAGATATTTTACAATCAACTAGAGAATGTATTTGACAGTACTCCCAAACACGACATGAAAATAGTTTTAGGTGATTTTAATGCCAAGGTTGGCAAAGAAGCCTTTTTAGCTCCAGCATGTGGACAACATAGTTTACATGATGCAACAAACGATAATGGGAAGAAAATGGTAGAATTCGCAATCGGAAGAGATCTAACAGTCGGTGGAACATGGTTTCCACACAAAAACATACATAAAGAGACATGACGCTCCCCAAATGGCCAAATATCAAACCAGATAGACCATATATTGACGGATAGAAGACATAGTTCAGCTGTAAATGATATAAGAAGCCTGAGAGGAGCAGATATAGGATCAGACCACTATCTAGTTAGAGCAAAGATCAGAGTAAAAATAGTAAAGGCAAACAAACAGGAAAGAAGAGAATGGATTAAATGGGATATAGATAAGCTTGAGAACAGAACCATCTCAGAGGACTATGCCAGAGAAGTCACTAACAACTTAGACTTAAATATATTTAATGAGAATGAAGATAATATAAACGATATGTGGAGAGAAATTAAAACTAGTATCAATAAAGCAGCTGATAAGATACTAGGTAGACAAGATAAACCAAAAAGAAATGACTGGTTTGATGAAGAGTGCTTATTGATATTAGAAGAGAAAAACAAAGCATATAAGAAGATGATAGGAAGATATACTCGGCAAAATGAATTAGAGTATAAAAATAAAAGAAAGGAAGCAAACCACATGTTTAGAAATAAGAAGAGAGCATTGCTACATGAGAAACTGAGCAATATAAGTATAGAATATAACAATCAAAATGCAAGAAACTTTTATAAGGAGGTTAATTACTTCAAGAAAGGATTTAAACCTCAAACTAAACTGATTAAAAACAGTAAAGGAGAAATTATTAGTAATGAAGCGCAAGCTTTGGAAAGATGGAAAGAATATTATGAAGACCACTTTAAACTAAGAAATGAAAGAGAAAGCGAGCAAATGGAACAAGAAGTATATACAGCTGAACCTTTAGTAGAACCACCTGAGATGATCGACGTGGAAATGGCAATAGATAAGTTGAAGAATAACAAGGCTCCTGGGTGTGACCACATAACAACAGAAATGATTAAAAAGGGTGGTAAAGAACTTAAAAAGACAATATTATATTTGATACAAAGGATATGGGTAACCGAGACTATTCCTGAGGAGTGGAGAACAGGGATGACAGTTCCAATACATAAAAAGGGTGATAATATGATATGTGAGAACTATAGGGCAATAACTTTACTGTGTACAGTTTATAAAATTTTGACTAACATCCTATATAAAAAAATGTTACCATATATGGAAGGAATAGTAGGGGACTATCAGTGCGGATTCAGACCGGGAAGATCGACGGTGGACCAGCTATTCATAATGAGACAAGAGACAGAAAAATGCTGGGAACAGAACATCGATTTACACTGCCTCTTTTTAGATTTTGAATCTGCATATGATAATCTAATACTTAGGACAATATGGGGACACATGCATCAACTCGGTTTTCCAAGGAAACTGATAAATGTATGCAGAATTGTGTCATCTGAACCAAAGGCAACAGTGAAATTAGGAAAGATCATAACTGAAAATTTTAAATTGGAGAAAGGAACCAGGCAAGGAGATGGGCTGGCACCTCTCTTGTTTAATATAGCCCTACACATTGCAATAATAAAATCAGAAGTCCAAATTAATGGAACTATTTTTAATAAGACACAACAGATTTTAGGCTATGCGGATGATGTCATCATCACTGGAAGAAGGATACAAGATGTTGAAGAAGCCTTGATAGCATTGGATAAGGAAACTCAGAAGCTGGGATTTAAAATAAATACAAAGAAATCTAAATTTATGTCAGTCACCAAAAGACAAAATGATCAAGTGAAGGAAGTTAAAATGGGAACATATAAGTTTGAAAAAGTAAAAGAATTTACATATCTCGGATCAATATTGACAGCAAATAATGACCTAAGGAATGAGGTACAAAGAAGAATAAATCTGGCTAACAGAGCATATTATTCACTTTTACCAATTGTTAAAAATAAAATAATATCTAGAGAAATCAAAATCAAGATTTACAAAACCCTAATAAGACCCATTATAACATATGGTACAGAAACATGGGTTCTGAATAAAAATACATGCAAACAACTAGCAGTATTTGAGAGGAAAATCTTAAGAAGGATATTCGGAGCAATTGAAACAGTGGATGGATGGAGAGCCAGATATAATAATGAGATATACGAACTGTACAAGGAATCGGATTTGGAGGCGCACATAAGATGTCAAAGACTGAGATGGTTGGGACACGTCACAAGGATGGAAACAACAAGGAAAGTGAAGATTGTCTTCAATAACAACCCAGATGGAACCAGATTAAGAGGAAGACCGAGAACAAGATGGTGGAACTGTGTACGAGTGGATGTGAATAGATTAGGAATAAGGAATTGGAGGGAGTTGGCGATGGATAGAGAAGGATGGAAGAGAGCCATAGAGGAGGTTAAGGCCCACCTGGGCTGTAATACCAAATAAGAAGAAGAAAGTACCGGTACTGCCTTTAATTATGTTGTTGCAGTTATCCAGGATGCGAATTAACGGGAGGGATGGGGGGATTTCTCCCCTGTTGGAAAGTTATCCACCTCTCATAAATTCATATTAACATCCCTGCCAGGGATAACTTCTATCCCCCACCTCACAAAATATAATTGTTTTAATACGAGCACGTGTACTGTACTTCATAAAGTATAAAGTAAGCAAAGAAAATTATATTGATGTATTATCATCACTGACAAAAACTTAGGAATTACACATCTTATCTTAAGCCTGCTCATGGATATAATCAGTGAGGGAAGTGGGAAAAAACCAGAGGCGGTATACTACCCCAAGATTTTCCTCTGGCATATCTCGATTTAAAAAAAGGCATACCCCCTCCATTACAACATACACGTACATGATGTATACAATAAATTATTTCGTGCAGTCAGTAACGCAAATATTTGAAGCTTTACGCAACACATTCACTTTCTTAATAAAATAATTTCATGTTGCTTCAGTTATTTACTAGATCATTTTACAATGTCCTTTGAGACTTATCATTTAAAATAATATTAAAGCTTTAAAGTGCCTTACTTAAGTATGTTGTTGTTGTTTTCTAATGCCAGGCGTTTGACAATAAAGTCATTTGACCTCTTGCACTCCAATATTTTTCAAAGATATTATCATGGCCAGCCACTGAAGCACAGATTTTGAGATGTTCCGAATCCATTTCTTGGTTTGAGTTGCACAATGGGCAGTTAGGGGATTGATATATTCCAATTCTATGCAGGTGTTTGGCCAAACAATCATGGCCTGTTGCCAATCTAAATGCAGCTACAGACGATTTTCGTGGTAAATCGGGAATTAACTGTGGATTATGATGCAGAGAATTCCATTTTTTCCCTTGAGATTGTATTATCAAATTTTGTTTGTTGAAGTCTAAGTATGTAGATTTAATAAATCTTTTCACAGAGTAATACGTAGATTTAGTAACAGGTCTGTACTTACTTAATTATAAATAAAACATGCAACAACAAAAATGACACAATAACTAAATTGGCAACAATGGCCACCACAAGGTAATGACCACAGCCTTCTATACTTTAAATACTACCGTTGTAAGCATTCCAGGAGTTGACTTATCAAATAAACGTGTCTAAATACACGTTGAATACAGTTCCAGAAGGCTGTGGTTTAGATTTACGAAGCAAGTAGATAGTACTCTTTGCTGTGAAGAAATGTATAAATTAATTTTTACGGATCACATTTTTTCAATGACAATATGTTTTCTGGCCATAGAAACCAGTGGCAGTATTCTATACCAGCGCATACCGTCACACTTCCCTCACTGCTTCCAGTAATCAGCCCAGGAATGAAGAACAATTTGAATTTTCACAGTTTGCAATGCCGACAACAGTTGTTCCTGCTGCCAACATAAGTTAGAAAATCACTACCATTTGTAGTATTTTTCAGTATCAAAATTCGAAACGAGTTGGCAAAACAAAATTCAACCTGCAAACTAGAAACTCACCATAATCCACTAGCATATGTAGTAATGGGAGAAAATGGTTAGGTTTCACCCTTAGGGTATTAAGTAAGATGATCCAGACTATAAATTCGGATTGCATTTCTATATATACTCTTGAAATAGTGCTGAAACTGAAAACAGAAAGTCATTAAAATGTTAATAGTTCATTTAACACAACACTATGCAACTGTAAGGTTTTTTTTTTCACTTTGTGTTTTCATGTGTCTTCGATGAGGGACATTAAATAACGAATTACATTAGATTTTATGCAAGATGACCACATAGTCCACACCTGTGGAGTAACGGTTAGCGCATCTGGCCACAAAACCAGGTGGCCCGAGTTCGATTCCCAGTTTTGGCTAGTTACCTGGTTGTGGTTGAGGTTTTTTCCGGGATTTTCCCTCAACCCAATATGAGCAAATGCTGGGTAACTTTCGGTGCTGGACCCCGGACTCATTTCACCAGCATTATCACCTTCATCTCATTCAGACGCTAAATAACCTAAGATGTTGATAGAGAGTCGTAAAATAACCTACTAAAAAAAAAAGACCACAGAACAAAGCATACTTCTCCTAGCGTCTGCTAATTCTATCTGCTGTCGAATATTGGAACTAAATTCAGAAGCCTCAATGACTGAATCGATATTAACTCCAGACAGGAATTCATTATAGGCCTACTAAACTGTACATTATGTACTATTTTAATCTTCACGAGCTTACTTTTCAATTCAGTTGCAGATATTTCCTTTATGATATATTCATGCATCTTAAGGCACTAAATTAATGTTAATGAAAGGTGTTCCTTTCTTTAATTATTCAATTTGTTTATTTGTTTTCAAGTATCTAGTATTTTTTACCCATTTCCTTTCCATTTTTAAAGCAATTAAAAAAAACTCCTGTATTAAAAGTAAATTCAATTCAGTTGTATATCTCATTTACCTCATTATTATTTAAACTTACTAAATAATTATTAATGCAACCTTAGCTTCTAACATTTCTTTCTTTTAGCCTCTAACTTATTTGCCACTGTTTTCTGTGTCCGCTTGTACAGAATTAATAATTTATAATTACAGAGAATAACAATATGAATTTCATTAAATATGAAGAGATATTTTAAGACATGAATCTACGCGAATATAGTGTGTTCCAGTAGACTCGAAACAGACGCACGTGCACGCGCGCACACACACGTGCATATACAGACATAAACACATAAACAAAAATCGAAAAGTCAGATCTTAACATAGAACTACACGTAGGTGCGATCACCTGTCGACAGGTGCACAGCATTACTATGTTGCATATCTTTATGTAGAATTACATGTGTGTGGTGTGAGAAATGAAACGAGGTTGTGTATACAATTATCATTTATTGGGCGACAAATCATGGCACTACAGATTTAGTAGAATCATATATGGCAAGAACAAGACAATGATATGAGAATTATGGCACGTGACGGCTGCATCGGAAGCCGTCAAAATTTCTAATGAAGATCATGTCGCTGCACAAGCTGCCAAGAGCGCCTTCCTGAGGGCAGCCTCAAACCAAATATATCATGCACGAAGTCAAGGAAAGCAGCATCGTCGATTCTGAAAATGTCACAGACATGTCTGAATGGTTGTTGACGATGCTTTGACACCCTGTCCCGCTCCAATTGGCCCAGATATCGGTCAGTTGCTGTTCTATCCACGTCCACGAGTTCATACTGCACAGCGATGTCAGGTACAGATGTCTCAAATTTGAAGCTATACCCCATACCTAGTGAGAAAACAGACACAGTTCTATACCAAAAGGAGGTTAAGAGGAAGAAAATCAAAACATGAAGAATACAAGAACAAGAGAAATAAAAGAAGAGGAATACAAGAAGTACAACGGAAATGCGAAAACAAGGGAAATACAAGGAGAACAAGGGGAAGACAGGAAAACCACGGTAATACAAAGAAAACAAGAGGAATACAAGGAGAACATAGAGAATGCACGAAAAAGAACATAAACCATACTTGCAGTTAACAGTACAATGTTATAACAGCTATAATGGAGTACTATAAAAGTAAAGAAAAAAATTTCACTTCTTCATTTAGTATTATTAGGACAAATGTTAGCTACGTTTCTTACAGGTTTACATCTCCAGTACAGACAAGAGTTTTCCTCTGTGCTAATCTTCCAGGTAACTGCGAGGTTGATGTAGTTTCCTGTAAAATAAATATATTAGATTCTTTCCTTCTAGCAAAGAGAAATCACCAGTTCTCATGAAATGGACAAATACTACTTTAGTTACTTACCTGTGCCATATTTATTTGAATGTACAGATCTTATTTTTTCACAGATTATTATTTTGCACTGTTCAGGTAATCACAACACACACTCTTTTTGCTCAGCCAACTTCAATCTGTATACGAGTTTCGTCATTTCTCCACATTGTTTCTGTAAGATAAAATATGTAACATATATTACTGGCTCAGAAGGTAAATTCCGTCTCTCAACTGCTGATAGAGTGTAACTTCTAAGCTGTGCAACAACTTGCAAACAAGTCACATACTACTAACAAACATTACTTCATGGGGTTCGGGAGAGAAGGAGCAACAGGACAACTGCTCTTACTTTTTAATATCATTCATTCATTCATTCATTCATTCATTCATTCATTCATTCAGTGTTCTGCTCAAGGGCAGGTCTTTCACTGCAAACTCGGCTTTCTCCAATCTTTCCTATTTTCTGCTTTCCTCTTTGTCTCGGTCAGAGTGTGGTGCCGACCACACCACCTCATTCTAGTGCCGAGGTCATGGAAAGCATGGGGCTCTACCTCCATGCCCCCCCAAGTGCCTTCATGGCATGTTACGGGGATACCTTTACCTTTACCTCTTTGTCTCCGCATATGATCCATATATCTTTTTTTTCTCCACATTTCTCCAGATGTATTACAGCCTTAGGCTTATTGTGCTACCTATGTTTAATTTATACCGATTCATCAGCTCTGTGTCCTTGATTAAGGTGTACAGTCCAGATATAGAATTCGGTTCAAAATCTTTTGGTTCTAGAGATTCTTTCCCAAAGATAAAGTATCTTCTGCGAGCCAATGCATCGCAGGAGTAAATGATATGCTGGACTGTTTCAGTATCCTTCCCACGGAATCTACAATCTAGGTTACCTTCAAGCATACCCATTATACAGGGCTCCTATAAAAGACCTTTCCAGTTTCGAACACATGAAGCGTGACCAGTTTCACACCAGAATAAAAAAGAGGACACAAAGCTTCAAAAAGGAGGACATTGTTCGAAAAAAAGAGGACAAAAAATATGTGTACTTAGATTTAAGCTTAGGCCTACATTATACTTTAAATTACGTCAATATCTGTTTCATTACAAAATATTTACAGTACAGATTTAGGCATATACCACACTTAAAAGTATGTTAATATCTATTTTATTACAAATTAATAAAATTATGATAAAACTTAATAATAATGATTTTACAGTTAGCTACATATGAAAGTCAAGGGAACTATAATTATTAAAGACGACACAAAATATCTATTTAGATTCACATTCACACCTCGATCTCTCGATTTACTAGCTACCTCTGAGCAACGACCATAACAAGAAAAAGCAAAAGAGTATGATCATTGGCAAAGAGTATATTCTGTCGATGCTGCTGCCACCTACTTGGCAAATTACTTAAAAAGGGCGTCAAATCAGATAATTTCAAAATATCAGGCATACAAGTTACGAAAAAGAGTACATTTCTTGATTTTTTTAAAATCCATCCAGACCTCAGACAAAGGCCTAAAAAGGAGGACATGTCCGGACAAAAGAGGCCGTCTGGTCACCCTAAACACATGTAATTTACGTTCTAAGAATCTGAGGTGCATGAAAGAGAAACTCAAAAAGTTTAGTTGTGGCAACATTGTTTTCCTAGTTCGTAACACTGCCTCATAATAGGGAATATAAACAAATTTGTTCACTGTTGAGACGAAATGACTGCTACAGAGGACAGAAAAGCTTTATTTTCATGTCAACCAGTCAGTTATTAATATGCAACGGCATTATCGAACAAAATTTGATGCAAATCCAGTGGGCCTACAATCCGTAAATGGTACACTGATTTTAAGCCAAGATTCTTTGCAAGTGGTTGTGATTTCATCCGTACCGACTACAGCTACTGCAAGTCCTAAACCAGAGGACAAAGTGCTAAGAAGAAATTTCTGCATAAGTTTGCAGACTTTAATTGTAAACGATGATGAATTTATTCGTTCTGTGGTGTTATCTGACGAAGCCACTTTTCATCTTTCTGGTAAGGTGAACAGACATAACCTCAGAATCTGGGGGTCGGAAAATTCGCGTATCTACGTGGAACTTGACTATACGCTGATGTGTGCCATGTTACCAAGGAGGGACACATTGAACATCTTCAAGATAAGGAACTAAACTTTTTTAGTTTCTTTCCATTGGTACTATCTTCATGCACCTCAAATTCATAGAATGTAAATTACATATGTTCGAAAACGGAAAAGTCTTTTGCAGGAGCCCTGTATTAAGATTCTTTGCACAGGAGCATAACCTGTGAGAAAAGCTGTAATTGCTCTCAGCTGAAATCTATTACACTGAAGTAATATTTCAGCATGGTCTAATAATAAATTGTTTCCCATGGTTGATACCTGGTGTCTTGATCCAGGTTTTGTAATGTTAAATATTAGACCACTTTTTAATTGCCTCTCTGACAGAGCACTTAGGTGACTCTGGTCCAATGTATTTTGTAGCCACCCCTTATCTTGCAAGTTCGTCAGCTGTTTCGTTTCCCTCAATGTCACAATGCCAGATGAGTTTAACCTCATTCTGTTCTGCCAGTAAGACTATGGCTACTTAAAGCCATAAGAGCAGCCTGGCTATCCGAGAATATAGGGATCTGCTTCCCTGTGTAAGCTCTTCTTATATTTTTATGAGCACGTTGAATAATCTGTTTGAAAAACAGTGGCATGTTTACCCAAGGGAAAGTTAAAGCTTATCATTGGTCTGATGCCATAAACTCCTGATCCAGTTTCTGAGTCTGTCTTTGATCCATCTGTATACCACATCAAAGACTTCTCAGGAAATTTTGAAGTTTTGCTTTTCTGAAGTTCAGAATCAATGATGATTTTGAAATTCTTTGTGTGATGTTGGACAGGATTAATGTGGTCTGATCCCATACCCAGTATGTTATCTGCCATAAATCTTTTGATTTCTAACAAACCTGATTCTACATCTGAGAATTTCAGTTGCTTAGAAGGAGAGCCATTCTCGCTTCCTCCATTACTATTACGTCTAATGGAGTCAAGTTTAAGAGTGCTTCCATAGCTCCAGTCAGAGTTGTCTTCATGGCTCCCATTATAGCCATACAGGCTGTTCTTTGAATTTTGTATAGCTTAATTTTGGAGTTGTTTTGAAGAAACTTCTTCCACAAAACCAGAGCTCCATAAGTTACAGATGGTCTGATTATTCTGGTATAAATCCAATGAATCATACTAGGCCTTAATCTCCATTTCTTTCCGTATGTGCACCTGACAGTTTCAAAAACTGTATTTGCTCTTATTATTCTGTTTAAATGTTGATTCCAGTCTACCTTAGAGTCAAAGATCACCCCTCAGTACTTGACTTCCTCAACAATTTTGAGTTTTTCACCTTTAAGAAATAATGGTCCTAGTCCCTTTAAATTTCTTTGTCTGGTGAAAGGTACTATAGCTGTTTTATGAGGACTGATCCTAAGACCTTCTCTCTCAGCCCATGATGTCACCTTATTTAGGGCCACTTGCATAAGTTCCCTAATGGCATTCGTGTATTTTCCCCGAATTATGATGGCTATATCATCAGCATAACCCATAATTTTTAAATCCTAGATTACCGACTTCTACCAGTAATCCATTTACTACTAGATTCAACAGTATGGGTGATGAAACAGCTGCCTGTGGACAACCTCTCATGATCTTTACAGCTAAACTACTGCCCATGAGGGTTGTATGTATCACTCTGCCTTCCAGCATGGACTCAGTCCACCTGATACAGGTTTCATCTACACCATGTTTCTTTGCAGCTGTAGTGATAGCTATAAAGGAGGTATTGTCAAAGGTGCCTTCAACATCAATGAAGGCACCAAGTGCCATCTCCTTATATTTAATTCTCTTTATCAGTTTTTATGCAATCTGAAAAAGTGCAGTCTCTGTTGACTTGCCTTCATGAGAGGTGTGTTGGTTCTTGTACAAAGAAGAGGTGTTCAAAGCATTCAAAGCACCGTCCCTTACATGCCTGTCTACCAATTTCTCAAGAGTTTTGAGTATAAATGATATTAAACAGACAGGACTTAGGGACTTGAGCCAGGGTCAAAGATTCGGTATAAATACCGCCCTTGTATGCCTCCAGTTCAATGGTATGTATCCTAATGCTAAACTAGCCCTTAAAATAAGGATCAGTTTACGTAAAGATTAATTTTTGGTCCTACAGAATTTATCTGTTATGATAACAATGGTTATTAGAGGATAAAAATTCGCTCGGGTCCTTGGTTCTACGTACCAAGCGCTCTAACCACTGAGCTACATTGAAGTTCAATCCACAGCACTGGATTGAATCCCGCTCCTCTAGTGTTTTTCCCTTTGTGGCTTCACTCCATGTTCGATATATATATATATATATATATATATATATATATATGTTGACATATATTAAGTCAACTCCTCTAATAAGGATCAATTGTTTGTGTCCAATGGCTCATGAGTTTCGCTGCAAACTTGTCAGTGTTGAAATTTTCAAAGACTGTAACAAAAGAAGGTTCTTCAATCGCTCACAATGGTATCATAAAATGTACAACAAACTTTGCTACATCTTCATTAAATTTTTCTTGACAAAATAGGCTTTTATTTCTGTGTGATTTTAATGATGAATTGATGAATTGTTTTGGCGTGTCTCCAGTGTTTTACTTTTCTTATTATTATTATTCATACATTATGCCCTACTCATTAACAGAAATATCACTATGCTTTCTTTTCAAATAACATAAAATTTGAAGTACAATTTATTACTAGGGCCTATAATCTTTTATTTTCACAGTTTTAGGGTGCCATTTAATACAAATTGCAACAAGCTTAATAGAAGTAGATAATTCAGGAATAGACTTGAAAAAAGTACCATCCAGTAAAGTCATTGGAACTTCAGTAATTACGTGGAGGTTAGATGAACTAGTACTTGGCACCAAAGTTTTATTTGTATCAACTGAAGAACTTTCTCTTATGAAGCCACTTTCAGTACTAGTATATTCAGACATCGTTGACTTGGCAATAATACTAATAATCGAACACCATAAAGTAGTAGAATCTGTAAATACACAATGGGAAGTTGGAAACACAGCAGCAAATACAGTAACACACAACGTACATCTACTGTGTCCACCATTATGTTTCCACAGGTACCAACTACAACGTAGTGAACAGTTGAACACTGCACACAGTACACACTACAGCACTGTCGATGCACAACATGGCATTTGGTGAAGCCATGTGATCAGTCACAGTACATGCGTATAGAAATCTCTCCGATGAATTTATTAATAGTTCGTAAAAAGAGCTTCCTGTTTCTGCTACAGACAATATTTTTAGTTATTGATAACAATTAACAATTACATAAGTATGTGATTCAATTGCAATTAACAATTGAATTTAGTTATGATTAATATTAATTGAAATTAATATCAATCAATCTTCTTAATGTAACCAGCTGTTTGCTGACAACATAAAGTCCACTGTAGTCCACTGTGTCTATTCAGTTGTTGTTTTTAACGAGAAATGAGGGGTATTTTGATCAGTATTCATTATAGATGTCTGACGCTAGTTGCCAGAGTTGGGGTGTAGTCAATATATACTGCAGGGCTGTGTCTTCTGCAACTGGTACTGATGATTTTAATTTTCTTCTTTTGTGGTTTATGGATGGACAGTATAGAAGAATGTGTTCCAGATCTTCATCATGATTATTACACCACAGACAAGTATGATTATCAGAAATGTGAAATCGGTGTAGGTACAATTGAGTGACAATGTGACCTGTTCTGGCTCTTGTTAAAAATGTTTGAACATGTCTGGGCAAGTTTTTGTACATTTCCAGGTCATTTGGTTTCTTTTGTACAGACTGTAAAATTTTTCCTTTGTCAGAAGAAAGCCAATTGTTGATCCATAAGTTTGTAAAATGAGACTTTACTGAAGCAAAAGCACTGGATAGAGATATCACTTGAAGAGGTCTTGGTTGCAAATATGTTGCCTGTTTTGCAATATTACCAACTTTCTCGTTTCCAGGTATACCACAATGACTAAGTATCCATTGAAATGTTATTTCCTTTTGGAGTTCTTTTAGTTTACTTAGTTGTTCCTGAATTGGAATAATTCTATGTGCATATAAGTTTGGTACATATTTAATTATATTAAATATAGCTCCCTTGGAGTCGGTAAGTAAGCAAATAGATTTTTCAGAAATTTGAGTAACACACAGAAGAGCAGCATCAATAGCTAGCAATTCAGTGTCAAGACTGGAGGAGGATGAACATGGTATGAAATAACTTTCTTGATATTTTGGAATATAATACCCTGCTCCTGATGTCCCATTATTAGGATTTAGAGATCCATTCTCTATAAATTTGAAGGTGATCCTTACATGTGCTGCAGAGTAGTTCCATGGCATCTAACTTAAGAATGTATGGAGGATCATTTCTGGAATGATTTCCTGGAATTTGTATACTATGTTCTGGAATCACCCATTTCCATGGAGGAATTTCGTTCACAACTGGAGTTTTAGCAATGAGTGTGTCTGTGATATAGACTGGTATTTCTTCTTTTCTATTTTATAGAAATTACACAGGATATCATCTGACAGTTTGAAGAACATCTGAGATCTGGATGAGGCTTGCAATTTTAAATGTATTTTTAGATCCTTTTGTAATATATAATGTCTGATTGGTTGAATATTACATTCAATTTTTAGGGCAACAGTTGATGTGGTTTTTGGTACTCCTAGGCATAATCTTAAGGCCGAGTAATTGAAATTAATGTAGGAATTAATTACTTTTAATTGACTGATTAATTGCAATTAAATTTAATTGATTAATGCCCAACAATGACCAGAACATAGTACGAAATAGAAATATAAAAATTATCATTTGAAAAGGTGGAAAAATTCAAATATCTCGGAACAACAGTAACAAATATAAATGACACTTGAGAGGAAATTAAACGCAGAATAAGTACAGGAAATGCATGTTATTATTTGGTTGAGAAGCTTTTGTCAACCGGTCTGCTTTGAAAAAAGCTGAAAGTTAGAATTTATAAAATAGTTACATTACTGGTTGTTCTGTATGGTTGAGAAACTTGAATTCTCACTTTAAAAGAGGAACAGAGGTTAAGAGTGTTCGAGAATAAGGTGCTTAGGGAAATATTTGGGGCTAAGAAGAATGAACTTACAGAAGAATGGAGAATGTTACACAATGCAGAACTGCATGCATTGTATTCTTCACCTAACATAATTTACTTACTTACTTATGGCTTTTAAGGAACCCGGAGGTTCACTGCCATCCTCACATAAGCCTGCCATCAGTCCCTATCCTGAGCAAGATTAATCCAGTCTCTACAATCATATCCCACCTCCCTTATATCCATTTTAATATTATCCTCCCATCTGCGTCTCGGCCTCTCCAAAGGTCTTTTTCCCTCCTGGAAGTGGGATATGATGGTAGAGACTGGATTAATCTTGCACAGGATAGGGACCGATGGCGGGCTTATGTGAGGGCAGCATTGAACCTCTGGGTTCCTTAAAAGCCATTTGTAAGTAAGTAAGTATAGGTGTATAAGGCTGTAATAAAATTGAGAAAACGAGTTCTAAGATTTATGTACTCACAGCCATATGCTATAACCATTTCTTCGTCAGACTCTGGATTATCAGCATCTCCATAATGTCTTCTTATCCTCTTGTTTATTCTAAATTCTCTGTGGCTTTCTTGTAAACATGATCTGCTTCCAAGTCTGGTCCTCCCGGATAATTCCCAAGATCTGCAACATATTCACATGGCTATAATTTCCATCTTAAATCAACACGCAATTCTAATGCCTTGCTCTCAAAAAATAATACATTTGGGGATTCATTTCGAATCAGTGTTGCTAAAATTTTTGGTGGAGGTTGAATACAACTATAATCGCCATGCGAGCCGGAGTAACGACCGGCAGATCAAAGAAAAGGTTAACAACAATAACAGACCTGTCGATTGCATACTGTTCTAAAGCGATGTTGTCGCGTCTTTTTCAAACTGCAGAGCGTACAAACGAGAAACACGACTACTATATAACTAATATTATATAATAATAATAATAATAATAATAATAATAATAATAATAATAATAATAATAATAATAATAATAATAATAATAACAATAATAATACTTTCAGTAATTAAATAAATATGTAAATTACAGTTATTAATTACCTGACATCCTAGCTCTCATCTGAACTGCTTCCTTCACTGTCACCGTCACCTACACTTATAATGAACGAGTCTCTGTCGTTTTCAGAATCGCGAACAATATATTGGCGTTCTATTTCTCTTGTCCTGTTAACACACTTTGTCCACAATTCCGAATTTATAAGTTCAACACATTCTCGTATAGTTCTGCATACACTGTCACTACGTGATGGAGTCAAAATTCGTTTTCGAACTTCATGTTTTAAGCGCGCCCAAATAAGTTCAATAGCATTTAAATTACAGTGATATGGGGACAACTGCAAAACCTCATGGCCGAAATCTCTTGCAATTTTGTCAATGACAAACTCTCTACTGATATTAGCTTCTTTTATAAGTTCAAGCAATACAGATATAGTGGGGAATGGATTGGGTACTTCTAGATTGTGTTGTACCATGAAGCTAATAATATCATCCTTTCTTGTGGATCTATTTGGTAGCATAAACTGTAGCCTGAAATGATAAGCAGCGTTATCCATTACAATTATACACGGAGGGCTTGTTGGAAGATTTTTCATTAATTTGTTTGTAAACCAATCCTCGAAAATTTCAGAATTCATTTCATCATGTGAATCTGCTTTGGAGTCTCCTATATTTCTAGCTGAAAGGAACAAACAATTTGGAACCCAGCCATCACTACTACCTGCGTGCAAAACCATAATTCGTTTCCCGCGTGATACAGGGGCATTAAAGGCACATGAGCAACTCCCATCATCCCAACCTTTTTTGGGGACATCATGGGTGTCATACCATGTCTCGTCCAAAAATATAATTTTATGGTCTGCCGATCTTTTAGAACGAAGTGTGTTCAAATATTTGTACCTCCACATTACTATTCTCGACAACTCCATTATCATGCATCTTTTGATAAGAATTCAGAACCTGAATCCTAACTTTTTCAATAATTCTCTCAGTCTTGTTTCTTTGTAGGGGAATTCACACTTGTTTTGAAGTTCTATTAATAATTCACTAACTGCTGGCAACTGTCCATTTTTTAAAAAATCATACACCGTTCAACAAATCAGAATGCAGGTGAAGTTATCAACTTTTTCAAATTTCTGTTTTTTATTTTTACATTTTTTGGGTGTTTTAGGACCTCTTTCTACAACTCTGCTTACGGCTTGCCTACTTAAACCAACAGCTTTTGCGGTCTCTGTAATCGGTCCCTTGCCCAATTTATTACTTTTGACGTAGGCATACACATTACGAATTATTTTCTGAAACTGTTTATTCAATATCCCCATACATTTGCTACCTGTAATTGTCTTACTTCTACTAGTTGAAGGAACACACGCATTAACATTACTTTCAACTTCATCATCGCCTTCCCACGGCCTCCACATCTTAAATATTAACACCAACTTATAATTTCCACTTGAAATGTTTTACTAAACTGAACGAACTTTTGTTATTAAAAATGGCAACCTTGGTTCTTACTCCACATAGACTTGATATGTACACGTCAAAATTCAATCCTGGATTGCCATTGGCGGCAACCGTTTTTTGTAGAATATGATTGGAGCAGTGGGACTAAAAGAACCGCAATCACAAGCGACAAACAATGACTTATAAATATCAAAGACTCGCCGGTCGTTACTCTGGCTGGCACGGCGATAATACACCAATTTGTAGCATACATGAAATCAATGAAATGGACAGAGAAAATGTATAACAAAGAGTTGAATACTACAAAGTAAGACCACAATACATTCACAAGATTGATAGGATACATGACGTGAATGAAGGACCCTGGGTAATGGAGAAAATGTGGAAAGGGGAACTTCACTCTAGGAGACAAAAAACTAATGCTGGTCAAGGAGAACATGCATGTAGTCTAGAGCCAGATCTTGATGTGATAAAACAGAATTGAAAGCCAAGGAATGGAAGAGGAAAAAATGGAGGCACACAGCAGAGGCTAACTTCCAACCCAGGAAGTATAGCCAGAAAAGAAGAATAAGAAGGAAAATTAATTTCAGAGTATAGGTATATAAGGCTATAATAAAAATTGAGGGAATGACCTCAAAGATTTATAGTACTCACAGTCATTATGCTATAACCATTTCCTTCTCTGACTCCAGATTACCAGCATCTTCATAATCTGTCTTCTTATTCTCTTGTTTATTCTAAATTCTTTCTGGTTTTCTTGTGAATATCTTCTGCTTCCATGGTTGGCCTCCCTGGATGAGTTCCCAAGTCCTGCAACATATTCACACAGGTTCAATTTCCATCTCAAGGCACCATAGAAGTAGTTTCGGTGATTTCGGAAGTGAAAATCGTTGAATTCATAAGGATTTTTTTGTGGAGGTGAAGCTGATTGTCTATGCAAAATATACTAACAAAAGCCTAGACTAACCAAACCTAACCTGGATAAATTTCGGAACAAGGATACCTTCCTTTCCCTCTTACTCCAAAATTCCAACCTTGTGCACACAAAATAAATCACTGACACTGAAAAGTGCATAAGCATGATGATGCACATTCCACAAACAGAGATAAATCTGCTCTTTTTAGTATTTTAAGATAATTGTTGTCAGTGAGGTAACAGTTTACTGAAAATTTCCCCCTAACCTGTCACAGATTCGTATATGCAATATGTACAAACGGAGTATGAAGGAAATTATCTCAGGACGAGAAGCTCATGCCACAATCATGAAGGCTGTGAGATCATTAAGTGCAGATGCGCGGACATCTCGTGCACTGCCACTGCGATCCTTACCTGGATCTATGTAAGTAGTGTTGCTGGAGTCAGCCAGCGATATACATCAGAACCAGACGTCCGCAAGAACAATAGCTGATTTAACTCAATAGCTACTGAGGACAGCATGGCAAAGACCTGAAACATGTCTAGATAACACGAATTTCAACTTTTTAAGTGTTTTAATACTGTAACATTTTAATGATTTAATGGAAAATACTGTTGAATAATGGCTAATAATCAGAGTTTTACCATATTTCAATAAATTGTCTTTCTTTAGGGCATGAAGGGCCTTAGGAGCAGCAAAAGAAGCCTCTCCTTCCTGTATATCATCACTGAAACATTTAAATCTAATAATCTGTCTCTGATCTGTTTGGTTCAGCCAGTTATTTCTTACACACTTTAAAATATGTACACTGTCAAAAATAAAGTACACAGAGGTTGCTCTGTGACACTGCTATTGTGGTGGTTTGTTTTTTACTTTCAGCTCTGGGAGGTTACTAAATAATGAAACTTTCTGTTTATAGCATTGTTATCTGAGACAATGCCAAAAACCTGGAAACCTATTTCCTCCAGCTTTAAAATAAGTAATACTCCTTACAAACAAATACAAATGTTCAGTTTTTATGATTGCGACAGGCAAGTTATGTGCTACATCTAAATAACATGTGTCCGAACTTCGTACCATAAAAACATATGCAGTAGAAGCACACTGTGAATTTCTTCTGCCTGACCAGCTATTATATTCCCATTCTTGTAATCAAACTGTGCTTTTAAATATATAATACATTAATTAGAGCTTACCCTGAGCTAAGTACACTTAACACACATAGATTTAAGAAACAAATCAGATTAATTATTTAATTGTTTAAGCTAATTGAGTTAAAATTGTTACTCTAATATTCATGTACTTCTGTATTTTCTATTTGTATATAGACCCTGTTATTACATGCTGTATGTATTTTACCATTTATTAATGTGATTGTGCTCAATGAACTCTCGTAATTTTGTGATATATTTTGTATAACTGATCTGAACTGCGCCCGAGCATGAGCTTCTACTCTTTCGGGCTGCAATGCCTAATGTAGCTCAAGTGTATAGTATTAATAAATATTATTATTATTATTAAAAAAAAAATGGATTTCATCCACGAGCACTAAAACATTTTTATTTTCCTCCTTTATAAATGATACTTTCTTGAACAAGTAATTTAAGAAACCTGAATACTGTTGATGAGCTACTATTGGACTAGTGAAAAAATCGTTGCACACCCTACTTAATGTAATTTCACAAGGAAAAAATAAACCTGAATTTCTCCTTAGGTATCTGTAACAATGTGGGGATATAATTATATCGTACCAGTAACCAGAAAACTATTAACTTCCATGAATACCTCATGCTGGACTTCTTACAATTTAACAACAATTGAACTAGCAAATTAATTGTCTCCTCTTTTCCTGGCAAGTCAATACACAAGTTAATTAGCAAGTCTTGAATCAATTCAAACTTGTCAGTAACTGCATACCTATTCTAAATTTTTAAATCTAACATTAATGTCATTCAGTATAGTGTTTAACTTATTTAGCCGATGTCACTTACCATGACTGGAAGAGTTGCATTGTCTATCCTTCTTAGCCTACTTGTGTAACACATGCAGTGTTAATAATAAATCACTATTAATAACCACATAACACAGAATTCTGGGATGAGGAACTTCACAAATTAATAACAAGTACACATAGGTAGCCTATTTTTCCTCACAAATACCCAATCACTGTCCAATTTCAAAATAAAAGTAAGTTCATCTAAAGAATTAAACAATATCATTTCCATTTGTTTATTATATTCAGATAAACTCTCCTCCATTGAAGCTTTAAGGAAATTGCTTTCTAGACGTTCCCTACGATCATCAGGATTCTCCCTGGATGATATTGTTTCAGAAATATATGAAGGACAGCCAGAAAGTTTTCAAGGCACAGTGTCTGAAATAATTTTTCATATGAAAACTATCTTAGATTATGGTGAAGACTTTGGAGAAACTTTAAACCATTTCCCACTGACATCCGTCATGTTGCCTTTTCGTGTGTTACTAATAGAAGTAACTATACCATGCCAGTTTGAAATTAATGTAGGGCGTGGAAAAAATTCCTATACTTCATCCATCATTATTTTCTATCAGATTATTTGAATGAGAACAAGCTCTAAAAACCTTAACAAACCAAATCAAACTTAACCTTCGTCATATTAACCAACGTTTCCTACCGAATTTAGTATTTAAAGCAGGGCTGGGCACAGGGAGCGGATCCAGACTCTAAGCGGGGATGCTTAATATTCATCCGTCACTGAATCAACGCTGCACAGTGTTCGGCG
This sequence comes from Periplaneta americana, assembly GCF_040183065.1. Lineage (NCBI taxonomy): Eukaryota > Metazoa > Arthropoda > Insecta > Blattodea > Blattidae > Periplaneta > Periplaneta americana. Next base: position 106,191,081 of record NC_091131.1, on the reverse strand, counting down.
AGGAAGAAAGGGGATGAAGAGAAATCATATGGCTCCCTGTGCGAGAGTAGAATCCGCTTTTGCTGCCCAGCCCTGATTTAGAGGATTATTAGGCCTACATATTAGCATTACTTTTGACTAATTATTTCTTATGTTGGCGACACTGATTAGTGTGTGCAAAAACGGCATAACTGCAGTAGTGGGGAATGGTCTAAAGAATTTATGCTATTCTTAATTAATGATGGTTTATAGAATGTAAGCAACATAAACAACAATAAACAATGTATCTTATTAGTATTGAGGTCATAACCTCAAATCAGGAGCAAAACAACAATTTTGAATCTTTGAGGATGTAAACAAGCCACAATCAATCAATCTTCTTAATGTATCCAGCTGTTTGCTGACAACATAAAGTCCACTGTAGTATATTCAGTTGTTGTTTTTCACCAGAAATGAGAGGTATTTTGATCGGTGTTCATTATAGATGCCTGTTGCTAGTAGCCAGAGTTGGGGTATAGTCAATATATACTGCAGAGCTGTGTCTTCTGCAACTGGTACTGATGATTTTCAATACCGTACTAACAAATTACACTAGCTTGTAGGAAGCTATTATAGCTTATGTAGCCTAATTAGTTTCTCTTTGTACAAACTGCACCTTACCTTACTTAAGACGAGGATGTTATAATTGTTCTTAATCTTCCAGTCTGTGGATCATCACTGATGCTTCTCTTTCAAAATTCTGGGTTTCAAAATGTAACTCGCATATCTGAAAAATAAATTAATACTAATTAGTTTTTGTTTCTCAAGCTATACAACAATCTGCTGATGTTACATAACCTCTTATTTAGAGGTTGGTGATACACATTCAAACAATAGGCTACTATTTACAAGATAGGGGTTTTAAATTAGGTTTGCACAACATTTATCTAACATTATTGATACATATAATTACCTTTAGAGGTAGGTACGCAACATTTGCGTGGCATATTCGTATATTCACATGTAAATACACACATACACACACAGTACATAACAAAATCAGAATAACAATAATCCGTTTACTTCCATGATGCATATGCCGGTAACGATCGTACTGGCAGTGCATGAGACGTCCGCACATGCGCACTTAATCATCTCACAGCCTCTCATTACCATCTTACAGCCTCCATGATCCTGGCGCGAGCCTCTCGTGTCTTGATACATGCCTCCATGTTTCAGATCTCTCTAGCGGCGGAGATATGAAACTTGCGTCAGTGAAACGGGAAAGTTTAATGACAAAGAGTTTGTAAGATTACAAACTCTTTGTTTGAGTAGAATGCGTGAAGCGTGATAGCTACCATTCCAAAATATGTTAACAATAAGTCAATAAAACAAAAAGTTAGAAGGAAATACTTTCCAGCACACCTTTTGTAATGCTGTGTGCCTCTATAACAGTTATCGTCAGCACTCGCTGAGATGGGTAAAGGGTAAGCGGAGCCATCCCGTGTGCCCCATCGTGCATCAGGAAGAGGTAGAGAGCATACCCGCTAGCAGCTATGAATGCACCATAGTGCACTGTCTTCTCAGTGGGTAAGAGATGCTAGCACCAGGGTGCTCTGTGCTGATGACCGCTGCTCTATAATATGCTACATCTAATTATATTGTAATGGTTGCTGCAACATTAACATTATATGTAGGCCTACTATCCTAGATAGACCATTACTTCAGTATGAGATATTTGTGTAATTAATAATAATAATAATAAAAGATCCATAAATATCGACCTGTATGGCCCATATTAATGGACTGTCGGTATAAAAAATCCACATTGATGACTGTTGACAAAGTTGGATACTAAGCATCATTCTTTGCAATACTAGACCAATCTCATGTTCTGGTAGTTAGAACTTCTGGTTAAGTTTATGCGGTCCCAGGTTCCATTCCTGGTAAGATCAAGGAATTTTCCCTTAACAGGAATTGTCCCTGTTTTCGTCAATGGTCTGGAATTTATGTTAAGTTTAGATTTAAGGCCTTTCCTGATGCCACATAATCACTGTCCGTACCATTTAGGAAGACATCCTAAGAGGAAAAACTTGCGAGTGAGATGTGAGAATGAGAATACCTACTGACTTTTGCTCTTTGAGAAGGCTTTGGATCACGTACAGGTCACTTCAGATATTTCATGGTGCTTGATGCATGAGAGCCTGAGTAACTCTGTGGTTGGTCTGATGGCCGTATTGCTTTTTAAACCCTTCTGATTAAGATTAGATTTACTACGATGTGATACGAAAGTCACTTGCCAAATCATTGTGCTAATAAGTAATATAAGAATATGTTCCAAAGAAGGTAAATAAGAGTACCAGTAAGTGAATAATTATTACTGATCTGCTGATGCATTGTGGTGTCAAAAGTTCAACGTCAATACATGTGTTCCTATTTTTCCTTACTGAAATCTGGCAACTGATATCAGTTTCCCAAATACTTAATGACTCAGCACTTTCTTTTAACTCGTTCTTTTACGTAGCGTAACTAAGAAAGCATGGGCTCCTTCCTCCTCTGCAAAAATTTCCATTGGACACCCTCTTCTCATATCCGCCCACGCCCAAAGTTGTTGTATTGCTATGTTAGCAATGTATCTTTCACAACTAACATGCCATATTATTTCAGTGGTGAATTTGAATTTACCCAATAGTAATAACGGACTTATCTCACAATTTTCCAAAGCTTCATTGCTTCATCAACAGGAATTCAATGATAACTTTCTTGGCGTCAGTATTCCTGCTTTCTTCACTTTCAATGGCGAGTACAGATAATGAATTGAGTCTAATCTGCGAAATTAGCTTACTGAATTAGTGCACGGCCATTGCCATAGTGGCTGGTAAAGTAACGTAAGGAAAAGTTGTAGAACTGTACACAGATCAGGAACACTGCTGGAAATAGTAGGATTTTCTACAATTAATAATTCGGCCAGTCCCTTTACTGTTGAAAGTTTACGAATCTCTTCCATCATTATGGACTGAAAAATCAGAAGAATATCGTCCAGTTATATTGAGAGACCAGGAGACTAATGTACTAAATCCAGAGTCTGCCATTAGAAACAACAACAACAACATTTTGGACCGAAAACTAATCACTTGTTAACGAAATGTATGAGATAAATCTGTACCATAATATTTCCAAAATATGTTGGCTTTTTCAATCCTTTCATTTTCGGTTAAGGTGTGTAGTTTTGATGGCAGGAGCAGCGAGAATTTAGCTGAGATGTTCATGCTTCCAAAAGTATACTTTAAGCTAATGAGTTCTAATGTCCAGTTAAAACAAATACTCGGAAACTTTCTTCTGCGTTCTGTAATTGTTCGCCAACTGCCAGTTCAACAAAGAACTTCTTAACATGGCATTGCAATGTTGTTTTGAAAACAGGGTCTATTTTTCAGGAATTTCATATTTCCTTTGCTTCCTTTAAAACAGTACTCGAAAATTGCTGCCTCAACACTATCATATTATTTCGGGCTTATTTTAACAGTGATGTGGACGTCAATAAATCAATGGACTTTTCTTGTACATATTTTGAAATAATACTAACTTAGAGCATTGTAATAATTTACTCTGGAACATAAGCATAACTACAAAGTCAAAGGAAATTAGTTCCTTTTTCAATGCAAGAGCTGTATTTTTTCCGGAAGATTTGTTAGAGAGCAGAATTAATTCTCAAGGATGGCCCTTTAGTTACGCCCATGTGTCAATGCTAAAATTATAAGAACAGCTCTTAAACATGTTGCTAGTTTCGGCCCAAGACTTTATAATAAAATTACAAACCATTGTCCAAATTTGAAATATTTTAAAATTGAAGTTTTAAAAAGAAATTTATAAAATTATTCATGATACTTATATAATATTAACAAATGTGTGTATTTTTTTACCTTTTATTTCTGTCGACTATATTCATGTTTTTATTGAATATCACTGGCTTCTGTCTGATTACAATGAAAGAGTAATGGAACGGAGAAAAATTCTCTCCGGCGCCGGGTTTTGAACCCGGGTTTTCAGCTCTATGTGCTGATGCTTTATCCACTAAGCCACACCGGATACCACCCTGGCGTCGGACAGAATCGTCTCAGATTAAGCTCCAACTCTTGGGTTCCCTCTAGTGGCCGCCCTCTGCACTACGTCATAGATGTCTATGAATGTAGGACCGAAGTCCACACATGTGCTGAGGTGCACTCGTTATGAGTGACTAGTTGGCCGGGATCCGACGGAATAAGCGCCGTCTTAAATCACGAAGTGATTTACGCATATCATATATATTATTTTGATATACCGAAGTACATATGATATTTCCATGCAGATATTCGTCATCATACGATGAAAGAGTAATGGAACGGAAAAAAATTCTCTCCGGTGCCGAGATTTGAACCCGGGTTTTCAGCTCTACGTGCTGATGCTTTATCCACTAAGCCACACTGGATACCACCCTGGCCCCAGACAGAATCATCTCAGATTAAGCTCCAACTCTTGGGTTCCCTCTAGTGGCCGCCCTCTGCACTACGTCATAGATGTCTATGAACGTAGGACCGAAGTCCACACATGTGCTGAGGTGCACTCGTTATGAGTGACTAGTTGGCCGGGATCCGACGGAATAAGCGCCGTCTTAAATCACGAAGTGATTTACGCATATCATATATATTATTTTGATGTACCGAAGTACATATGATACTTCCATGCAGATATTCTGCGTCATCATACGATGAAAGAGTAATGGAACGGAGAAAAATTCTCTCCAGTGCCGGGATTTGAACCCGGGTTTTCAGCTCTATGTGCTGATGCTTTATCCACTAAGCCACACCGGATACCACCCCGGCGCCGGACAGAATCGTCTCAGATTAAGCTCCAACTCTTGGGTTCCCTCTAGTGGCCGCCCTCTGCACTACGTCATAGATGTCTATGAATGTAGGACCGAAGTCCACACATGTGCTGAGGTGCACTCGTTATGAGTGACTAGTTGGCCGGGATCCGACGGAATAAGCGCCGTCTTAAATCACGAAGTGATTTACGCATATCATATATATTATTTTGATGTACCGAAGTACATATGATATTTCCATGCAGATATTCTGCGTCATCATACGATGAAAGAGTAATGGAACGGAGAAAAATTCTCTCACGCCGGGATTTGAACCTGGGTTTTCAGCTCTACATGCTGATGCTTTATCCACTAAGCCACACCGGATACCACCCCGGCGCCGGACAGAATCGTCCCAGCTTATTCCGTCGGATCCTGGCCAACTAGTCACTCATAACGAGTGCACCTCAGCACATGTGTGGACTTCGGTCCTACGTTCATAGACATCTATGACGTAGTGCAGAGGGCGGCAACTAGAGGGAACCCAAAGTTGAAGCTTAATCTGAGACGATTCTGTCCGGCGCCGGGGTGGTATCCGGTGGATAAAGCGTCAGCACGTAGAACTGAAAACCCCAGTTCAAATCCCGGCGCCGGAGAGAATTTTCTCCGTTCCATTACTCTTTCATTGTATGATGACGCAAAATATCTGCATGGAAATATCATATGTACTTCGGTACATCAAAATAATATTCTGTCTGATTGTCAATTTACATTAAATGTGTTTTTTTCTCTCTTTTTTCTTTCTTCTTTTTTTTTGTTCTTGTGTGTTACTTATTGGCTTGAATTAAGTTACTTACTATATTTAGTAAACCGTTCTTGTAAATTTTATGTTATATTATTGGCTAAGACCACACCGTACACGAGCCTGACTCTTATAATTCTAATTTGTACTCACTAGCTAGCTAGCTAGTTAAATAAACATTAGTGATGACTGATTTCCATGGTTCTTGTAGTTGCATGACCAACTTAAATGTATAAAATTAAGTGTTTTTTATTGGCCATGGGAAGAAGCATAGCTACCGTATTGAGGAAAAAAATTAGTAGTATCAGAATAACACTGGCAGTTGCCTACCATACATATCTTCTCGATGTTACTGCTTTGTAGTTATCTTCTATGTTGTCACCCATTTTCCACTTCTTATGAAACACATTAGCAAAATCTCAACTGTCTGTGTGTGTATATATACCTGTTTTCTTCTAATGAATCGTTTAATATTATGAGATGCACAGTTCGCTGTATACTGACAATTTTCAGAAATAATGGGATCACAAGAAATTATTCCAGAGAAGTTTACCTTTAGCATAGCACATTTCTTGTAGATCTACATCTACTCATATACCCTCATTACTACTGATATCCCACAAATAAATTACCATCTCATATACCATCTCTTCCATCTCACCTTCATATTTTCAACCCTCCACAATAGATACAAAAATTCTACCAATATATTAATTATAAAAAAAACTTAAAACTATTATGTGGGCATGGGGCCTTGTAGGCTACTAAGTAGGCTACAAAGCCTTAATTATTCTGCTATTAACTCTAAGATCCATTTACACGAACTAGATTGCACTTCATATAGATCGTCGACATCATCACCATCATTTACCTTCATGATGAACAAATAGAATAATAGTAGATGCCAAATCTAAGGAATTGTGTAGGACCATTTTTAAAAAACTACAAATAATGTCCATTACTTGTCGTATGTAATCGTGAAAACTTTGTACCGTAATTAATGCAACAGTTCATAGCATAAACACTCATCAAAATATTACTTTCATACTCCATCAGCAAATCTATCGTGCTATCAAAAAGAAGTGCGTTATATGGCAGTAAAATTTTTTAATAGCCTCGCTATGGATATAAAAAATCAAACTCAAAACATAAGATTATTTAGAGATAAATTAAAGACATACTGGTAACTAATTTGTCACGCCTTCTATTCTGTAGGTGAATTTATGACATTCAACAATGCTGCATGAATATTTCTGTCCTTATTAAGTATCGATACTAACCTCTTGTGTTGTACTAGTATAAAACTCTTCCTTATACATTTCAACTAGACTGTGACTACAATTAAGACTTTGTAGTACTATTAAAATTTTTTTGACATGTTCCATATTCTAGCTGTGAAGCAATGTACAAATACCACGGAATGTAGATGAATACAATACAATAACCAATTAAAGCAATACAGAGCAAAAACAAGACAAGATAATAAAAAAAAAACACACACACACAAATGTGTGCACGTGCTTATGTCCACAAAAAGGAAGCAAATCTTTGCTTTCTTGCTGGAAATCGAACCTGAGTCCACTGAATTTGTAGGTAAAGGCTTGAGAGTGAAAGCAGAGACCACTATATCCTCCTGAGACATTTGTTGTTTTATTTTTGAAGTTCAATATAATTCTACACTTAAAAAAAAAGTCACTGACATGAGGAAAAATGCTGAAAAAATTCTGCAGGTTACAGTAAGGGCACAAATGCAGGTATATTATAGGCCTACTGTATTTTGGGTCTCCGCACATATATCTTGTATCATAATCATGTATGAAGTTGTTTAGTCAACTGTCCGAAAACAGGTCTGAACCTCACAAATGATACTAACATGGCACCATTTATGAGGCAACTAGGCCAGGAGATAATGAGTTAGAGTGGCCAGTTTCTTTCCCCTCCATTGCCTACATCGCCGATTAGCTATATATTACACAAATCAAACTTCAAATGTGTACAAACAATTGTTCTTCCTCTGACACAAATCGTCAAATGAGATGTAGGCCTACTGCCTGATAATAGATGTACAGTACATATCAGAATGGAATAGTATATTATACTCTCAGGACTCAAGAGGATATGTAAATATTATACTTAAAATTAGCCGTAAAAAGAATTAAAGAGCACTGGATATCATATATGTGCTTTATATTTCTGTAGAAATACAGTAACATCGGAAGTTTACCACAGTAGCACAATTAACGAAATGTTGTTCTACAATATTATAACTTTCTCTTTCCCACCGCAATAGGAGCTGTCAGATTGTTCTTTTAGTGGCATATGATTAGTTCCTCTTACATGACTGATTTAGGAAGTACCGGTATTTATTGTAATAAAACTCCAATTATACTTGACTAGTTATATTTCTATATTTTCCTGATTTCCTTAACTTTGTGTTGAGGCACACTTATGTTCTGCACATGTTAAAATCCAAAACAATAGATATTAATTACACTAAGAGTAAGATATCATAGAAATACACAAAAACTATAATAGGTACTAAACACACATTATATATATTATATAAATTTCCTTCTGGGTAACCAACATTAGCTTGCCAATTCGTCATAAAAGTACAGTGAAGTCATTCATTCTTGTAGAAATATTTTAAATATATACCGGTATGCATCGTTTCATAGTGACATGAACAAACTAAATTAAATTAAAAATAATTATTATGTAATTTATATACATAATTCAAAGTTAGAGGTGGTTTTTCAGAGTGCGTTTAGGATATATTACCAATTGTTTATATTAACAAACATGAGTAAAGGATAAGAGTTTGTTTGTTGAAGCTGAGACAACTGGAGAGGACAAAGGAGTGGAGATGAGAGTTTCACATTCACAGCAATTTTAGGGAGAAAAAAGTCTTGCTTTTTGGAAATTTGTTTTTTTTTTCACCTCTATAGCTTGTTATATTCAGAAAAAATATCCTATTAACAAAGTTCAGAATCCTAATTATTCTATTTTTTTTTTTTCAAATATCAATAAAACCACAACTCTTCTAATTTTTGTACAGTTCTTAAGATAATGAGTCTTTGAAAATATATTAAGATAGATCAGAGCTTTTTTAACCTTTTTCAACATGTGGCATACTAAAGGTGTAATTTAAAATCCCGTGGCACACTCATATAATCTAAACCAGTGGTTCCCAACTAGGGGAAATTTTTTAGGATTTTAGAGGGAATGTGTTTACTGAATGTTGACTTGTGTCGCGTTCGCTGAATGTTGACTCTTGTGGACTCACTTTTTACTACTCTTTTCACTTCTATTTTTCCAATTTACTACGACAACCTTTAGCTACTATTTTCATTTTCTCGCAGTGTGCCAGTGAATATTTCGTGGTATACTGGTTCAAAATGGCTGAGATAGATTGAAGTTAAATTCAAGAAGAATATTCAAATCTCTTTTAAAAATGCCCTCTGCCAGAAACTTGAATCTTGCTTTCTGAATTGTATTTCATATAGATATGAATCATATGAATATTATATGGAGGAATACCGGTACATTTCACGTAACATTCCCTCCAGCATATAGTCTTTATACACTAAGACGCCAGCAGCCATCCCTCAACATACCACTTGCATAGGATAATTGTTAAGTTCCTTTTGATATAATACAACATTAAATATGTGCAATATTGCCGTAACCACTGATTAAGCATGAGATTACAATTTTAGGCAGATTTAGCTACAAATTTTTAGACCTAGAAGCACTGATTTTCTATTAGCAGGTTTGGTTGAATAGGTTAAGTTGGAGGTTTTTAGGAACAGGTTAGATTAGAGAAGTTTGGAACGGGTTATATTAGAGAAATTTTGGAACATTGTATGTAGGATTGTACGGAATAGGCTAAATTCGGGGCATGGTTGGAGGCTATCATCACCAGCCACTGGCAGTCTCAGGAGCAAAGACCATGCAGAAGCATATACATGCAATCACAATTGTTAAAGATTAAATGACGAGTTACACATCAGTAACATGGACCCAAAATTCACAATAAAATATTACAATAATATTGTAGATAATCTCTGTCCAGAAGAAATTTCATGATTTCTCCAGTCCAACCACTTTCTCACACAGAACTATACTTAATAACAAGTAATAAAGAAACATTATATTCTACCACTTATATACATTGATCCCTTACTTTCAGCTTTCGAGATACGGGTAAACAACATCTATCAGTAAAGGCAACCAACTTGCATCTATCAACACACTTATTTGAAAGGGTTATTCAATACGCAACTGTTCATACGAGCTTCCTCTTAGAAAATGAGTCACTATACATGTAAAAGATAGTGAGTGCAGTGGGTTCTGAAGGCACATGTAAATTATTTTATTAATCTAAGTTCTTATCATTGTATAGCCTATAGGTAAGTGGAAACTTGCAAGTGGAAACAAATCGAAAACTAATTAAATGTCTCAATCTCGTTCTCTGTGTTATATTATTTCCTTACACTTTATGACTTTCATTTATTACCAAAAGGTTGATTCAAAAGGTTTTTGTGAAATGCTAGGTGGTGAAAGATGTACGGTAGCGATTTGGAACAGAAAATTTTTTCAAATATGATCTCATTTCAGAGATACAATATTTTGAAGTATAATTTGAAACACAGTAATATTATTATGCGATTTCTATTGCATGGGGTTGCTACTACTTAATTAGGATTGTAATAACATCAGAACAGCATTAAAATATCATTAAATACTTTATTATTATTGATTAAAAAATACCCGTTCGTTTGTACCATCAATAATATATTAACATTTATCATGCTGCGGAGCTTTATCTTTGTTTACAACCTCTGTTCAAAGTGTCCTCCATCTATAGTGATGCACGCGTAGCACGCTGTTAAACAGCTGTTGTGACACATGTCATTAGGTCGGGTTCATGACGAAAGACTTAACAAAACCTGCTCCAGAGTCATAATGTATAGACATGTATGTTAGAACTGTAATTATTTCGGAAGCTATTCTAAATCGGTTTATTTAGATTCTTTATTCAAAATAACATTATCTTTCATCACCTAGCTTTTCAAAAATAGGTACCTTTCGAATCACTCGGTATAATTATTAACTTAAAATGTGACGTTATTAGCAAAAAGGCTAGGCCTTCTATACTAGACATTCAATTTCAAATCTCGAAATTTATGTTGGAACGTGATCGTATTTTGACACTTTATTTGGAGTACCGTAAAGTGGGGTGACTTTGAACGCTGGGGTGACTTTGAACAGTAATTTAGCACCTTTCTAAATTAAATGTTGTACCCAATTGCGAAAAAACTGTTTAAGTTGTCAATAAACTAGTTCAGTTTTTTCGGAATAGGGTACAGCATTCAAATTAAAAAGGCGCTAAATTACTGTTCAAAGCCACCCCGGTGTTCAAAGTCACCCCACTTTACGGTATTCTATTTTCCTTTCACAATTTATCATGTCATTATCATTGCTTTGTACGGAAATGTCTGGTTTTGCCAGCCAGTAGAACAACATATTCTCCAACAACAGTGGCATGCGGTGAAATTTAATGTGAGGGAAGCAATAATACAAATTTTTATATGTATAGTACAAAACTGATAGCAGCCAATTCACCTAAATATATTTGAAGACCTAAAACAATTCTCCTGTCTTTAGCAGCAAAATCATCGATGATCTGGGCATAGAAATCCTCATTATTGTGAATAGTTTCCAGTAATTTCTTCTCTATAGAGAGCACAGGTAATAATAATCTGGATAGTCTATCTTCCACTTGAGAATTTCTGATGTAGGTTTTTATTCATTTTAGTGCAGAAAAAGAACGTTCAACGAAGTACTATTTGCAGAAATTGTAAAATTCAGTTCGCTTAATTTTATAAATTGAAATGAATTGCTTTTAAGTACCGGTAACACAAAAGTTCACTCGCATTTTTATTCTTAAAGTCTTCATTGCAATAACACACACTTAACTGAGCTCTTAAACGAGGAAAATTGAAGTGTTGACCATAAACTGATTTCAATGATGAAAAATCAATTTCAAGGGAACTCTTTGTCACGATTCGGTTTTATTAATTCTAGAAATTTCAACTTCTCTAGGTTCTGAAACCTCACATTAATTTGATTGACAACATTGTCCACAATTTCAAAATATACCTTCCTGAAGCATTTTTTCTGTCTCCTACATTATCCAAGAGTAATCATTTGCTCTGTGGTTCAATTTTATCGTTTGTTCATCAGAAGAAGTTTCGGAAAATATTTTGTCGAACTTCCCTCTTCTGCTGGCTATATTTTCTTCAGTTTCAGCCACTTTATGGATACAAAACGAGATGTCGTTTGATTTTGTTTGTAAAATTTAAAAAAAGGGCAGTAGTTACTGAAAACAAATTTGTAAGATTTCTATTTTAATAAATATGCCAATAAAAACAGCTTGAATTTGAATGTTTTAAAATTTCAATTTTTACAAAATTGTGTTAAATTTTAGCAGTAAGAAGAATGATTATTAGGCTAAAATTGTTAGGTAAATAAATAAAAATAAGTCTACATGTGTAACTTTTTGACTTGTATTGTAGGTTCCAACGTACAGTAAGTAGAAAATTGAGGGTAAAATATTTTAGAAAGAAAGAAAACCTCGAGCAGCAATGTAGGTTTCGTAATGTTTGGTCTAAATAATGAGCCCTCTTTGACGATTTTCAGAAAAAAGAAGAGAAACCGTTACGAGTTTTGAAAAATATATTACACTCTTTAATGCATGGCACAGACTGTGAAAGCACAAGGCTAAGTTTATGAGCCATATAATGAATGAATATGGCATCCAGAAACTTGTCTCTGACTTTAGCCTGTAGCCCATTAATTTCACTCGACATGACCGCCACACTATCTTATGTTTGAGCCACTATTCTACTACCAAAATCATACTGAACTATACAGTCAATAACCCAATCGGCTAATGCCGAAGGAGTTCGATAAGCACTCACATCCAAGAATCCTACAAATAGTTCTTGTAATCTGTCACTAGTTACATATCTAAATACAACTGAGAGTTGCTATTCGCTTCGAATATGTGTCGTATCGTCTACATTAATGCAACAAAGGGGGCACTGTGGACTTCTTTTCTAATTAAATTTCTGCTATAAATACATTACTATGCTTAATGTGTGTATTCAATATAGGGTCGTATTTTCTTCGTAAAATAACCAATTTAACATAATTACCTCTGTGAACTGAATTATCGCTTTTGTCATGACCACTTCCACTCGGTAATGAGTTTTGGAATAATATTCTGGGGAAATTCCACAGATAGTAACAATATATTTCTATTACAAAAAAGAATAATTAGAATAATAGTATGTGCCAAATCTAGGGAATCGTGTAGGGCTACTTTCAAAAGACTACAAATAATGCCCATGGCTTGTCAGTATATCTTTTCATTAATAATCTTCCTCGTATGCAATCGTGAAAACTTTGTAACTAATTCAACAGTTCATAGCATAAATACACGTCAAAAAAATGACTATCATACTCCATCGGCAAGTCTATCGTGCTATCAAAAAGGAGTGTGTTATATGGCAGTAAAAGTTTTTAATAGCCTCCCTATCGATATAAAAAATGAAACTCAAAACATAAAATTATTTAAGGCCAAATTAAAGAAGTACCTAATTTCTCACGCCTTCTATTCTGTAGGTGAATTCATGACATTCAATAACACTTCATGAAATTGATACTAAAACTTTGTGTTGTACTAGTAGACTATATTGTAAATCTCGTATATATATATATATATATATATATATATATATATATATATATATTTCATCTATACTGTGACTATAAATTAAGATTTTATAATAGTATTAAGTTTTTTGACTTGTTTCATATTCTAGCTGTAAGCATGTATGAATACCATGGAATGTTAATATATACAATACAATACACAGAGAGCCAGTTCTCTCTTTCCTAAATGATAGACAATATCAATTAAGCGTTTAACTATCTCTCTGTTTTCCTTCACCTTTTCTTTATATTTCATTGTAGACAGGCACTTTTGATTGTCAAGTTGAAAATCAACTTTAGATATGCCAAACGTTACAAAGCTTCCAGGTTAAAATGTCCACAAAAGTATGGTCCAAGGCAACAGGTCCATGCAATAAAAAGGCCAAATATCAAAATGTTAACTTTAAAATATCCATTAACTAAGATGTCCACAAATATTTGTACAATAACAATGCTGCTTTTGTTACTAGGCAATAACAAAGCTGCTTCTATTACTAGGCAACAGCAAATTTCCAGATCATTTATTCACAAAAAGGGAAACAGCTTTCAATACACGATGGTTTTATTTATCATTTTCACACCATAAGTAGAAATAATAATAAACTCTACTGGAGGTGCTCAGAAAGAAGCAGGTGCTGCGCACGCTGTGAAACCAACACAGACTTGGATAACATTCAAATTGTGCAGGATGCAGGACGGAACCACACACATGAAGGTGATATGGCAGAAGTCGAGGTAAGAAAAACAAATGCAGAACTAAAGTCAAGGGCAATCCACCGCTGTGGAGTAACGTTTAGCACGTCTGACCGTGAAATGAGCGGGCCCAAGTTGAAATCCTGGTTAGGACAAGTTACCTGGTTGAGTTTTTTTCCGAGGTTTTCCCTCAAGTAATTGAAGTAGAATTGCTGAGTAACTTTCGGTGTTGGACCTCGGACTCATTTCGCCATTATTAACTCACGTATCATTATCATCATCATCATCATCATCATCATCATCATCATCATCCATTCCATAGCTCGGGTTAAATTCACGATGCGGTGTCGGCACATCATATCAGCATTTGGAGATTTTTAGAGTAGGGTTGGGCAGAATTATGCACTCTGTGCTTACACGGTGTACTACGAGAGAAGTGTGCTTATAGAGTGCACGAAAACCGGTTTATTCAAGTTGCGGTAACGTGCTGTATGTTTCAAAAGAAAATGTTATTCTACCAAACTAAATAAGAACACAAAGTAATGAAACACTTCCTTAAACACAAAACAAAACATGTCTGTTGCACATTAATTCATATTACTCAATTTCTCAAGATTTGGAGAAACTGTATTAGCACAAGCTATGCGAAGAAATGCCGTCAAAAGCCCATCATTTCTTGTTTGAGATTTGTTTATTTTCGTAATAGAAAATAACTGTTCACATCTATAAGTGGAACCAAATAAACACAAAACTTTCTCACACTGCTTATGCAGATTGGGAAAGCGTCCTCTTGGGAATCCATCATAAAACTGTATAAGACCCGACCTTGAATCATATTTCGCTCGCATCTCTCGATCACATCGCAGGTCAACCAATTCACACTATAATGAAGGGGGGACGTTATCAATAATCAGTTGGAATCAGAACATGTAGCAAAAATACGCAAATCCATTTCCAGGCAATCTAAATCGTGGAACCTTGATGTAAATTCCTCTAATAGACCGGATAGAATACATGCGTACATTTCGAAATTTTCATTGTTCAAAATTCTATGCGCTTAGATAAGGATGGGAAATGATATATTTCTCCCTTTTGCATTTGACGTATCCATAACAGCAATTTCTCCTTAAAAGCTGCAATTCTATCTGCAAATTGTGTATTAAGAATTTCTTTTCCCTGAAGTCCTAAATTTAACTCATTTAAAAGCTGTGTAAGATCTGTTGTAGCTGCTGGCACACTATTGCGTGCTCCAGCGCTCACACTTGGAATTCCCCGTGCGCACGGAGGGCAAATGCACTCAAACGCCCATCGCTGTTTTAGAGCATGTTACAGATAAACAATATTCTACAGAGAACTCAATTATATAAATTCAAGGAGGACACATCAATATTAGAGAACCCATAAATAAGAGATACATCAGAAATCAATGCAGGATCGAGAGAATAATTTAAAACTGAATGTTCCTCAATAATTACCAGACTAATAATGATTCTGACACAGGTAACAGGAAATATTTGTAACATGGACATTTTTGCAATAAAATTGATAGATTTTTACGTTTTATTGCTGTGGACATTTATGTACTGAGAACGTTTTAGCATAGCTGACGTTATTGTAGCTGGACATTTTACAGTGGACCTTTTAACTCTGAATCATTACAAATTCTATTGTTGAAACAATGTGGGGTTGAGAGTTTTCATGTCGTTTCAATGCTTTATGGTGATTACGTCACTGAAGCTGTCTTGTCCCATACAATTTTTTGTTATTAAATAAAAGACATGGCCAACAAAACAATTTCCCTATAATGCAGCAACAACATAGCCACTCTGATTTACTATACTGATCTAAATTAAACTTTCTCACGCGTGATTTTGTTTGTACTTTAAGTTTTTTTTCAGATCGCACATTGGTCATCCAATTTCGGTAATTCATTTTCTTTCAGAAAAGTCTCTAGAACAAAATTCATGTTTTAAAAGTTTTTTTTCTGTTTGACAGTTACTCTCGGGAAGTTGAGATTCCTGCTATTAGAAATTGCTCTCAACACCTCCTCTCTCCCTTCTTCACAGTAGGGCTGCACGCAGAAGGAGGCCACCAATTATGAGCTCGCTTCCCTTTCACTCACTAAAGACTACAACGCAATTTTATATTTTAAATTTTAAGTAATTTAAAATCACATTAAACACCAACTAATAAAATGACATTATTGTCAGACAGGAACAGCACACAATTTGTGTATATGGAGCACAAGAAATGTTATATTTTGCACACAAAAAGAACTTTCCAATTTCCAACACATCAATATGTTCTCACAAGGAAGCAAAGCAAGCAACTTAGATAATGCTGGCTGTGGGCAGAGTGGCGAAGTCCTCCTTAGTTCGAATGGAAATAAACAAATATGCCTCGACTAGCAACAGACGCCTCAAGCTGAGAAAAAGAATAAACAAAACTGCCTCCACCAGCACAAGTGCTCAGAGAAAGAATTTTGTGACATTTTAAAATTAGAGAATTCATAGTTCTCACGATTAAAATATAATTTCTGCAATAAATTTATTCTTTGTCATTTTATAAACAGGGAAAGCAATGATTCCTTTGTCTTGTATGTACGGCATGCCACTGCCCAGCAATATATAACGGCGATTACATCAGACGAACTTCTTCAAGTGATTACAGAAAAATACAATTTATGGAAAATCTTTACACAAGCCGTAAGATTTGAGAAAATGTGTTTCTGTCTGTTGGAATTCAACTTTTGATGGCTGTGATATCAACAGATGTTAGACAAATGTTTGTAATATTCAGAAGCTTTAACAAATACGATTAATGTGTAATTGCGCAGTCTTCATGAAGAGATCTTGGCGGAGAAAATGTTACAGAAAACTACATAGGAAGTTACTGTTGTACAGTAATATTGGAAATCCCTCTAAATGTTTCAAAACACGGATAACATGTGATATATGCTCATATAGGACCCATATTTTTAAGACATAAAAGTTTTAAACTGGAGTTGATGAAGAATACGATTATACACATTTACGCAGAATAACACTAATTTTTCTGCGACTGCAATTTGTGATGTTTAAGTGATCGCATTGCGATTCGTGATTTATTGCCTCTGAGATTTCCTGGTTTGAATTCGTATCATTTTTAAAGATAAAATTAATCTGAACTTAGTCAGAAGCAATAGGCAGAGGGTTATTATTTGTGTCTAATTAATACAGGCATATACACTATCGCAGAATAGAGTTACAATTTATCAGCAGACAGCTCATCAGTAGAAAAGAACTGACCAAGAGAGAGGCAACAGCCAATGGCTTTTGTAAAGAACTTTCCTATATTGATACATTAATAAAGTTCTTCAGGTATACTTCAATAACACCTAACAGACAGAACTACAACATAGAAGTTCCTTCCTCTGGTTTGAAACACATTTCCTTTTTTTCAGCTTGACTAATGAAAGTTCATTTTCTCTCGCTTCTTTTCAAGAAGAAATTCCTGCTCCATAATCAATTTGTTTTCAAGCAATACATTTTGGATTCAATAGAAAATAAAATCCTTACATAACAGATGCAATATATAAGGACAATATAAGAGACATTTTAAAACTGTTAAAATAACGAAACTGTAGAAATGAATTAAATATTTGAAATGATCCAGTTTCTCACTTCTATTTTTTAAATTTCCAAAAGTTAGCTCTTTTTTATGATGGCAATGTACAAAATGAAAAGAAATACATATACATGTTAAAAATTGATTATTTAAAAAAAAAATAACAATACAGCTGAAGGAAAATATAAAGTGGGTTATTTAACTCTATAGTGTCAATGAAGTACTTCCTGAAGTGGAATGTTTTCCTCTCATCTCAAGGCCTTTGATAGAGTTTGGCGTTAAATGGTCCACCCTACACAGACAAGAACAGCACAAAAGTGATAAGATGAAGATACGAGTTGACAGAAGTACTTGACAAACATACAATAAAACGGTATCACAATTAACAGTATGTTATCATACAAGATTAAATCAGTGCTTTATATCATTTCCTGAAATAGAGAGTTTTCAAAACAATTCTCGAGGAATCAATTATTTATTTTTTCTTGTCTGCTGTATTACAGAAGAATTCTACAGTATTCTATCACAATTGACACTAAGCAGTAGTTATTTAATTCATTACAGAAAGAATATCTTTCGAAATATAAAATTTTAATTTTAATTCAACTGGAAGAAATTTAAATATTTTCATATTCATCACTGTCAGTATTTTGTATCTCCATTTCTTTCTTTGTCTATGTGATATAATGAAATCTAGAGGCCCATCAGAGTACACCCTCTTTAATTTAAACTAACGTTGATTAATTGGTTTCTCTCACATCCAGGTCGAATAAGAATCTTCCTGAATGGTATGAGAAATTCAATTTTTGACGTGAAGGTGACTGTAAGACAGAATTCATCACCCCAGTGACAGGAGAGTAACTAGTTCTTTTACACGAGTGAGGAATGGCCAGCACATTTTGTGTGGAGCCCTCTTACTTAGGGAGAGGTCTTTTACGTGTCATCAAATTTGGGCCTTCTGAAACTATGATACAGGCTTTTATCACTTTTAAAAGTTCATTACTCTCGGATATCATCGAATCTGCGAACTTTGTATCCATTGTTCAACAGAGCCGTGCAAGACAGTAGTTGTACTCGGTCAAGATTCACTTATCCTTGAAAATGCTCCAATCCTCGTGTTCGGTCTGAATAAGCATGCAGTCTGTGCAGGTTTGCTCTGCTCAAGCAACATCTGCCATGACATAATGTTTCCTATCCCAAATCTAAGCAAGGTCATCGTGAACGAATTAACTAAACCGAAAATAAATGGAATTTGAATGTATTAAATAATTATTTATTTCGCCACTAGAATGTTCATAAATGTTTCAAACATCTGTAATCTTTAAGAATAAATCTATAAATATAATTTGAACTGGTAATGGAAATTATGGCTGAACAAATTTTAATGAATTACCCCTCATTTTGAAGCTTGGCATCCAAGGATGTGGAGAATAAAAGTATTGTCGGGTGAAAGTGCAAAGATTACCATTCCTAAGGAAAACCAAAAGGCATTACCTACTTACTGATAAAATAAGAAGTCTATAAGATTTTGTAGTCTCCGATCACTTCAGCAAGATCTTTTAATAGAACAAATAGTGATACTGTCCTCTACATTTCAAGGTAGTTCACGAAACCTGCAGCAGCTATACCAAAATGCTATGTCTGTTGTTCGAAAGCAGGGCAAACTGACATTTTCTTAACTCTCACCTGTAATCCGCAATGACCTGAAATAGCTACTGCTTTACTCCCACATGAAAACCCCGCTGTTTGTCCTCATATTATTACTTGCGTTTTCGCATTGAAACTCAAAGAACTGAAGATGGATGTGTTGAAAAAAAAATCTTTCGCATAAAAACCCATTAAGAGGGAAGCATTTTAAAAGAGATATTTTTGGCAGGGTTATACTTAAT
This sequence comes from Periplaneta americana, assembly GCF_040183065.1. Lineage (NCBI taxonomy): Eukaryota > Metazoa > Arthropoda > Insecta > Blattodea > Blattidae > Periplaneta > Periplaneta americana. The sequence goes on along the minus strand of NC_091131.1, from coordinate 106,171,511 downwards.
TGAGTTATTACATTGCTTTGAATGTTACATCTTCCGTGGAGTATGTGTGATTATCATAGAAGCAAATAACTTTCAAAATGTCTGGTGTTCTTTCTGGAAAATAAATCTGAAATATTTTTATTTGAACTTCTAAAGAATTTAGTTTGCAGCATTTGCTATACAAGCCACTAGTATATTTACATTCCTTTCTTTTTGTTGTTCAGTAAAAAATGTTACTTCAATATTTTCCTTACATTTAAATGCTTACTGGCTTTACAACCTTAGTTGGAAAAGTCAAATAACAGAGCTTTAACTTATCACATACACTATAAAGAAGGAATAAAAAATAAAAAATGATCAATTAAATAAATGGTATTGTATATGTTGTAATGACTTGGTGAACGACAACTGCATTAAACAAAACACTCAAAGATGGAAATACACTTTGTTTTATAATAGATTTAGTCTCCTGAAACATGATCAGAACTGTTCACTGATTTGAAATTAACAGTTGTATTGTAATAAATTGTAATTGCTTGGTATAGCACTAACGAGGTCTGAATCTGTATAGCTGCAGCAGGTTGTTAATAATATACCAGCTTTACTAAAATAACGTTTACAAGACACACTTGCTGCTGGAATATTTGATATGTCTTGCAACTTGCAATAGCAATGGCAGATCTTCCGCCATTTTAGGAGGTTATACTCGTATAAAGATCTATTTCATCTGCTTCTCTTCCAGTCTTTGAAACAGTGTCTGTTCTTTTGTGGCAATAGTTGAACATTTCATATATAATTATAATTATAATCCGTGGTGCTACAGCCCTTGAAGGGCCCAGACCGACCAGCAGGGTGCTGGCCTCACGTTCATATGCCGAAGCAGAGGTGGACGATCATCCAACCAGAATGGAGGTATCGTGTGGTTAGCACGATGATTCCCCCCAGCCATTATAGCTGGCTTTCACAACCGGATTTCGCTACCTATCGTAGCTCCTCAAGTGCATCACAATGCTGAGTGAGCACCAGTCCCATACACTGGCCGAAATTTCATGAGAAAATTTATTTCCCCATGAGGACTCGAACCAGCGCGCATTTCGTAACGCGAGTCCTAGGCAGGATGCCTTAGACCACGACGCCACGGCATGGGACTGAACATTTTATATTAAAGACAAAAATCCAGTGTAGGTATTTTAGAATTAAAATAAGCTAAAACAGCCGACTCGCACCAAAAGCTGGATTAAACATGACATTTAGATCAGTCACGTCCAACCTCGGAGAGAGAGCTTCCTGTAGCCTACCCTGCTAGGCTGGTCTCGATTTATCTCTTATTTCATGCTCACATACTTGGCTCTGTCTAATGTCACCATAGATCCAGCAATGCAATTGAGGATAGTATACAGTACCTTCAACTTATTTTCTGAGCTCTGACATTAAGTATGACGTACTTTACAAGTCCAGAAAAGTCTTTAAGACGTTCTCCTCACTACAGATTTCATGCTCAAGTAAAATTATTTTGAAACGAGAAATATAATTACACATATTTATTCGGCTTATACTACGATTTAAGAATGCACAGTCATTGATCTAACTTCAAATAACTGTTTTAACATACGTGACACAATATTATTGTTTCTGTTATTTCTGGTGTGTGATTTAAATTGAATACAGACGTTCAAATTTATATCTACTAAAATACAACATCAGACACTCGTAGAACGTGTGTAATCTTCCTCTTCAGCCAGAAGATTTTCCGTCTTTTATGCTCTATTCCTAAAAAATTGTCAAGCATCCATAATTTTGTTTAAGATCAGTTTCCACATGCAAGACTTTTAAAGTTCATTCTCAGAGGAAAGGCAAGTGTAAGGGCCCTGACATTTTCACTGGTATACAGAATATATTATAAATATTATGTTTTATTGTTTTGTTCCCAATAACAGCTATTTTTATAATAAATATATACTTTTTTGTCATTTTAAACTGTCATTTCGATAAGCTGACTGTCCGTGTAAAATGAATATTTGTTGAAAGTGGCTAAATATTTTATATCATACAGAAAAAAAATTACTTAAATAGTGTTACTGTATGCAAACTCAGTAGCCAATAAGACACTGTGAGAGATTTTTTGGTATTTTAAGTGCAAAAACGCAAAAAATTCGCACTGCTTTGTACACATACAGTGAAAATATTAAATTATACAGTCCAGAATACTCTTATTGGTACTCTTGAATATCTGAGGGCTATAACGGAAGAATTATCCTGCATATATTCAAACACAATTTTTCTAAACTACTGAAATGTTTGTAGCAATGCACTATGGAATAAGCGCTGAAAGCTTAAATCAACAGATACGTTCATCTCCATCTCGCTTTTTTCTTCATCTTCTTCTTCTTCTTCTTCTTCTTCTTCTTCTTCTTCTTCTGCTTCTTCTTAAGCATTGTCTTTATACAATATCAAATATTTTAAATATGTTCAAGGAATAATTATTCCTTAACTCAGGTATATAAGCAACAAATAATACTGGTAATTGCTGTTGTTTAAGATAAAAATGTTATTGCACGAAACTGGAGAGAGATGTTAAATTAAAACACGAACGTTTGGCTTTCGTGTTTCTTCTGTCAGAGCAAGTGTGACAAAGTGTTCTTTCTCTATGTGATTTAGAATAATTCTCAATTTTTACAACAGTGCAGACATAGGCCTACTACATATTTTTTTTCTGTGATGTTAACACTTCTATTATTTTCACACTATTTTCAAATTTGTTACCTACAGAATAAGCATTTTCATTCGTTGTCGTACATTTTTAGAGTAATTCACAAGGTTAAGAAAAGACGAAAAATTATTTTCCTGTACATAAGATTAAACCTAGTCTTTCCAGTTCACAGCCAGTTGCGCCACCCACTGAGTCAACGTGGCTTCCAATTTTTATATAACCATTCTATAAAGTCTCATAACAATTATCACAGAATTTGTGCTCTTTCTCACATTTCGTTTTATCAGAAGTCTCAATGGATTAAAATTACTATAATTACTGTAGCCCAGAATGGGAATGGTGGTTTTATTAATTATAATGTTTCCCTGAGTTAAGGAACAAGATCCTCAAGTGTAATAAATTGTTTCTCTGAAAAAAAAAATGTGGCATATAAAATTATATTTTGTTGCAGAATAACTTCAAAAGTTTAAAAATTGAAAATGCAGGGCCTGGTACAATAAAATTAAATGGACAAGATTTCTGATGATTTAGAATCTAAATCTATGTAAATATTAACACAATTTCTCTAAAAATAAACTAAACATGTACACTGAGATGCCATAACTCAGAGTACTGGTTTCTAAAACCAGACCAACACACTCGAACACAGTACAGATAAGGACAGTAGATGAGAAGCTTCAATGTCAACATCATTTTGTTCGTTTTTGTTTAAATTGTGGGAATGCTTGAGGATGTCCAGATCAACAGCAAACACAATATTTAACACCATCTTGATTTGCTGGTTATCTACAGATCTGTGGGCAGAGTGATGTTCTGTCTTCTGACCTCAAAGGAGACAACGAAAGCAACACTGCCATCTTTAATTTCGCTGATCACTTTGAGTCCATTCGCGCTCGAAGTTTGGCATGAATTTTCATGAATTCTGGTTCTCCAGGTCTGCATTTGTCATTATCGTCTTCAGATTTCTCCAGCTGCAAAGATAACAAAACCATAAACAATCAATTGTGTTTTAAACCAGATCCACAACTGTTCCTCATGTCACAATACGTATTGTATCAGAGCCCTTTATTAGCCTTCTCACAGGTGCTGACCTCAGAGCACTGAAGTATCTGGAGAAATTCCTAAATGTATGAATGGAAAGACATTAGCGTTAAGAGAAGGTAAATTCATCAGTGAGGATCAACGATCTGCCTTTAGTAAATCTTTCTATTACTGTACCACATAAAAGTATAAATGAAGACCTCCTGGGGATAAGGATGTAACCAACAAAACTATAATTCACGTTTCAGAAGAAAGGAAAATAATTTCAGGGGCATATTTCATTAAGCCTATATTTACTAGCAGAATCATTTGACCAATCAAGGATACAAGTTTATTTTGCTGTTGAATACTGTTATGAATGAATGCTTCAAAATTACTTTTTCTACCTAAGTCACATATTTCAGTAATTTAATGTTACAGCATACCCCTTTTCCTTGGGGTCCTGGAAGTTTTGGCAACGAGAACTACCCGGAATTGAACCCAGAACCTTCAAGTCCTTAGTCAATTGCTCTACCAACTGAGCTACCAGACCTCGAAGAGAAGAGGGGATAAGTGAAAACTGTATTATTATGCAAGAAAATGACCCAAGCATATGGCTTGGAATACAAAGGTGTGGCTTGTACGCAATATGTCAACATACCTAGAAACTCATCCCGTCTTCACAAATTGTTCCTGTATAACTTTATGGGCAATCTTTGAGAGAAAAATTACAAAGAGAGTTACTTCAAACAAAAGTGACCTCAAAATTGCTCTCCAGAAAAAATGAAACAGTGTTTAATCATCTTAAACTTCAAAATTAGTGAAATAAATGCACATGTGACTGAGGCAATGGTTATCCGAGTAAATATCTGACAGTTGGAATACTTTTCAATAGATATGCGTGAATATTTTAGTATCATATATCTTATGTATTTATTTTGCTTAATTAGCAGATAGCTACTGGTACTGTGTACATTATTTCGTTATTTCACTTTATCTTGTACCTAAATTTCATGCTTTTTGCTAAATTTCTTAGGCGCTTGAATATTTCCTGCACTAACTACGTCACATATGCATAAATGCAAAAAACAAAGGGGGGGGAAGAAACTACTGCAGCGTGTAATAACCCCAAGACACGAACATGGAATTCCTGAATGAAATATACTACATAAAACAAACAATCAATGGGATTTTGATAATAGAAAAGAGAAGGAGAATAAATATTAGGACGAGGAAGAGTATAAGAATAATAAGAAGGATAAGAAGAAGTGGAGGTAAAAGAAAAATGCGGATTAAGAGGAAGAGGGGAAAAGGGAAGAATCAAGAGGAAAAGAATAAGAAGAAAAGAAGTGAAGGAAAAAGAATTCAGATCAAGCGGTAGAGAGAGGGCAGGAGTAGCGAGAGAAAAGAAGAAAAGTGTGAAAAGAAAACAAAACTACCTCCGACATTTTCGGAAATCCTTACTGGTTCTTTCTTTAGATAGAAAGAGATATTATCTCAAATGTGCTATTGTTTGGTTAGAACCTGTAAGAAGTTCAGCAATGTTGGAGATAAATTGTCACATCACTACATAAACGAGCTAGTTCCAACCGTCTCCAATCTCCTGGCCCGCTCCTCGATCACCCTTTCTAGGGCAGACTTGCTCTCCTGCTTCTGTTGTTCCAGCTCCCTCTTGAACTGGTGCTCCTTATGCTTCTCCAGGGCGCGCTGCAGCTCCGACTTCTGGTTCAGCACGTTCTTGCCTCTGCAACACAGTCATACATGTTATCATCACAGTTCATTCACTTACATGTTCAACATGTTCAAATCAAGCAAATTTCCGAGTATGAATTGATATTGATATTTGAAGGGGTAAGAATGGGACAGTCCAAAGCCACATTTTACCATATTAATTATTATTCTTAAGGAATTTATACAATACAAAAATGTATATTTATCCAAAACTAATTTTATTTTTCGTATGACATTTAAAGGAAATCTGTCTGTCACTGAAATGACTTGCGGAAAAATTACTGGTCAGCTGTTTCTCACCCCATCAAGTTCCCTGCTTTGCAGACAGATATCTAGTGGGCCATTGTTTCGCTTAAGATTTCAGATTAAGTCAATGGTCTGCAATACATGCGGGATCTGAAATCGGATAACTCTTCGAAATAATAATAATAATAATAATAATAATAATAATAATAATAATAATAATAATAATAATAATAATAATAATAATAATAATAATAATAATAATGATAATGATAATAATAATAATGATAATATTAATAATAATAATAATAATAATAATAATAATAATGATAATATTAATAATAATAATAATAATAATAATAATAATAATAATACGAACTAATACTCCTTTTACAGTTTTTATTGATGTTCACATCCAAGTTTCCAAGTTCAGAAGTTAAATTTGAGATTCAGTGTGAGTTTTAGTGGTTTTGAGAATGAGTTTTAAATTTGAGTATCAGCCAAGATTTTGACTTTGAGTACGTAGGCCTATATGAATCTCGTATAAATTCTATACCATAACTTCAGCTCCTTATCCACTACACATTTGCATACAGCTGGACTCTTTAGTCAAGTGGTCAGTATGGTGGAGCGCCAACGCTGACAATACATAACAAATACACAGTACCAGTCCTTATAGGAGGAAAATTAATCTCCACGTTTGTGCTTAGAGTTGAACCAGGATCCGCTGGATTCGTAGCAGTGTCTCAGCTTGAATAAAGAAATATTTCTGTAATTCTATGCTTACTAGGTACTGCTTACATTTTCTGATTGAACATAAGTTCCCTGTGGAGATTTTTGTGGTCCGACGATTCAAGGCACGGGTTTTGTGGCTTTCGAGGCACAATAAGGCCCTCGGGGTTGTGTGGGGGCAGCGGTGGTGCAACGGGCCCTGTGTTGTTACGCCTGTTCCTCTTCTCCAAGTCTGCACTAGATGTGCACAACTCTGGTTCAGGAATCATTTTTCTGGGAAAGAATTCACCTGAAACAGATAAAAACATGTTACAGTTTTTAAAAAGATTATAGTGTTCTTGGCGTTTAACGCCACGTTTTACAAAAAAAAAAGAACATTATATGTACCGGTAAATGTATATAATCCAAACACCCAACTTCAATATCATGCAACTTTCTCTTTTAGTAAACTGACAATGTTAAATAGACAAATAAATCTTTCTTGTTTATGATGGCCACTATGCATGATTTAGATTCAGAAGCAGTTTTTAATATAGGCTGTACAATAATTAAAAATAAAATAATTATAGAATATATATCGCAATTTCATTATTTAGGATTCGCTATTTATTGCGGAGGTTTCCAACTGGAGTAACTCTCAACCACAATTGAAACCAAGTTGAGTTGTAGTTGCAGCTTAACTGCCTTGAAGATTCATGTCTGTTCACACCAGAGCAACTTTGAGTTCAGCAACTACAAAGTTGATATCATCTTCAACCTGTAAGCACGCCATTTTGTACATACAAATAGCAACTGTCAACTGCAATCACCAAAATAAACAACACACCCAGTTACTATCAACTCAGTTGATCAACTTAACTTGCAGTTGAGTTGAGATTGAAAGAGTGAGAAGGTATGCATCTTGTTCTCTTTGATGCATTAATAATAACAACTGTAGTTGCGTTGAAGTACAGTTGAATTGCGGTTGAGAGTTGCTCCAGTGAAAAACTTTCCTTATACTGATGAAATTAATGAAAATAGGAAAAATAAGCCACTTAAATTGGGTACATTACAGGCACTAAAGGCAAAGGGTGGTAGTAGTAATAGTACGACGCTTTCAATAGCAAAGATTATTCAGTGTCGAAATTGGACGTGGGCGGGAATTGACACATTTTTTTTTTCCTGTAGCCCTCTATCAAGATTCTAAGTACCATAAATATACGACACGGAAAACATAGCTTTATTTCATGAAGCCATGCTAAGGCCAACATCCTCGGCACTGTCTGAACTCTCGAATCCAAGAGCTAACAGAAAGATTACCAGGGACGACTAAAACAAGAACCGACTCAACACCTGCCTCATGACAATACCTGCTTTTACATATAGCTCAGAGATATGAAGAATGATTAAAAGGCACATTTACAAAATACAAACCGCCGAAATTATATTTATTACATCTACAGCTGCGTATGCAAGACTTGGTCAGAAAATATATATTGAACTATAAAAAAAAACTAGAAATAAGGAAATTTGAATGAAACCTTTAATATAGACCTACAGGTAGAAACTGGAGAATGCAAGTGTAACGAATGGCAGGTGTTTAGTAGCTTTGTCGTTTCATATCAGATCAGGAGGTCATAATAATTTGGAGCCACGCTATCCACAAAGTCTAGGCGGAAGACCTAAATCTATAAGACATTACAAAAACCCACAACTTTTGCACCACACTGTACACCGCAAAAGTCTTAAGTCATAAATTGAATTGATAAAATGATATGCAATTCCATGGAGCAGAAGTGAAGCAAGAATAAGACATTGAAGTACACGGACAAAATCTGCTTCATATTCCACATTTCGAAAATGTCGGGGTCCGAACCCCATTTCCTTGACAGAAACAGCTAGCTAAGCAAGAACCGGGCCTCACTACGTAAAAAGGAGGAAAAATAAATCTTCCTGAGAGAAATGGGAAGAGAGTTTGACCGAGTAACAGTATATGACGCTTGAAGAGGTAGATTATAAATGAGAATGCCGCAAACACAGAATTGTTCCACGCAGAGTTTGTAATGACCGGCTTGGTCTGTTCTAAAATACTATAAACAGTCTTTTCGTAAAACCACTGAAACCACTTCCTGGAAAACCTCGACTAAATTAATAGTTCTTCAAGAAATCTGCTGGAGCATATTAAAAACTATAGAGAGAGGTACCGTACTGTACATAGGAACATATTAGTTGCCTTTCTGTACTTCTCCACAAAATCAAAGGAAGAGTTTGTTCTGGTTAATTTCCATATGAGCTTCCTCTTGAAAACACAATCAGACACAATGAGACTGTGATAACTTACTCATATAATACGAGTGGTTTTGAAGGAGACCTCACGACATACGAGTATATTCCCATTTATTTTGGAAACTGATTTTTATACCAAGTTCAAAGGGAAAGTGTTGCCTTGGACTAGCGGTAGGGAATGCGCGCTGGTTCGAGCCCTCATGGGGAAGAAATTTACTCATGAAATTTTGGCCAGTGTATGGGAATGATGTGCATCCAGCATCGTGATGGAAATGGGGAGCTGCAATTAGTAACGAAATCCGGTTTCCTAAGTCAGCATTGAGTGGCGAGGTCATCGTGCTAACGACACGTTACCCACCGTACTGTTTGGATGATCGTTCACCTCTGCTGAGACATGTGGACGTAAGGCTAGTCAGTTGTCGGCAGATCGACTTTGATCTTTCATGGGATGTCGCACCACGGATGATGATGATGATGATGATGATGATGATGATGATGATGATGATGATGTACAGCAATGATACAAAAATCAATTCCGAGATCGCAATGAAAATCTATGTTTTCAGCATATTTTATACCATAAAAGTAGTTTTTAGCACGCCATGCATCTAGTATATCTATCTGTGTATGTAAGTTACATGCTACAATAAACTGCTAGACGGATTTTGTTATATTGAGTGGTATGCATAAAGTTGTAGCATTACCTTTTGCTTCGACTGTAGAAGATACATGAAGTAGATGTAGAAGTATATACAGTACTTCGTTTTGTATGCATAAACCTGATACTGTTACTACGAAGTATGTACTACGCGGCGGTAGTATAAACTATCAAGGGTAATCGATTATCGACAGTACTTCGGGTTTATCCGCTAAGATTCGTTAGTTTTCGCCTTTCATGCATTTATGTTCATTTCTTTGTGAAAAAATTGATTGTTGTCCTCAAAATTTGGTTAATATATCAAGAAAAAGGACAATTACGACGAAGTGGGAAATGTAGAAGAGAGAACATGAGAATAACTGCTGTTTGTTAATCTACTAGAAAAATACCCAGCATTATTAAACAAGTCGCAAACTCCGCCGCAAAAAAGGTGATAAAGAAAAAGCCATCCAGGCTATGAAAGTTGAGGTGGAAGTTTAGGCCTACACCAAAAAAAAAAAAAAAAATGGACAAAAAGCAAATTATGAAGAGAATAAATAACAAGTAAAGTAAAAATCAGACAGGCCCAAAATGTTGGTCATTAAATTTACATGTACGCACACGGAGTTTTTACATGTAAATTAAATGTATTACAAATACATCATAGAATCATTTTGCTAAAAAAAAATATTATTTTAAATAACAATAACAAAAGTCAACTGACAGAATTCCAGTTATCAAAAAATCAACATTTGAGTAGTCCATTACAAAAATTGATCATATAACATTTTTTTTTTATTTTTGACACCTATACAACTTCTTATAATCACGTTCTGATGGTTCTCGTCTTTTCTTGTAGGATTTTCTAGCGCGAATTTGCATAAATTCTGTCATATTAAACCGAATGCTTATGCTGAGCTAACAAAGTCTCAAACACGGCAGACTACGATTTTTCTTAGTTTATACTTAGAAGTAGAAGTACATACTTCTTATTATGCATATAAATAGTGGTTAATACTACGAATTCTAGCATAAACTAAACACGGCCTCCAGATCAATTTCTGCTATGCAGGAAAGAATTTAGTATGGGTTTTTAATGCAAAAAGATCGTAGTTTATATAATTACGAAAACCTTAGCAATAACATTTACTTCAACTTTATACATACGAGCCAACGCAAAGAGGAATGATGAACATGAAACATGAAAAAAGGCCTTATCACATTATAAAAAAAAAAAAGATATACCGTACACGATCTTTACAGGAATCATGAACAGCGAGGAAAAACAAGTCATAACGAGATTAAACAAGTTATACAAATATGTATTTTATAGGTTTGTTAGCATTAGCAATCTAATCTCACTTCTTTAAAGGAAAGTAGACGTGACGTCTTCCCGGAATTTCCTTAATTCATGTTCATTAACAAGTCAATTAAAACACTAAGCGCACACAAAAATAATCCGATGGTAATAAAACAAACAGAGATTGAAGTTCAGTCTTAAATAGCAAACAATTTGCATATCTCGAACAATGACTCATTAAAATGATTCGCGGCCCAGTGGAGTGAACCCATGTGGAATATTTAACTAATAATGATTAACGCCTCAGAAATGAAGCAACGCGCACGTGATCGCCCACTCACCATAAACGACGAAATTAGAGGCTTGGGTGTTGAAAACAGCGGTAGTATGGTATATAACCCTAAGCTTAAAGAACGTAAGTTCAGTACTGGCCAAAGGGGAAGAAATTTTTAGAAGTAAAAACTCATAGGCTAAGTGCGGCTTTCATCGGGTGAGAAAGTAAAAACATTGTTAGAATCTAGTACATTTACTACAGGATTATTGGATTGGCAGCGACTAGTTTATTTCTTTATGTTTGTGCCATTTACGTGGTCACAATTTTTATATTATTATTATTATTATTGTTATTATTATTATTATTATTATTATTATTATTATTATTATTATTATTATTATTATTATTATGTTTCGGATAAAGTAGCTGTATCAGGATAGGCATCCTTAGTCCGTGCGTTTTGTTTACAAACATTAACTGCTGGGAAGAGCGTTCCCCATCCCCTATAGCTGAAATATCAGTGAACTGACAGTACAACCACAGTCTAGTACAGTATTATATACAGTCACGAAGCTCAATACGTAGTAAATAAGCATCCATAGATTGTTGCTAACCACTAGGGTCGCTAATATCGCCTCATTACAGACAATGCGAAATAGTACCGGCACAGTCTATTGTTTCTAGCACCCTCACAACTCAAGCTTCGTGACTGCATATACTAGACTGTGGTACAACCCTAGTCAATGTTTGCAAACAAAATGCACCGACCAAGGATGCCTATCCTGATACAGCTACTTTATCCGAAACGTAATAATAATAAAAATAATAATAATAGTTCGGATAGTAATAATAATAATAATAATAATAATAATAATAATAATAATAATAATCATCATCATCATCATCATCATCTAACTTTTGCCGTCGAGGCTGGTATGCAGTTCAGATTCCAAGCGGCGTATTCCTTGTTCATGTGGTTGGCATATTCTAACATCGTCACTTGAGAAAACACTGAACAGCCACGTGACAAAGAACACGCACCCTCTCCTTATGACTGGGAAAGACATGCCGGAAATCGAGGCAACACGCGCTAAATTTATAGACGGAAACGTCGATACTTGAACTACAAACTAATTTATCTGCATATTGTTACAGGAAGAGTAACAAGAAAACGAAAAATTCGTACTTAAGGAAGAGCCCTAATAATCTCACAACGAACTGAACAGAACTATAGAGGAAAGAAGTGCAAATATTTTGACGGGTGACGGATAAAATCAATACGAATTGAAAATTCTTCTGTAATTTTTTCCCATTTCCAAACGGTTTGTCTAGAATTTATCTGCATACATTTAAGTTCCTGCAAGACTAAGTTGCCTGCAGAAAGGGGAAGTGTTCTTTTCCTTCTGAAGATCTTCAATGAATCAGTCGTTCTCAGTTTACTTTGGTTTTCTTTCTGTGTCCTAAAAGAGCACACACTGTCGGTAGAGAAGAAGACAACCCCTTCCTGTCTACCCTCCAATACAACTCCCTTGCAAGTTAGGTACGCACTCATATAAGCACAGTCATTTTTATAGTACCTTGCGTAGTGTATTATCCCAATGACAGGTCATAAACCGTTGATATGTTCAGGCTCTTTCGTAAAATAAATACGGTAACGTTTAAGCTAAAACATAGGATTTTTTAAACAAAAGTATTTGCATTTTTTTTCTTTAACACATTGCACACAATTAACTAATAGTCGGCTTACATATTGGAAGACGAGGAGGAAGGAGACCTTGAGACGAATGAATAACTTACAATTACACCATCTCACAAGGTATAAAACGTGACAAACGAAGCGCTGGGATTGCATATGAGCTCTGTTGAGAAGGATGCTGGAATTAACCCAAGAAAAAGACAAATCCATATAACAAAAGGGTTGCGTAATGCAATCTCATCAGAGGTGAGGTCACCTCAAGTTGCGGCGCAATAACATGATATCATACAACGTACAACACACGCACGAAATCGAATTCGCATACCATAAGCGTAAGTAGTCATGGAAAAATACACAGACGCCTAAAATAAGCTTGCCGTATAATTCAAATAAATCCCGTAACTGCAATATAGTTCGTTTTTGTCTGTTCTGAGCTAGAGTATCCTATTAGAAAACGTACCAAAAAGTGAGCTTGTTGGTCAACATTTGATTATTTTTCGAAGTTTAAACAGAATGATTGTGATGCTGTAAAGCTGCGGTTTCGTAACAAGCTGTGTTTTTTTCTTTACGGCGATGGGTTGTTAGCCCTTCGCCCAACGCCCAAGCTGGGGGACTTTACGTGCCATAAATCCACGAAAAGGAATTCACTGGTTTACATCCTTCCCGGAAGAGACCCTGTTAGGAATTTTATCGCCCTTAAAAACCCATCGCCTCTACTAGTCTTGAACTGTGACCCTCAGCTCTAGACGGCTCGAGTCGACAGCAATTCGGAAGGCGATAGTCTGCTAGCGTTTGCGTTGAGAGAGACAGATTGAGAGAGAGCAGGCGGCGTACAACATTGCCACATCGTGCTTCACGCGCACGTGCAATACAAATAGCGCAGGAGAGAATTTAAATTATCAAAAGACAATATTAACCTTAGCCGTTGATTCTATAAGCATGACACCTAAGAAATCCTCTTTTCTTCACTAACAATATTCTTCGCACGGTTCTCAATCTCATACCACATGCTTCTGCAGTCGTTTCTTGCGCGTTGGCAACGTTGCAGTTAGCATCAAGATGGCCAGCAGCGTTCTGCTCGTCAACGTTTTTTTAAATAATTATACACATTAAAACACTATTTTCCGCGTCTTCCTGTGCAATACTTGTCTTTTTACAGTCTCTTCTTCCATTTATTTATCTTACACACACACATACACACACACACACACACACACACACACACACACACACACACACACACACACAGTAAATGTTAGTTTTACTTATTGAAATACTCACACGTGAACAAACGAACTCGGGAAGTACTTGTTACAGACTGATTCCGATTGGTTCTACTGTACAAGCTTGTGACGTCACATACCAGAAATACTACGGCACATATAGCAGCTGACCGCCTTCCGAAATGCCGCCTAGTCTAGCATGATAACAAGACTACCCAGTGTATAGTGGGACTCACGTGACATGGGATATCGTGACTTCAGACTGAACCTGAAACTATACAGTACATTATACTTAGGCCTACAACAGAGACATTTACCTGTATTACGTAGGCAAGATTCGAATCACAGCTGTAGCTGACAAGCAGCGTTAAAATTAAAAAATGCATCATTCGAGTAAAATATAATTTCCACGAAACAAATCCACCCACTCTTTGAAGATAAAACCTGACACTAAAATAGGGCAGATGTAAGAGAGGGTAAACCAGCCCACAGCGCCACAGATGAAGCGGAAGCTCTTTATTATTAGCCTTGACCTTAATCAACACCGTGGTGCAGCATTTTACCAGAAAGTGTTTACACCAAGTTCGCTCCATTTATTTTATATGACAAGACAATACAGTATTCAGTACTTGTGACAAGTGTTCTTGCTGGATATTTTACTTTCAGTCGTTAAAGAAACCGTATACAGTGCTAGAGCCATAAATAATTTGTGTCACGATGTAAATTTACGCGCATATTAATAGTTGTTCTAAAGACTTATCTCACTCAGCTGTATAGGAACTGAAAAAAATTCCAGTTTGAAACCTTGAAACATTTACTCTTTGCTATAATAAACATAATTAGAACGTATTATGGTGCTGAAAAAATACGATTTCGAGATTTTCACAGAAATAAATGTCTCTAGTTACTCCCATATGTACCGTATGTTTATATGTGTTAAGTATATAGTACAAGAACAAATTCTTCCGGGAATAATCTACATGAAATATGATACCTAAAAGAAGCGATAGTTGAGTTCAAAATAGTGATTTACTCGAAATGGACTCAAATACTGTATTTTCTTCTTGATTTTATTTTTTGACATAAGAAATAGTGTTAAATGAAATAAATTAGACAAAATGTATCCAAAAGTTCAATTTTAAATCAAATAAATCTGATACATAGAATTATAAATCTCCAATCGAAAAATCTTCAAATAAAAATCTGATACTTTAAGGACAGAGACAGAGACAGAGGTTGCTTCGAGTGCTTATATCTATGTTTTGATATAATATAAATATTTTTTAAACAAAAATAATCTGCTCTCAATTAGGGTGACCATAAAGATCCAGAATAAAAGCACTACAGAATAATTTAGAAAGACAGGATATATATATATATATATATATTTTTTTTTTTTTTTGAATTTCAAAAAATCGGAGACCGAGTGTTTTTAAAATATTATATGTGAATTTAGGAAATGTGCTACGTGCACCAAACAAAAGACCAGAAACACTCCACTGACTAGTGGGAATGTTATATTTCTCACTTAGGTAAAGGGATGCAGGACTCATAAATGGATTTCTTCTCCTCATCAACATGTTGAAGATCTATGAAAAAATTATATTATTGCTTACTACAGTTCGTATATGAATTAAATGATTATTTAATTCTTTTAGATTGTGGCAAAGTTTTATTTAATTAACAAATAGCCTTAACCCTTAAATTGGCAAAACTTCATTTCTTACACTAGTTTATTAAACCGTGTCGGACTGTAAAGAAAACAACTATCGCAATGTCCATATTTTATATGTTGTACAATATTACAGTATTGTGAAATTTTGGTTAAATTTAATTTATCCATGACCATAACGAAATAGTTATTTATGGTACTTGTGAGGTAAGTGCATCTTTATTGCACAAGTGGAAAGATTTAAGCACGAGGCGTCAGCCGAGTGCTTAAATTACACGAGTGCAATAAAGATCACGCTCACAAGTACCATACGTAATTTTATCCATGACCATAACGAAAAATTATGTTTTATAAAAGAAAATATGTTGAAAATAAGTCCTCATGTAATCACATACGATTGCATGGATTTTAGAATCAATACGTGCACTAGGTAGGTCATGATGTAGGAGGCCATGGTTAGTAAAGAATGGTATCTAAGGCGTTGGATAAATAACAAATTATAATTAATTATATAAGTTTAATATATATTTTTTCACTTTAAACGTGTATTTTCGTCTTTTTGAAGTTTCAGGGATTATTTGGAAGTGTTCACGGGACTAATGTGATTAAAATAATTTCACATTTTACTTCTGTAAACTTAAGAGGAATATTAAAACTTAATTAATCATCGTGTCTGTTTAGCTCAGTTGTCTAACGCGTGTTGTTTTAAAATCCTATAAACCTATAAACCCAACTTCGCAGGTTCAAGTCTCCTCGCATCCCAAAAGGTAAATTATTACAAAATTTTAAAAAGATGCATATTAGATATGGATGTAATGTACAAATTACGACGTAGCAGATAGAGAAGGAGATTGAGTGTATGTATATTTAAGAAATGGTAATAAAGGAATAGAGGTAGTGACATCTAGTAACTTCTTGAGTAATAGTTCAATGGAAAGAAATGGGTACCTGGGTACTAGGAAAATACTAATGAACTGTGAGATAAAGTTCAAACTGTGAGGTAAAGTCTTTATCTCACTAGTGAAATAAAGTAATGTTGAATAAAAGCCTACTTTACAAACGCAAAAGTATTTAGTAAAGGCATGGATAAATAACTATTTTTTAAATAGGATAAACAAATAGCCTTAACCCTTAAATTGGCAAAACTTCATTCCACACACATTAGTTTATTAAACCGTGTCGGACTGTAAAGAAAACAACTATCGCAATGTCCATATTTTATATGTTGTACAATATTATAGGAGGCCGGGTAGCTCAGTTGATAAGTAGCTGACTACGGACTAGAAGGTCCGGGGTTCGATCCCGAGTGGCGACGGGATTTTTCTCGTTGCCAAATTTCCAGAACGACCCCAAGGTTCACTCAGTCTCCTATAAAATTGAGTACCGGGTCTTTCCCGGGGGTAAAAGGCGGTCAGAGCGTGGTGCCAACCACACCACCTCATTTAGTGCCGAGGTCATGGAAAGCATGGGGCTCTACCTCCATGCCCCCCCCCCAAGTGCCTTCATGGCGTGTGACGGGGATATCTTTACCTTTTACAATATTATAGTATTGTGAAATTTTGGTTAAATTTAATTTTCCTACCATTTTTTTCTATTGTTCTATTAAAATGATAACATATAGCCTATTAACCTGTTGTACCCTATAGGATACTTTGTGAATTTAAGGGTTAAAATACGAATGTTTAAATTATTTTGTAATTTATAAGTGTTCGAAGCAGTTCTTTTATCTACCCAGTGTCCTTATGAGATCTACATGAATTACCTAAAAAAATTAACTGTCAATTGCATACTTACAGAAACGCTGTGATGTGTTAATGTTACTTTACGCAACGTAGTCTTGTGAAACAGTCATCGCTATCCACGAGAGGGGGGTAAGGGCTGCCGATGCGACGCGGAGACAAATCGATTCGCATGTTGTGATAATTTTATGCGTAGAAATTTAAAATGAAAAAAAGTAGAACTTTACTTATTGCGGACCACAAGAAGATATCACATTTTCAAATTTGGCTGCTTTCAGTTTCTACACAACTAATTCAAACAACAGCTTCTAACGACGTAGTCATCTTCTAAAGGGGAAGGAAGGTAGAGATTTCAGCAGACATGAATCATCATTTTCAGTCACCTTTACCTTCATTAACGAAGGTTACCTCCACTTGTTAGCTGGTTGAGTAGATGCCATAGCCATTCTGTAAATTGTGGCGAATAGAAATATGTTTTGCTTTGGCTCGAGTTAAACTTGTTTCAAAACACTTCAAAAACTCGTTTACTTTTAATTTCGGACCTAAGTTGTGCGTAAACTAAAATTTAAATGTATGCCAATTAATAATTATTTACCTTGACTAGCAGTTTAATAACTCATAATAATTTCAAGTGCGTTGGCAATAAGGAAATATTAATTTCTGTCCACCCAAATGTTTCATAAAATTAAAAACGCTGGTGCCGCCACTGTTGTCCTTTACAGATAACTGTCTTCTCCCCAATTTGGGCTCTCGATAAGACAATCTGTACTGTTCTCCAACCAGGAGATAAACCGTGAAAGGAATGTGCTTACTATTGCGTCATCTATTGGAGCGAAGTAGATAGATAATATTAGAGTTACAACGTCAGTTTAAAAATCATGCGCTCTCCTCCATATGTTATTTCCTGTATGGATGGATTAAAAGACTAAAGGTGCTATTCATAGACATTTCGCAGCACGCGCTACGAGCGTACTAAGCTAGCCCCGGCTATCCACTGGTTACTTGTACAGAATTCAAATCATATCCTATCGCTAACACTGGTTTATGAATACGAAAAACGCTGATCATCCACCGGAAACCCGCGCTAAAAATGTCTATGAATACGGCCCCAAGAGATTAACAGTGATCTAATTTTGTAACTAGGGTAGTATAAAAATGTGTTAATGGTTTGTGCTTTGAGAGATAGCCAATAGAGATATGAGTACCCACGTGTGTGACCTTATGACATCTTATGACATCAACATTCATTCACAGCATCACCCCGCTTCCCTTCATTCCCTGGAGACTTTCTCGTGGTTGGAGCACAGTAGACCAGTGATGACAAGTTTACTGAGGAGGGTAGGAACACAGCTGATTTAAAATATGCCTTTAAATACGTAAAATATCCCTTTGGTATAAACAATTAATAATAATCCATGACGCCAAAGACCCATGAAGGGTCAAGGCCGTTCAGCCGATTGCTGGAATTACGACCACATGTCTCAGCAGAGATGAGCAATCATCCAACCAGGACAGAGGTATCGTGTCATGATCATAGCCATTATAGTTGGTTTTCGAAACCGAATTTCGTTACCTATCGTAGGTCCTCAAATTCACCTCGATGGTGAGTGGGCTCCAGTTCCATATATTGGCTGAAACTTTATGAGAAAATTTCTTGCCCCATGAGAACTCGAACCAGTGCGCATTCCATAAAGCAAGTTCTAGGCTGGCGCTTTAAGATGACGTCACGGCGCGGGATGTTATAAAAAATTATCCTATAATATCTGATATTAGATCAAGTTCATAGCTAGATGTCTGCTTTAAGAATCGCTACGGATAAAAAAAATTGAAAATCAACCCACAGTTTATGAGAAAGGGAGAAATGAAAGTTTTCAAAAGACGCCGTTAAGTTAGAATATGAAACCCCTTTCATCAAATCCCTCATTTAATATTTCTTGATCGTTTTATCTCGCAGTGGAACTGAGTGACTTAGAGAAAGAATGAACTAACTTGCAGTTTAAATGACAAAAGACAACTTTCGTCATTATGGTGGCAAATTGTAATTATTATTAAAGCCGATTATATATACAGTAACTAAAGAGAAATACTAGAATCTGCATTACTGTAGGCCTAAATATGTGCATTGTGATGCTGTACGGGAAAAGGGGCCTCTTGTCGCCCAAGTAAATTTTACAGAAGAGCTGAAAAACGAAGTTAATCAAAATTTATTTATTTAGTTTCTTTCTTTTTAGTTTCTCACTATTTCATCAAGCAATGATCATAACAAAATTTCACCAAATTTATGTTCAAATAACCAATATAGTTTAGTTTATGTTGGTTCAACTTTAAATATATTTTCTAAAAATACTGGTTTTCTCGTTGAAATTCAGAATGTCACATCTCTGTCAAATTTTGAGATTGTTTTGTCATTTTTGTGTTAAAAAATCTACACCTTTAGCATCTACAAAAAAAAGTGAAAAAGTATATTTTGAATTTTTCCAACAAGAAGTCTCTTTCCCTTTTCTGTATATGCAGTAACTTATCTACTAAGCGCTCGAATATTTACAAAAATGTGTATTATAAACATTAAATTAGAATTAATATAACAAATTATAAATCTGACGCCATAACACTGAATTAACTTACCGTAACTTCTTGCTGTTGCAATTTGTAAAGCAATTTGAGAAATTTTCTTATGAAACGTCTACTTCTGTCGCTGATACACATTTTATGCAGTGAAAATATTCTTTCTACGTCAAAAGATATTACCAACACCTACATCCACACATTACATTACAGCAATGAAAAAGAGCAAGCTTGCCAAATGTACGCAAAAGTGTTCTTCCTTTCTCTCTTTTTGTTTCTTTTTTCTTCCTTTCTTTTTTCTCTTTTTCTTGTTTCTTTCTTTATTTATTCTATCTTTTTTATTCTTTCTTTCTTTTTTCTCTTTTTCTTGTTCCTTTCTTTATTTATTCTTCCTTTCTTTTTTCTCTTTTTTGTTTCTTTATTTATTCTTTCTTTTTTCTTCCTTTCTTTTTTCTCTTTTTCTTGTTTCTTTCTTTATTTATTCTTTCTTTCTTTTTTCTTCCTTTCTTTTTTCTCTTTTTCTTGTTTCTTTCTTTCTTTATTCTTTCTTTTTCTTCCTTTCTTCTTTCTCTTTTTCTTGTTTCTTTCTTTCTTTATTCTTTCTTTTTATTCTTTCTTTCATTTTTCTCTTTTTCTTGTTTCTTTCTTTATTTATTCTTTCTTTCATTTTTCTCTTTTTCTTGTTTCTTTCTTTATTTATTCTTTCTTTTTTCTATTTTTTGTTTCTTCATTTAATCTTTCTTTTTTATTCTTTCTTTTTTCCTTCTTTCTTTCTTTATTTATTCTTTCTTTTTCTCTTTTCTTGTTCCTTTCTTTATCTATTCTTTCTTTCTTTATTCATCCCTTCTTTTTTCTCTTTTTCTTGTTTCTTCCTTTATTTATTCTTTCTTTTTTATTCTTTCTCTTTTCTTCCTTTCTTCTTTCTCTTTTTCTTGTTTCTTTCTATTTATTCTTTCTTTTTATTCTTTCTTTATTTTTTCTTCATGTATTTTTTCTCTTCTTCTTGTTTCTTTCTTTATTTATTCTATCTTTATTTTTCTTCCTTTCTTTTTCTCTTTTTCTTATTTCTTTCTTTCTTTCTTTATTCTTCTTTCATATTTCTCTTTTCTTGTTTCTTTCTTTCTTTATTCTTTCTTTTTTCTCTTTTTCTTGTTTCTTTCTTCATTTATTCTTTCTTTTTCTTCCTTTCTTTTCTCTCTTTTTCTTGTTTCTTTCTTTATTTATTCTTTCTTTTTTATTCTTTCTTTCTTTTTTCTTCCTTTCTTTTCTACCGACTTACAATCCAACGCGGTGTAGGAGAGGTATGTAGCTATGGACCAACACAAATGACAAACACTCCAGTCCCATCGACGAAAGACGGAACTGCTTGGTTGGGACGCGAATACGTATCCACATGGCCACAATTGCGGATACAAAATCTAAGTAGGAGTAAAATCTGAAAATATTAATATTTTGCTTGTAATAATAAATATTTCCATAAAATTAAATGACTTTTTTTAAGGAAAATGTCAATACGAATATTACTATAATATAATTAAGTATAAATACAAAAATAAGCACTAAAGATATTTTTCACTAGATATGCAATTAAATACGACTTAAACACACAAAAAAACTTTGACAAAGATACAGAGTAATTTCAAGAAACAATATTGGCAGGAAAATCAAATACTCGATCAAAACTTCCTCTAGCACCGCTTTCTCCGCGACATATCTCTGCATGCACAATCACACCTGACCATGGAACGCTTTGCTATATCTGTCACATCTATATTATTTTCATTTTTACGCATATCATACTTATTTTAGAATAACTTGAAGTTAACAATATGCATCCATCCAGCTGTTCATCCAACGATTCTCCTAGTTTGCACAAATTTGTTCATCCATCCCTCTTTCCATTCGCGCGTCCATCTGTCTGTTACCCATCCATCCATCCATCCATGATCGAACATATCCTCGAAGAATTTACATAAACCAATATTTGAGGCTTTCTCGACCTATATTACACAAGTATACGGTGGGACTCTTGTGAAGTGTAGTCCGCACAGCGTCAGGGCTCCATCTAGGAAGACAACAATGCTAAAATATGAGTACAGTATTATAAAACTAAAAACTGGTATTTTATTTGCAACAGCTGTGATAGATTTAATAAAACAGTAAAAACCAGGTGGGTTAGTTCACTTTCTCCCTGCAACACTCCATTCAATTCTATCCCTCCAATCCTCCTAAGAAAGAATTCCATAACGTATAAATTTGAAGATATTATCGAATTGAACGAAGGGAATGCGAGAGGCGTGGGGAGCACTGATACAACTACATTTCTGCAGAGAACGTGAAGAAATCTTCCCCGCCCAAGGGGGCGTTCACCTTATCCCTCATTTCGAACGCACGGTTGCAATACCGAATCGACTGTGAGGCATTCCTTCGCCCGAGACGGAAATGTGATGTGATGTCATACACGAAGGAGAATGAATGTTCAAAACGTCACGTAACAGAAACAGGCGCTCTGTGCCTTGCGTCCTGATCAATTTCGCTAACGATCAAATAAATATCAACTTGCACAGGACTGATGAACAGACGAACGGCTGTACGAGTAAGCCTACGATACTGTATTGAATGCTTTCGGCGTCGAAGACTAGTTTTCAAACCCGGAAGGCACAACTAAGCTTCCAGATACTGTAGTGTACAGAAACTGGCAAACAGTTGAACGGAGATCATCGGCACGGTCCCATTGCCTTTTTTTTTTCTCGAGGTTTTCGCAAACGTAAAGAAAATGTCAGCTAATCTCATGACGAATCTTCCAATCAATTAAACTTTTAAAAATAATACCGCGCTATCACCAATTCCACTAACGCCAGATGACCGTCAGTTGATACAAGGCCATTAAATAACCGATTAAAAATAAGTAAAAACAGTATATATTGACACGTGTATTGTCGCATCGCTATCATCGGCGACAGGTGGCGAGCTTTGAGTTCAGCGCAAAGACGACCGATAGACCTTTAAGTTCTCCAGCGCCAAACACATTGTTTTTCAAGAGTCAAAGTTTAAACCTTATGTTAGCGCAAAGAAGGCCGACAGTTATTTTAAGTTCTCCCGCACAGGTCACATTGTCTCCAACAATGTTGCCGGCAATTTCTTTTCATCTCAACTATCTCTCATGATACTGATCCAGTAATATAAAGTAACAGACTAAAATAATAATAAAAAAACAGCCGAACCACATTATATGTCTAAACTTTCTACAGTAAGGTCCGAAAGTTTTGACATCCCCCATTATTTGTAAGTTGATGTGCATCCATTTTGAACATGTCATAGCAGATGTGTGACAATGGTTGATACTTTACGTTCCAGCTTGTTTAGTGATCCAGAACATCAGTATGGGACCATCATTGTCGCGGTGCCATGTCCTGTGTGAAATTTTCCGCAGAAAAGGCGGTATGACTTCCCTGAATGCCTCCCTAACAGCTTGCTTCAAATCTTCAATTATCTGGTATCGATGTTTCGAGACATGCTGCTTAATTATTTCCTAAAGGGATATCACATCTGCTATGAAGTGTTCAAAATGGATTCATATCAACATACAAACAAGGTGACAACACTTTCGGACCTTACTGTACAACGAATTTTCGGGTTCAAATATGAAAGACAAGTCAATGTGTAGATGAAGACTGATGAATAGTGCATATTAATCTTCTACTTTGGAGATTCGGTTCACATGTGGAAAATATGATTTGAACACTCGAAGGATAAAAATATATTAACTTTAACATGAAAAGCACAATTGAAATGCCTTGCAAAGACTGGCGAACAGCCGAATGGCAAAATTGTGTTAGTCTTGGCGGAAGTCCAGATTAAATTCCGACCCGTGGCGAACTTTATAGAACATGACTTTAAAAAGAAATGACTTTAACTACTGGCAACAATGACAGAACTGTCGCAATTGCGCAGATAACGGACGAGAAAGCTTAAATGAAAGCGTTAAACCGTTAAAACAAAGAATGATGACGTGACACTCACATTTTGCAAGTGTTCTCCAGATCTGGCTGACAGGGGAAAGCGCTTATTTGTTCTGACTGAAAGCAACTCAATGAATTAGACGTGACCACAAGACTCCACAGTGTCGTCTTAATACGAGGTTTTCTGTATTTTTCAATGTATGAACCCGGGATAACGGGTATTCCAAAACATACATTTTTCTTAATGCATTTTAGTGGACAATATGTGTAACAAGGAAAAATAAAAATAAGCAATTATTTTAATTCGTCTTGTAAGTAAAAACTTTTTTTAATTGTAATAATAAACTTTTAACTAAAATTATTAAAATGCAATTATAACAAATCATAAAAGAAAATTAATAAATGTAAATACTTCTGCGACACATTAAAACTAATCCTACATAAAAATGTTATGAAAAGGAACAATTTTCAAAGAATGCTATTTTAAATATTAATATCCTACTGTATGCCTGTAAATTATGGACTCAACTACGCCATAGCTGGTTTCAAGCCCTGTTGAAAAAGGAAGAGGCGAGGAATTACACCACATTAAAAAGTTGACTCGGCTGGCAATAGCTGTAAATGGGCTTCCTATTCAGGAGTACTTGGTAGGCTGGAAAGGTCTCGTCAGCTGTGGTGAAATGAGTCTTTCTAGAGGAAGGTGACTTCGAAATAAACTCATGATTCTCCAGGTTAGAACCAGCTCCTCATTCATTGTAAAAAAAGTAATACTAAAAATTCAAAGGCTATAAAGAAGGACTATACCTATTCCAATAAACACAAGAAGTACAATCGAGATATGGACACTATGAAAAGAGAGGATACTCTAGCCTAAACAAAGAAGTCCATAAAGTCAAAGAAGTGCATTTTCATGAATTAAGCTTTAACACATTTCGTGTATATCGTTAATATAAAAAATCACACCCCTAGGTATGACGCATAGAAGCAAACAAACATCTTTTACTATTACATATAAAGGAACATAAAACACAACCACATTCGAAATTTAGCAATTCACGACTCTACAGATAATATTGAAAACATTCATATCTTGATGATAGATATTTTTTGGACTTCGTTATAAATAGATGTATACGTATCTACAACTATTCTTGTTTGCTACTTACTGTTGTCCATGGTTTTCCGATCCTGGCAGTTTTCGAATACCATCATTTTTGCTAAGATCCCCGCAGTGGGTTTGTTGCAATATGGTCTCCACATAGCGTCTTCCTGTTTAGTTCAATAACTCACGTATTCAACACTAATCCAATTACTGTACATATAGTCTGTGTTGTTTGTTTTTATAACGTTCTACTGTAAGACAAAAGAAGCTTCAGATAGTTTGATACTTCAAAGTCGCGAATTGTGCAACTGATTTGTAAGTTGAACTCACAATCTGTTCATGTGCCCACATTTGCTTAATATATATTTTTAATCACAAAATGTTGTCCTTATAAGGATTTTTTTTTTGTCCTCTCCGTCCTGACAGGAATTATTTAACGCTGGCCCTTAATAAGAGTATTATACAAGCCTCGAGTATGACACAATAACACAGTTAAGATAATACAGGGAAATGTATGTATGATTTGAGACTTTCGCTTTATTGAACGGCTGCGAAATTTTCGAGTTTTTGCACCGTGCCACAGATTCAGAATTATCCAACGTTTCGAAGCTATGCATCGACTCCATCAACAAGCAAGGCAAGAGAGGAGAATTTATCTTCTGGATCCAGTCCTGGAGAACCTAGCTTATCTTGGTAAAGGTTCCAAAAGAGTTTGGAATCTCTTTCCTGCCATCAATAGCTCAGAATTGTTGGAAGTTCGTACATCTATGACGGTGTAAAAAAACAAAAATTTCTCACTATATTGAAAACAGTGATAGTATTTAATCATACTTCGCTTCAAATTTTTATTAGGGACGAAATCTTTCTCAAATAGGTTACAGTTATTAAAATGTAACTTCGGCACCAGTACAGGCTATCATTTGGACTATGTTTGCAATCAACACATCTGAGAAATCAGTATTCTTCTCGTTATTCATTTTACTCGAACAGTCTAACTGGCCAACATATAATTAATCTTATAGGTACAGAGGTGTTTATCGAACACTAATCACTCCAGCCCAATCAAGCTTTTTGTGCACCCGTGATGGACTGAGATGCATGTCTACAGTGCTGCCGACCATCCGCCACATCACTCATTTCTCTCCAGTCATTAAATCCATATACCATACTTCTGGTGGTTATTTCCTGTATCTAACAGACCTACATGAGTCCTCACGTTCCCATCAGCCCAGGATGAACCTGGAGGGCTCCGGTGCCTCCTATGCAAATCTAAGTCATCTAGAATACACAACCATTGCTATCTACCGGTCTTTGAACAAAACGCGAGGAACACGCACAGTGGCAGACAATCGATTCGGCGACACGCAAACACAAGTGGTGTAATATTTTTCGAGACAAAGATAATGAAAAAGGAATTGTTGTAAAATGTGTTGCTAGAATGACGAGAGTAAACGAGAGAACTCCGAGAAAACCCTCACAATCCAGGCTTTATCCACCATAAATATAACTCCACAATCGCCGAGATTTGAACTCAGGCGCACGGTCGTCATAAGCCAGTGCTCTGTCAACTGAGCTTCCAAGGCGGTATTGTCAAACATATACTTAGTTTCCTAACAACTTTGCTAGTCGCTCGTCAAGTATAGTGCATACATTTTATCTTTCCACATTCGCGGAGGTAGAGCGGAAGAGGCAGTGCACAGCACAACTGTCCACATGCGAGCGTGGAAAAATAAAATGCATGTACTATAAAAAATTACGACTTCTATCTTCTCTTTGCTCCTGTATCAAAATGGGTTTGGTTTGTTTGGGCAACTCCTTTACGAGCTTTGGAAGATCCTTTTGCTAGAGTGATTCACTGTCATTAACATTTTGACATCGTTGACCTGAAACTTCCTGAATAGGGTGAAATAAATATGAAATTATTAATGTTGATGATGAATCTCTTGTAGGCCAACAATTCACGAAACACAATTTTGATAACCAGCAATAACACAAATGAAATAAGTTTATCTCTTGCAAATCACATAGTATAACAAAGGATGTTTCATTTCGTGAAATATTTAGTTCCTCAAAAGGATGAATCAATTTAACAAAAAATGAAACAGAACCACATCCACACCACGTAAATCTTGCCGACGCACAATACAAGACTGACTGACAGGAATTCCAGGTGTCCGCGCTCGGCACACGCGAAACCCCGTACAAGCTAATCCCCTCAACAGGTTTTGCGCTCACGTCATAACACCTTTAATAGGACGAATCCTTTCAGTTGCCCTCGTCATAAAATCGATGTCGGGCGAAGAATTAACCCAGTAAGTTTCGATTATTATGACCCGACAACATTTCCGAGTAATTCTAGTTTTATATCAATAATATAACACTTTACCTCTGATTGAGGTTCTCACTTATATGTAGTCTATATCTATTACATCGGGCAGTAATCTCACGTCACAATAAAATTATTTGTATACATCTGAAGTCTAATTAGTGTAATATTACTAGTCAGCGGTGTATGCAATGGAGGTGAAAAGAAGCTGGCCATCCTACCCCATTATTTCCTGGCTTAGTTGCCTCATGAATGATGCCTTAGTGATGTCTCTTATGAGGTTCAAATCTGTCTTCGGACAGTTGACTATACAACAATATTACACTCTCCATATTTCTTTATTCAGCTTGCGTGGTAGGCCTATGTTCTTGTTGGGTATCGCCTCTCACATTACGTAAAATATATCTATGTAGGCCTGCATAAATAAACAGCATTTCGCTGACAATTTACTCCGCTATAATCGGATATGAATAAGCTTAAAAATCGGGACAGTTCCCTTTTTTATCCCAGGTGTCCGGCATCTCGTAATTTTTTGTCGGGACGTGCAAACGTCCCATATTTTATCAAACTGTTTCATAATGTAAAAGTCAATAATTTCTGTAACTGAAGTTTACCTCATAAATTAATGATAATATTATTGTTTTAATTTGTATAAATGTTTGCAAATGTTGAATTTTGAAATCAGCAAATATAAATGAACTATGTATGAAGGGTACTGTTAAACAAAAACGATAAGTGCAAAGCACTGTCAAGTGACGTAAATAAATCGAAATGTACACAAAGATTTGAAGGGTTCAGAACCATAGTGGGCCAAGCGCCATTTACTAAAATCGTAGAAAACAAGAGTTAAAATGAAGTTATCAACAGTAATCTCACTAGAGGTCTTGATTTATCTAGAGAAAATCAAAACTCGAGTGGGATTTAATTTACTATTACACGATTAGAAGAAAGTAGGCTATATCAAGATTAGAAGTAACAAAGTGTACAATAAAATATTAATTGGCTTACGAAAATACAACTGTCTTCAAATGTATTATTGTACCATCTCAACATTACGCTAGATGGCAGTAGTGTTTTATGATGATGTTTTCTTGTTACCGGTATCAGTTGTGCCAACTATGGAATCATCATTGAACTCTGTGGACTGTTACTAGTCAAGAAAGCTTTGTTGATTCAGTTTCATTTTTATTAAAACATTTACATTCCATTTCAATCATCCGGATCCCAGTAATCAACGTCACTTGACAGATGATTTTCAATAAATCTTAATATTAAACAATCTCTGTTACGTGACTATCCATAATATATAGCAGAAGCTGTAACAAACATAACCTAAATAATATAAACAAGAGTTAGAAAAGTTTTAATTAGGGATGATGAAATAAACAAGAAACGTTTTAATTAACGATGATGAAATAAAAAATAAACATAGATAATTTTAAAAGAAACAATTATTGAAAGTACAATTTTCAAATTTGAATGTTTTGGTGGTTCAGGTGATGTTATATTGGACGTGTGCGTAAAAGAAGTGAACTCGTTGGTGTACATGGTGTATCCCTCAACTCATTCAGGATTTCCGAATGGTGCTCTTCATATATGACCAGTGATCTTTATTAATTCTTGTTCTTGAATGCCAAAATGCGAGTCATATTTGAAAGTGATGTGCATCGACTGGAGTGGTTTGTAATTTTCTGTTTTTTGACGGCCAGACCAGTGCAGTTTGAAATGTTGGCAAACAAAGAAACAAATGCTAGGGTAGTGATAAAAATAAACAAATGCTAGGGACGCGATAAAATTAAACAAATGCTAGGGACGCGATAAAATTGTGCGATAAGCGGTCATGATTGGTTGAAATACGTCTTTCGTACTGTTTTATTGGTCGAAAGTAGTGTGACGTAGTAAAAGTGTAATAGTCACCGTAATTCAATGGAAACATATAGCAAAGTAATATAAAGTATACACATTCAAACTAAATGATATCTCAATCTTCATTAAACTATGGTATTCACTTAACTTTAATGCTTGCTTCCTCCGTTTTTAATAAGTGGTGCTTGGTCCACTATGGCTCTGAACCCTTCATTTAATCTATATTAATAGAATCTTCATTCCAGCTACTTCTTCCGGTACAACCACTATGTTACGACTTATCTCAATTAAACTATTAATAATGAGAGCGACGGAGATGAGTACAGTCTTAGAAAAAATTTTGTCGCACAGATACTTCTTAAGTCCCAGAAAGGAGGCAGCACGCATGTTCAGACATACAACGAAACAAAACTAATTTTATTACCTCAACTAGTCGTTCTCTTGTGAACCAGGTTGCTCGTCCTCTGATCATGCGCACTTCTTCCTTTCTGGGACTTGATCTATACGATAAAGCTTTTGTCTAAGACTGTACATATTTTAGAGTTAAAACCACCTTAGCAATCTTCAAAAAATTACAATTAAATCCGATTTAATATCAAGATTTCAATAAATAATTCAATAATAAATATAAATGCAATCCATTAACACTGTTTAGAGAGCAATGGCGTTCTTTCTCCGTGTTTCAATCTTACGTAATACATTTTCAACAATCCCTAACTTCAGTTTCCTTACAAAACAAAACAAAACAAAAAAAAAAAAAAGTCGAAGTAAAAATGACCCTAGTTTCATGAGTCTTTCATGAAGGCTCAGATATGAATCATTTGCCGATAAACGAGCGGTCTGCATCCGGTAAGAAAATGAGACAGGATTTTTAGGAGCACTACCATATCCCTAATAGAAAAAGGATGAAAGAATCTAGGGGAAATGAGAAAACGAAGGAGTAAATAAAAAAATAAAGAATCGAGAGGGAAGACGAGAAGAAAAGAAGGCACACGAAAGGAAAGGAAAGAAACAGTAAAGAGAGAAAAAAAAGGAACAAGGGAATGAAGGATATGATAAAAAGAAGGTATGAAAAATAAAAAAATAAAATGAAAAAGAACAAAACGAAAGGAGGCAGAAAGAAATAATAAAAGTAAAAAGCGAGGAAGAAAGAGGAGAAATTGTGTAAGGGAAGAAATAAATGAGCTCTCTAAGTTAAATAAAAAACGGCATAAACAAAGGAAAGGCAACTAAAGTGAAAAAGAAACGAAGTAGCAAGAAGAAATAAGGGAGGAGTGAAAGAAGAAAGCGAAAAAGAAGAGAGGGGAGGAATACTGAAAGTGAAAGAAAGAAGGAAAGAAAATCAAGGAAGGAAAAAAGTAGCAGCGGCATGATTTGATAAGAGCTAGCTGCCAGGACGCAAATTAATCAACTAATTTGAATTTACTACAAGACGCTTTCGTTGGTAACTCGAGCATGCAAGTGGGTCGAACTGTCAGCATTACGAAGTGAGTGTCACATTTGCCACGCCTGCTCTGATTTGTCAGCAGTTTGTATGGCTAATGTAATTGTTTGCTACTCTAGTGTGAACAACACAGTGTATGTTCAAAAAGTAAATTTATCGATTATGATATGAATCACATTAACCTAAATCATATCTTTGAGTACTTCGAAAGTTTTTTTAAATTTTCAGACAAATGTCGGTACCATAACAATGATTCAGTCAAATAGATCACCAAGAATTACACTCGCTGACGAGGCAAAGGCGACATGTACACTCACTTCGATAAGGGCGAATATATATTTATCCCCACATCTAAGGAATATAGAATACAAATACTTCAAGAAGACCACGACAGCATTCAGAAGACAAACGCCAATTAAATGTAAACATTACTTTAAATAGTAACTGATGAAGTCTATTTTCGTAAATTTATTTATTTTGCTAATAATTGTAACATAAAATATAATACAAACAGAAAAACTTTAGCTCGCCTCTGAAAGAGTAGAACTCGTGCTCCGGGGCGGATTCCTGAATTGAAATTAAGAAGTCTTAATTTGTCTTATGTTTACTAGGCAATAATCTATACTAATAATAAATCTGTAGCCGAAATTTTTCTGGTAATTTTCGATTTTCCAAAAATAATTGGTCCTAACATATACAATTAACCACTCTGAAACCGAAAATCGCTGTTTTGAAATTTTTGTTTGTATGTCTGTCTGTCTGTATGTATGTTTGTTACCTTTTCACGCGATAATGGCTGAACCGATTAACATGAAAATTGGAATATAAATTAAGTTCGTTGTAACTTAGATTTTAGGCTATATGGCATTCAAAATACATTATTTAAAAGTGGGGTTATAAGGGGGCCTGAATTAAATAAATCGAAATACCTCGCTTATTATTAATTTTTGTGAAAAATGTTACATAGCAAAAGTTTTTTTTTAAATAATTTCCGATAAGTTTTATTCCTTGAAAAATTTTGATAGGACTGATATTTAATGATATAAATGAGTTTTAAAATTAAAATAACTGCCATCTAAGGCCGTGTAATGAATTAAAAAACAAATGACTTCGTCTATAAGGGACCTTGGGCAGCAACAATCGAAAGCTATGAAAGATGGCCTACAGAGAATATTTCTGTGTTTGTATGAAGTAATATCAGAAGCTAAATTAACCGATTTGTGTAATTAATTATTAATTCACCATTGGAAAGTGTAGTTTTTCTAGATGGACATAATGCTTTGATGTTATTACAGTAACTTCTGAGCGAATCGAGGACAGGTAAGATTAAAATAGCTTCTTATGCACAGAAAACTTGATAGGCTATTATGTACATTCGTTTCCTGTATTTCCTAAAATAATTTTTATGACCAAATGAGTGGTCTCTGGATCAAAATGATCGCATTTTAATTATGCAAATACAATTTAAATTAAGTAACATAATAAACGATTTATCCTTATATCAAACACGAATGTTCCCTGGATCAAATGTCCTATTTTAATTATGTAATTACTTTATATTTATTCCTAACGGGTGCAGCGGTGCGCACGGGTACGGCCTATATAAATTTAAATTTACAATTTTTCAATTTTTATAAAATCCATACATAACCTTTTTTAATTTAATACTAGAACTATTAGAATTGACAAGATTATATTTTGGGCCTAAATTAAAACTATGATTAAATACTGTAGCAGTGTTGCCTTTTGGTTCAAACAATCTTAAAGAATTCATACTTTTTGTCTCATAACTATGAGAATACAATAAAAAAATTTAGTTTTGATTTTTATGTATGAATTTTATTAATACAATACAATAAATATGTCTTATTTTAAGAACATTAAGGTCTAAAAACAATTTTTGAGATGGTAAATCAATAGGTTTATGAGGACATATTTTAATTATTTTCTTCTGTAATAAATAAAGTGGATTAAAATTTATTGGATTTAAATAAGTTACCCCATCCTATAATTCCATACATAATTACCGATTGAAATAAAGTTAAGTATGCAGGGTGTTTAAAAAATACGGGGCATAATTTCAGGTATGTATTTCCCACATGTAGACAATCAAAATAGTTCATTACAACATGTGTCCGGAAATGCTTTATTTCCGAGTTATGGCCTTCACAACATTGAAATTCACCGGAACGTTTTTCTTTCCGCAGGTCGTTGCCGTCAAAGGAGACATTAAGAGGGCACTCTGACAGTTCATTCCGAGGCGAAGGTTACATTCAGTGTTGTGTAGCCGTTAGACTGTGCGACATGTAGGCTATTCAAATCAAGAGCTGGCAGAGATACACTTCATGTATGGTAAGGCGGACGGCAATGCTGCGCTGGCTCGTCGTTTGTACCAGGAGAGGTACCCACAGCGACAATGTCCAGATCGGAAGACATTTGTACTTCTCCATTACCGTCTGTGCGAGTATGGAAAATGTAACTCTCCTGGCTTGGGAAGGGGACGACCAAGATCTACAACTCCAGAAGTACAGGAGGAGATTCTGGAGGCTGTGAACATGACTCCTATCAGCACACGAAGGGTAGCGTTGCAAGTCAATGTTCCTCATACGACTGTCTGGAGACTGTTGAAAGAGTATCAATTGTATCCTTATCATTTGCAACGTGTACAGGCCCTGTCACCAGCAGATTACCCTGCACGAGTTAGGTTCTGTCTGTGGTTCTTGCAGCAGTGTGGTGTAAATCCGAACTTTCCTGCCTTAGTACAGTATTATTTACAGATGAAGCACAGTTCACACGAGATGGCATAACAAATTTCCACAATCAGCATGTATGGGCGTATGAAAACCCACGTGCAACTGTTCCATCTCATCACCAGGTGCGGTTCTCCCTCAACATGTGGGCCGGTATCATTGGTGATCGATTAGTTGGACCCCATGTACTTGTAAACAGACTTACGGGGCAGGCGTACACAAACTTCCTGGAAAACACCATACCTCATATTTTAGAAGACACTCACTCCACTGATCAATTGTCAACACATTCACTTCTTGCATGATGGCGCTCCTGCACACTTCAGTCGTACGGCTCGCCGGTACTTGGAGCGAAGGTTTCCTGATCGATGGATAGGTAGAGGTGGCCCAATTGCTTGGCCTCCACGCTCACCTGATCTGAACCCTCTCGATTTCTACTTGTGGGGCCATTTAAAATCATTGGTTTATTCGTCTCCAGTGCCTGATTTGGAATCCCTTCGGAATCGAATTGTGGCATGTTCTGAGGACATAGCTACGCAATACTCCTGGAGTTTGGGATCGTGTTCGCAGGTCAATGAGACATCGATGTGAGGTCTGTATTCAAGCAGGAGGTGGACATTTTGAACATCTTCTGTAATGACAACGACCTGCGGAAAGAAAAACGTTCCGGTGAATTTCAATGTTGTGAAGGCCATAACTCGGAAATGAAGCATTTCCGGACACATGTTGTAATGAACTATTTTGATTGTCTACATGTGGGAAATACATACCTGAAATTATGCCCCGTATTTTTGAAACACCCTGATTGTGCGTAATAAACTTATTGACGTTATTTATTACAAAGGTAATTAATGTGTTGGTTCCATTTTAAATTATTGTCGAAAATTATGTCTAAATGCTTAACTCCAGAGGACTCCTTAATAATTGGACATTTACACTGTAAAAGACAACAATTAGAGTTATGTAATTTAATACTTAATAAATAGATGTAGGAGATTTGTTACATTTTTCAGATAATGAGAATGGAATAATAATTATGGTTTTATTTTCGTTGATAGAAAGATAATTTATGTCAAACCATTATTGTATTAATTTAAATCAATTATTTGAATTATTATATGCATCATACCAGGTTTTTCCACTAAAAAGTAAATCTGGGGAGTTACACAATTTTCAATCATTCTACATATTTAGACATAAAACTTAGTAATTTTTAATGTTATATACCACAATAAAAATATTGTGTGTAAGAACTGTCATAATTCTGAAACTGTATGAGCTTTTGTACGGATTCAATGGTGGATCGTGGAAAATAAAATGAAAACAAATTAAGTTGCAAGAGTATCGAATAATGATGTATCAGAGCGGAACTAAAAATTTGTTAAACAAGATAGATGACCACAAATTAAAATAGCACGACCATGTGGAGAGAATGGAATCTGTAAGGTGGCCAAAATTATTATTGTTAATTAGTTATTTTACGGACGCGTTATCAACTGCTATGGTTATCTAGCATCTGAATGAGATGAAGGTGATAATGCCATTGAAATGAATCCGGGGTCCAGCGCCGAAATTTACCCAGCATCTCGATAGCCTAAATCTAATATCAGTATGTAATTTTTTCCAAAATTTTCAGGAGAGACATAAAACTGTTTATTATTTATACATTCTATTTGAACCACTAAAAAGTACAATATCAGTAATAATACTATTTTCTTACTGATTATTGTGCTTTTCAGTGGTTCAAATAGATAAAATGTATAAATAATAAACAGCTTTAGGTCTCTCTTGAAAATTGTGGAAAAATCAAATACGTGGTATTATATCCAGGCTATCGATTTGTTCTTAATGTGTTGAGGGAAAGCCCCGAAAAAATCTCAGTCAGGTAACTTGTCCCAACCAGGATTTGAATCCGGGCCCGCTCGTTTCATGGTCAGGCATGTCAACCGTTACTTCACAGCGGTGAACCCGAAATTATTTTGTCAGTAAAGAACCCATACCTAGTATTAAAAGTCAAAATAAAAACAAATTCAGCTTTATTACGAACATATCCTTGAAAAAGGAACAATCTATAACGATCAAACTTTGAACTTCTTGTTGATGATGATGATGATGATGATGATGATGATGATGATGATGATGATGATGATGATGATGATGGTGTGGTGGTGGTGGTGGTGGTGGTGGTCGAAAATTATTCGCTATGAATCCGTGTTACGAACTAAAGAAACCATCTATATCGGGATGCTTTCATCTCCTCTTCATAGTAATTCGGTGAGCGTGTCTTTTGTTCTGTTATGCTGAGCCCAGCACTTGAGATTATCTAGTATTGGTGCATTGTGCTCGCAGACTACGGAACATGCCAAAGAAGACAAAGAGAAAGCGGAAAGAGAAGAAGATAAGAGGTAAATAGTGCTATACAGGAGTATGAGGTGCAAATAAACTTCTCCGCTCTTTTTTGACAGCGAGGATAGAAGAGGTAAGAGCTATGATTTCTCCTCTTTTTGTCCGAAGGGCGAAAAACCTAGCAGTGCCGTACTTATTTTACAAATGGCTGGGTGATTCTCATGGCTTTCCCCCGAGTTACACGCAACAGTTTCCCATCAGAGTTGTATGCAATTCCAGTCACTGCTTCTGAGGATCTTATATAAAACAGACATCTACAGTTGTTATGACGCAGTTTAATTTGAGTGCCATAAATTAAGATCATTTCTATACTAGTTTCCATTTTTTGAACCGACAAAACAGTAAATTTGGGCGAGAGAAAAATGCGAGGCAGAGGAGTAGTGAGTACAATTTCGATACAGAGCAGGACAATAATTATCTGGAATATATAGTGCAAAATCAATAAATTGGCAGCATATTGTCGGATACAGTGTATCAAGATTTAGCTGCCAGGCTATGTGAGTAATATGTCGCATTTCAGATCAGCAATCAGTCCATGTGCTGATAATACTTTTGCTATTTGTAATATATTATAACTAAAACTTCCGTAATAGGGCTATTCGTAAATATTACAGTATATGACGTCGGTAGTATATTTGTTTCCTCGAAATTCAAGGCTTCCTCTTGACAAAGCTTAACAGTCAATTTGATTTACGAAATGATTAACAACGAATTTATTGTAGAAACTAGCAACAATAGCTGCTTGTATATTGGATAATTCAGATATTCTAATGGTAGGTACAGCAGTGGCAAAAAAAACCGGACCGACCCTTGTAGCTGATTTTAGTGCCTTATTCACTCCAGAGCGTTGCTGCATATTCCTTGGACACGTAACCACCAGTGCAGTTGAACAACAGCCACGCAGCTAGTTTGTTATACTAAGGGCCGCATGTTATCTCTTTCCAATACACTGTATTAAAATCATTTGGCATCTCACTAGTGAGGATAATTTATGCTGGCATAATCAAAACTCCCTCATGTTTTAATAACAATACTGTTGCACATCAAAAATCGTTATTAGCATAGCTATCTACATTTATATGTCCAAGGAATATGCCCCGACGCTCTGGAGTGAACAAGGCTCTGAAATCAGCTACAAGGGTCGGTCCGGTTTATTTGACACTACTATACATTTAACTTTTCTACCAGATCATTTGTGATGATTGAGTCGACACTGCCGTACTCCTTGGAATCCCCTGCAATTAAATGTATCACCTCCTTGTTGTTTTCATAACAATTGTCATTGAGGGGACACACAATAACTCGGGTCAAATATCCATCAATGATACCAGTATTTAATGTAGTACTAAAAACGTGGCTGACAACCAAGTTTTCCTTGAATATACCTAAAGTTATTTGGAATGTTAATAATATTTTCACCGAGATTATTAGATTGATGTGTTACATTTCCTAATTGAAGTAACCACTCAGAAAATGCTTGTTCATTGACATTGGCTCGCATATTTTGGATCAAATGAAGAATAATAAAGGAATTCCAAATTTTACTCTTCTGAATGCAGGATCCCAGGATTTGAATGAATTCTTCCGACTACACTATGGCCATGCGGTTTTCTCAGCCTGTAACAGACATAAACTCCAGGGAGTTTTCCTTGAGAATAAAGCTAGAAAACACATAAGACTGACATCCCTACTACGTCCATTTCCTGCAATGGTGGGAGCCTTAACCTCCGGCTACCCTGTGACACTCCATGGTCTGAAATGGAATAATTTATTCATCTACGATTTCGCCGTCAAGAGCACTGATATCTCTTCTTAAGGGTTCAGACTCAAGCACTAGTTTTAAGACAGCTAAATCCCATGCCTTCTCCAGTATTAATAAATGTGATATAAAGTCAGCTTACGGTGACACGGATGCTGACACGTCACTGTCCCCTGAAGAGATATCTACAAGCCATGGGCATCACCGATGATTCTATGTGTAGGCGATGTAGGAAGGAAGAAGGAACATCCTACTTCAATGCCGTGTATTGGATGGATTCAGACATAGCTATATCTTGGAAAGCAGAAAATAGGAAAGGTTGAAGAATGCTCGGTTTACAGTGAAAGACCTGCCCTTGGGCAGAAAACTATGAATGGATGAAAAATATCTTGAAAAGTGCTCGCTGGCTTCTGAAGATTACAAAGGATTGAACCAATCAATCTATGCAAGTCTGTATACTGTATTTTATTTCATGGAGTGCAGTTTCATAGAAAGGACTTTGCCGACAGACCTTCTACTGCCCCCTACTAATTGCTTGTCATAAATAAATGTCTTCCTTACTGTGACGGAAATCTTGTCTTCTTCTGTCAGTAACCAATCACAACCCTCGTTCAGAAGAATTGACAGGCTACCGTCAAATCCACGTGGAGGCAGAGTTGCCGCATCTTTTCCGAATTCCAAGAATCCCGTCAGTCTCACAGTCTCATTTCGAGGGTCATCAGGATTGTGGCAACTTGTAATTTTTGGACGAGGGGACAGGATGGAATTGTCAGAGGTGTTTGTGTAGGGAGTCATAAATCTGTAAGTGGGTCTTCAAAGGACCCACCGAACTGCACTCCTTGAAATAAAATGGAGTATACTTGTCTCTTGGCGGCATATATATTCTCTGTAGAATGGCGCATAACAATCCAGATCGATACAAGCGCCATAAGATCATTTTCATGGTAGACCATTCTCGATGGAAATGAGCATAAAGAGAAGAAGAATGAAACAAGCGCAGGATATAACCACAGTCTAGTATATACAGTCACGAAGCTTAAGTTCATGAGGGTACTAGGAACAATAGACTGTGCAGGTACTATTTCACATTGTCTGCAATGAGGTGATAGTAGCGATCCTAGTGGTTAGCAACTATCTATGGATGCATATTTACTACGTATTGAGCTTCGTGACTGTATATACTAGACTGTGCTATAACCACAGCTCCTTCATTCCCTAGCCAATAACTGCTCTACCAACGGAGACAACTTGGCTCCAATGTAAGCAAATGAACTAATGTTAATTCCTTGTAAAAAAAATTGTAGTAGATAGAGAGGTATGCTTATTTGAACAATATTGCATCGGGCGAAGAATACTATTCACAACACCTCCTCCTCCTCCTCCCTTCCACCTGTTATGCGCAACGCAATTTCTACGCAACGTCGCTTCGCGTTTTTCCCAGACTGTTATGACCTTGATTGCGCGACATTGAACGCCCTGATGACTGCACATAAATTATGTTGTTAAACTTCTTTACATAGTTTCCACCGCTGTGATTCGTAGCGTGGAAGAAATCGGATGCACAGGGAAAATCTCGCCACAAAGCGAGCAAAAATGAGACGGTGACAAAGAAATAGGCTTTGCGTGCTTACTAGAACGAGATTCCCCCGAAACTGAAGCAATGAGAGTGACAGAATAGGTATATCCGAATGTTAAATATCTTTATTTCCTGTCTCTATCGTTCTTAATCTATTTTCAGCTCAATTAGATGGCCATGCAGTTAAATGCTATAACGAACGCCAGAACAACGAATTTTTTCATTTTTGTGAAATATTTTAATAGAGCTGCCATTTTCCTACAATCTTAATGGAAAGAAATGTTTGTAAAATGAATTCCATTAAACCTATATCCACTATACCAATTTTGCCAACGTTCCCGATAAGAAAATTATCAATTCTTTATAATGAATTTCATCAGAAAAAACGGGACATTTCCGTATTGAAATTCGATCGGTCCAGGGAGACTAAAAAGATTTGTTATTAAATCTGCAGCTACTTAAGTCTTTCGAAGTCCAACATCTTGTGTGGAACTAATCCGCACTGCCTAATTCTCACGCAAGTTGAGTTGGTCTTTCTTAAAAAGGGTACAGATTGGACTATTTCTATTGCTGTTAACGAATAAAGAATTCACAACGTTTGGAAGGCTGGCTATATCTCTGTCTCCAGGTGAAAAAAAGAGGGCAAGAAGAGTATCCTACTAGTTTTAACCATTATAAACAGCTAAATCTGCCTAATCGACCCTGAAAAAAAGGAGCGCGAAGAGTATCCTATTCGTTTGGGTCGTTACAAACTTGATTGATCCTTAGAAATGGGATGAGAAGGTAACCTACTCGTTGGAGGGTCGTTAAACAGGTAGATCTGTTTTCCTAACAACGCATCATTTTTGCTTTCCCCCTCATTCAGATGAAGTGTTTTCTAGTTATACCTTAGCCTTGTCCATCTTACCCGCCTTGACTTTTTTTTTTTTTTTTTTTTTTTGCAATTGATTAAACAGAGAGCACTAAACATTTAAACAAAAATTAAGATTTTAATTTTCTGACATGTTATTTGACCGAATAAGTTTTTGTCAATAAAAAGATTTACTGATGCATTCTGAAGAAACTAAAGTTTCAAACTGTACATATATAGACCATGGAGGGCCAAGGCCCAGCCGACTGCTGGCCTCACACCTCCATGTTTCAGTAGGTGAGGTATCATCTAACCATTATTTTTAATTATATCACTTAGCTTCTAGTATTATCATTATTATGTAACTGGATATTCCCGAAGCACGAATATTTGCTCTTCTCTGTGCGAACTGTATATTTTAAATGTATAGATTGTTATGTATTTTTTTCTAAATAGCAATTATGACCTTGCAACCGCAACTATGAAACTAGATAGCGCTTCTCAATGTACAGTATATAACCGTGTTGTTTGTACGCATCATATATTATTAAACTAACCTTTGAAATGACCTTAAAATAAAAAATATATCAATGAAACTAAATTCATTATGTTTCATGAGTTAAACACGAACACAGTGACAGGAATAAAATTAATTTACATACAACTGTTACTTACATAAACATTTAAAACTGCATATTCCGTGAAATTCATGTAACACTGTTGTTTTTACACTTACTCCACGGACAGAGGGTAGTTACGTTTAGATGCATAGTAAACAAGCATGCAGTGTGCATAGGGTTGTCTTTCAGCGGAGGTCACTTGCTGTTAGTCTGTCATTGAGAATTGTGTACAATGGAGCGTCGTAAGGAGCTCAGTTCCGATTTAAAGAAAGTTATTTTTCGCCTAACTCTGAACGGCTATTTGTACAGAAAAAGAGGTAAAGTAGTGCAGAAAATACATTTTCCAGTACAACACATTGTAGAAAATTTTCGAAATTATGGAACTTGGAACAACTTGGCAAGAAAAACCAAGGAAAAATTTCTAAATGCACCTAACGAGAGATTCATAGTTAATCAAGTTGTCAAAAATTTAAGTGTTTCACGAATTCGAGTTATGATTGAAGAGTCTTCAAACACGAAGCTCAGTAATCAAACTATCCGGCATGTGTTGTGGAAAAATGGTTACCATGGCAGAAGACACGAAAGAGGCCGTACATTAGTGAGACAAATCGAGTCGAAGATTAGACTTCGATTAAGAACATGTTGGTAAGGGTGAGGAATCTTGGAACAGATGAGACGGAGATAAATCTTTATGGTTCCGATGGCATTCATAGGATATGGAGAAAGCCTATCACAGATAACGACAGAAACAACACATTACAGTGAAACACGGGGGTGGATGCATACTACTGTGGCGCTGTATGTCTGGGAATATTGAGTTCAAAGATGGGATTATGGATAAGTAGGCTATGTGTACAATAACGTTTTAAGGTCACATGCTAGGCAGAGAGCACAAAAAATGAGGATGCCACTTGTGTAGGCCTGTATGTTCCAACAAGACATTGATAATAGACATACTGCTTAAATCAATAAGGACTGGCTCATATGGAACATACCCCAACAACTGCGAACACCTCTTCAATCACCAGACTTAAACCCCATCGAACATTTGTTGGAAATTTTGAAAAGGAGTATGAGAAAGCAGAAGTGTACAACTGCAGAGGATTTCAAACGTGTAGTGAGAGAGAAATATGGAGTAAAACCAAACCAGAACAGTGTAAAAACTTGGTAAAATGAATGAGAAGGGGATGCCAAGCAGTAATAAAGTCGAAAGGTTATGCTACAAGATACTGTAACGTTTTATTACTGAACAACAGTGAAATTTTATTATCTCAACAATAACTCTCCACTCTCTACAATTTAACTTCACTCCCGTCAACAATGGGATTTGCTCTCCGCACAGCAACTCAGCGTTCGTTATTGCACTCCACAAACGACAATGACAATTTACTTAGACTATTACGAACAACAATGAACCGTTAATCTTAACTAATATTCACAAAGCACTATTTACAACACAGAACGGTCAGTTCTCAGTTCACAGCTCGTTTGTCTTGGCTAGTTCTTCTAGCTCAGTCACTCGCGTTCAAAGAATCTCGAACCACAGACCTTCAGAGACGATCCGCTGAACTTCGAACTCAGGTCCCCCAACTGCGGTCCACTGCACTCGAATTCCGGGCTTCAGGCTCCACAGTTACGGACACAACTCAAGTCGCGCTCTGGTCTCGAAGCTGGCTTCTCTGCTACACAAGACTGGCTTACTGACTGACTGACTTTCACTTGCGTCTTCTCTTTTATAACCAAACTATAGTTTTTCGAGAAATTTCTACGGGTGTCCTCTCGAATTATCTGGATATCTCCACTTGGACGGGCTTCTGGAAGATTCGGGAGGGTCCGTCCCCCCTTCACTCCGCACGTAGCAGTTGCGCGCGCAACCTCCCCTCGCCTCTCCAAGCCGCGCGCCATCCCCCAGTGCTCTGTGGAGCCCGTGTCGTCTCACGCGCGACCTGCTCTCTTGCGGGAAGCGTGTTCGAGTCTCGAGGTGGCTGCCACAATACTAATTGTTTTTCAAAGGTGTAAATCAAAGTGTACAAACAAGACTGTTACATAGAAATTGGACATGTTTTTGTTTAATTTTTTCAGAACTTTATATTTAATTTTTTTTTACTTCAATATATTCCAAAATCCTCTCATATGAAAAGAAATTAAATTATATATTTTTCATAAAATAAATTAGCATTTTATTTTGAAAATAGAACTGTACAACTGTACAAACAACACTGTTATATAATGTAGCTCCCAAAATGTATCACAATACAAAGTGGGCAAGAAACTCTCATCTCTTGTGAAATTCGTACAAGGCAGTAGAAGCGCTCATTCCATATCGATACTCTAAGCGTCTAAGGCATGATGCCTTAAACCAATCGGCTACGGTATGCTACTCGATTGAAAGAAAGTTAAAAAAAACTGTGTCACTGTTTAAGAGGGCGATTATCTAAGATCTATGATTAAATCTAGCTATATCTCTGCATAACCAGCTATATCTTGTCTCGTGACAATACAGAAGATTTTACTGGCTGTTGTTTTGTGAACTATCCGAAGACAGGTTAGAACCCCGTAAGTGACACTAATAAGACATCACTCATGAGACAACTAAGTCAGGATATAATGGGGTAAGGTGGTAGTTCATTTCCCCCTGCATTGCATAACTTACATCGTCGACTAGCTACATATTACACAAGTCAGACTTCAGATGTATACAAACAATTGTTCTTCCTCTGACACATATCGTCAAGTGAGATGTACTACCTGAAAATAGGTGCACTTATCAGCCAGAACCTCAAACTGAGGAGATTGTAAAGGATAAAGGAGGAAATAAAAAGCAAAATGGGGACGGGCAGAATAAGTTAATAGACTTCAATGTATATATGTGAAGATGAATAGCGAACGCGTTCTCGCAAAGAAAATAGAATGAAGAGCCTTTTTTCAGTTTTACTAAGTTCTCCCGGACATTCACAAAGCTGAATGGAAACGAATCTCGGCCCGTTTGGTGACAAGACAACCGATTGAAGTACGGCTGTGCACCTCGTGAAGTAATGAAATGGATAGAAAGACAGTGGAAGAGTGTCTGTTTGCTTTATCCATTCCCTGTAGGTACATGAAGTCTCTTCTCGGTCGCTGAATTCACACGAGTGGCCGATTCGTCAGGCGTTTCTGCCACAGCCCGAAGCAAACACATTTAGATACAACGTCGCCCGTCTAAATTAAATTCTGTGAACGAGATGAGGTCGGGAGAAGGCAACCGGAATGATGGGCCTCCCGGAGCGTGAGTGGAAGCTGCTTATCATTTCCACGTGCGCATGTGTTGTGTTGATTTGCGGCCCGTTCCCAAATAAGGTGCATCAAATGACTTTTATTCATTTTGTAAACCCGACATATACGTATTACTTATTCTTAAATGGAGTGTACAGAGAAAGTATGCTTCAGGACAAGGATTTTTTTTTAAA
This sequence comes from Periplaneta americana, assembly GCF_040183065.1. Lineage (NCBI taxonomy): Eukaryota > Metazoa > Arthropoda > Insecta > Blattodea > Blattidae > Periplaneta > Periplaneta americana. Next base: position 106,127,618 of record NC_091131.1, on the reverse strand, counting down.
TTTTGTTGAAAATAAAAGTATAGAATCCATGATTTTAGAATCGAGTATTTATTTATTTATTATTTACATCTGAAAGTGCTTCGAGAGACGGTATTAAACACGTTGGCGCGGAGGTCGTCGGTTAAGTGTCCGCGATGATGTGTTGCCTCTGGCACGTCAGTGCGATAGCTGAGATTTGTATCCTTGCAGCTGTCAACACTCCTTATTAATTTATTAAGAGCCGCAGCTCTTCAGATTGTCAGTCAAGTGTCATAAGCAGACTTGATGTGACGTCTATCATTTTTTTTTTTTTTTTTTGCGTTCTAATGACTTCTGTGACAAAACGATTTAGGAAATTCATTTTTCAATGATGATTATTTATTTATTTATTTATTTATTTATTTATTTATTTATTTATTTTATTGCTAGTAAGTTTGGAATGAATACAAGTTAATACAATGTAAGATAAACTAGCCCACTCCTGCATGAGTAAAACTCATGCTCACGAGGGGATTGCAATCCAGATAAAAATAAAATTAAAATTGAGAGTGAATACAGATTAAAAAGTGTTTAATATGTTCAAACCCAAACTATAAATCCAATACAATTTTTTTTATTAATTGGGAGGGGATTCGTGGTTAAAATAATATTAGAATAAAATTTGTTTAATAATCTGGGACCTTGACTCATGCTATGATAAAGAGCTGCACTGGTTTTACATTTAGGTTCAGACAAACGCAGAGAATTCGTATTTTTATTTCTATATTTATGTATATACCTTTGAAAATTATGAAGATTTCTGTGAAAATATTTTAATAAAATAAAATAATAAATTTGTTTAATGTTGAAAACTTTGAAATGTTTAAACAACAATTCAGTTGAGTAATTTTCTGCTTTTTTAAACAAATTTTTAATACTTTTTTCTGTAATAAAATTAACGGATATAGGTCGGATTTATTGATGATCCTAGACTGCATCTTCAAAGAAAGAACTTACAAAAGCAAACGTTAGGCTACTAAGTATTGGGAAAAGTGACATCGATGAGACGATTGGAAATGAACTTTGAAGTTAATAGTTGTTACATCAAATCATAGGCCTATCCTAAAATTTTCTTACAGAGGCGGAAGAAATTCGTCAGGATATTCGTTCTCGAGAGTTCAACCTAAACTTTCTGAGCAAAATACTTTGCAGTTGTTCTTGATTATCTAAATTCGCGTGCGTAAAACTTTACCAAAAGCAATGGATTATTTAATAGGCAAAAATCATCGATATGACTTCCTTCAGAAGGGACACAAAAGCGTAGGAATCTGCCTTCGGAGATTTAAGATATATTGAAAAGATACCTGCCACACAGATAAAATCATCGCGCATCGATCAGTTTTTTCCAGCCTTACAGACTTCCCTGCTATGTTAATATATATTATGTTTCATTGTTAAGTTTTCCACTAAGATTACACGAGACGCAGTAGAACAATGTTTCTTGATACTGAAGATATCTGTGGAGGACAAATCACGAAACTAAATATAAATCTGGAACAAGCATAGTCTGAATAACGTATGGAACCTAAAAATAACAACAATATTTAATAATATAATTATCTTACTGCTATCCATTCAATCTCGTGGAAGAAACAAAAGAAAAATCAGAAAATCTAGAAACAATCCATACACGGAAATGTTCTTTTTAATTATTATTGAGTCATCAAATTCACTGACACAAAGGGGAGGGAATCCAACTGTCATGTGTCACATTGCAGCCTACAACGCTTTTCCGCTCTGACGGTCCAGTATAAGTATCAGCAATCGATTACGTAATGATCCTCCCACATATCTGCGCTAAAGTTAATACATAATTTAAAGATGCTTTTCTACTGAAGAGGTCATTCAGCTCTGGAATAGATAGACTCACGATTTCACGGTCTCTATTTTCATCATAAATCTCTTAGAATCTTCGAAAAGGCGAGAAGTCGTTTGTAAGCTGAGCTATGCCTAGACCACTGGTCCATAACGATGTCTACACAGAACTGAGTCAGTACATTCGGAGTTCAAATAATATGAGACGATCCATTTCTGCACATGTGATCTCAAGTTTTAGAATATTTGGTAGACATACTTAATTTAAAGGGTTGATGAGAAGTTGAGATTTTTTACATATCAGGATGGTAGCTCAGACTTTACCAGCCTCTGCTAGCCTAGCGACTTGAATTTAATTTCCTTTATGTGGAGCATCAATAGGAAGGAATTCATTACAGCCATGAGGAGCCGAGAATGTTGATTGGCGTAAGCGAGAAACGGTTGGCAGCTTTCACTTTGGGCTCTCTAATTCAGAGGCAGGGTTCCTTTACTTGCCATTAATCCATGACATAGTCTCCCAGATTTTATAGATCTTAGTAATTCATCAAGAAGTTTGAACCTATGAACTTCACATTCAATAGCACACAACTAAATAACCATCGACTACAATCTGCGACTTTTTTTTACGGATAAAGTAAGAAAATTGTCTCAAGTAAAATGTAGTACTCGTATTTTATTTACCGTAACTTGCATATAGATGGAACGATTTGAGGAGGCTATAGAACTCTCAGGGGGGACGGAAAGGCGTTCAAAGGCTTCATCGCGGACTCTGTGGGACCTGGGTGTTACGTAGTTGAATCGATATTATGGCACCAAACAGTGAATCACGACATTTACAGGAATGCGGTCCTACGGACTTAAAAACAATCATCCCTTTCTAAAGGGGTAAGTAAGCACAATAAGCCTGAGACTACGGTGTAATCTCGGGCACTCCTCCATAATAATAATAATAATAATAATAATAATAATAATAATAATAATAATAATAATAATAATAATGCATTGGGATTTTCCTGTTGCTATAATTCTATCTTCTTTCCAATATGATCACTTCATCATAATTATATCTTTGAATAGCATCAGTAGATGGAAAAGTGACGTTAAATAAAATAAATATTACGTACAAATCAAAATAACTACAACATTAAGTAGTTTAAAAGTTTTTCGAATTATGTATGATCACATTCTTGCAGGTTCCTTTCGTCTGTAATGACAAAATTTCAACAGAAATTGGCCACCGGCATCTCAGTCGGCTAAGACGCTTGCTTGCTGATTCATAGTTGCGCTCGGGCACGGGTTCGATCCCGCTTGGGTTGATTACCTGGTTGGGTTTTCTCCGAGGTTTTCTATGGCGAAACCTCGGCCTCATATCGCCAAATATCATCTCGCTATTACAAATCCCATTGCCGCTAAATAACCTGCTAGTTGATACATTGTCGTTTATAACCAAGTAAAAGAAAACAGAAATTTTGACTTATTCTTATTCCTATCTCACGGATTTACAACACAAAAGACCATTTAAGAGTGTTTCCAAATATAGCTGGAAATAACACCCTATCCCGCGATGATACCCTTTCTGATGAAAGCAACGGCCAAGACTTCAAAATGAAGTTTAGGTAAAGCAAAATAAATGATGGTAATATGTATAAGACAGAGCAGAATGTTTCGTGAGCACATACTAATGTTTCTAATCTTTTATGTAAATATCGTTAAATCTTTCCTATCACCTGAAGTAGCCCATTTTTCGATCGGAAGCTTATTTCTGTATACCGATACAGTATTAACTGATATAAACATTTTTCGAGTCATACAATTGCTGCTAATTCATTTGTCACGTTAACGAATGTACGAAAGAATTCAAGAAGAAAGTCGTCAGAACCGATTTTGAGTAAATTTCCATTTTGTGTATTTTTCAACAATCTGTTAATTAAAAAATTCATTTTACGTATATCATTTCTCGATAAACTCACTCGAAGATACTGAATTTGGACAAAATACCGGTACGCTCACTAGTTAGGAACAATAGCTGAAAACAGACATACAAACAGTGTGTCAAAAAAACCACGTCGGTATGATTGGTACAAAATAGTGTTTTTCCGTGAAAAAAATCAAAACATATTTTTATTGTATAATAATAATAATAATAATAATAATAATAATAATAATAATAATAATAATAATAATAATAATAATCTTCTCTTATAGGCCTATTTCGTACGACAAGTAAGTAAAATTACCTTCCAAATGACATTTTAAAACACAGAACATGTGGAAAAATGTACTCCTACTAGGCGACCTTACATTCTTCTTCCTTGACCGTTACGGTCCTCACAAAGCGGGGAATATGGGCTAACACTAGACATGCACAAATAACAGCACTCGCAGGGTAAGTGTGCAACGGACTGTACGTGACTTTTACTCTACTGAGCTGATGTCACTACTCCTGACGGCATAGACTGCTCTCTAAGTCTCTAGTGTAGGTAATGAATTTTAATTACGATTCGTGCACACAGGCCGACGTGATGGATTGATTGAGCAGCGATACGATCTGAAGCAAAGACGGTGCTAAGCAAACTTTAATTTCCTAATGGTCGGTCACTCCGTTCGATAGTTCAAGGAGCAACGCTGTGAAATGCCCTGGCGACACGAAGCTTAGCTATCCGACAGACGGAAAGGGCTGGCGCGTGATATCGTTATTCTCCAGAGCAGTGTATCAAAGCAGTGTATACACTAACTGCTCTGTTATTCTTCAGGTCGCAGGTCTTAATCCAGAGCACAACTCTATCACCAGGGTCATTCTAAGTATCAGTAGTCCCTGTGGATAAATTCAGGAATAAGAATATCCTCTTATCTTAAAAACCTCAACTTTAATTGAAGGGTTCAGAGCCATACTGGGCCAAGCGCCATGTATTAAAAACGGAGAAAGCAAGGGTTAAAATTAAGTGATTACCATAATTTAATTAAACATATAGCAGGTAATATAAAGTATGCACATTAAAACTAAATGATATGTTAATCTTCATTAAACTATAATATTCACTTAACTTTAACCCTTGCTTTCTCCGTTTTAATAAATGGCGCTTGGCCCACTATGGCTCTGAACCCTTCAATTCAAGCGGCATCGTTTCCGGTAAGATATCTGAGTTCGATTTTGGCAGGGAAATTGAGATCTGATTACTTTCCATAATCATTGACAATGTGTTTCTTATCTCATGTTGTCGTATGTTGTCGAAAGCAATGGAATTGCATCAAGTATCACAAGATATATGTGAATGTCTAATGTTAACCAAAGGTTCCAGCCTCTGGATAATAATGTTCATCTTATGGTTGCCAGATCTCCCGTATTTTACTCACATTTTCGCCAGTCTGGCGTCTCACGTATTTGATATTTTCTCCCGTAATTTATTTATTTAAATGGAAAATATGGATAGTGCTATGATGCTATGAAAGTTATTCTAGTTACATATTTTTAAGTGCAATCTACAATGACAAATTCTAATTAATTTTCAACTGTTTTCAAGGGAAATTTCAATTAATTGTAAAAGTTTCTGAATGAATACAAAGCAAGTAGCCTATTAATAGTGTTATGAAGTTCATTTTAAATTACTTTTACGTACAGTTATACGTATATAACATCCTCCTAAAGGTAAATTAGTTACAAAATCTCCCGTATTTTCAGTTTGAAAATCTGGCAACCCTAGTTCGTCTTAGAATTCTGTTTTCAAACAAAACAAAATCTTTACCTTACAATTCCCTTCCCATCCACAGACTAACTGAGGCGCTCCCTAAAATAACTTAACGAACGTTACGTCATTTTTCCGTTTTCAGCATATAGGCCCTATTGAATCCGTAATAACACATCTCCTTCCTCACAAAATATTATTTCTCTCCAACAAATAACGCCCTCTACAAACATTATGTCACTATTTGCAATGCCGTTATACGAGATCTAAAATGTTTGATCCTTTGTATCTTAAATTCGAGATTTTGCAGTTAATATCTTCTTCCAGAGAACGCCTCAATTACTATTAGTCTTATCTAAAAAAAAAATAAAAAATTCATTATAAATACTCTTTCACATACTCATACAAAACGATTTTCGTACTTTTTAATGTAATGCAATGAAAAAAATACACGCACGGTTAACCGAATTTCTAGAACGCCGGTTTTTGGCCGTATCTGGTTTCAAAACAGATTATAGACAAAGTGTTGGTCAGGTGAATTAGTAGAAACAATTTATTTTCGTTTTCCATATCATTACTCCACTGCTTTTTTATATAAATTAACAATAATCCTCGTCACCGACACAGAAATTAAGGGAAAATTAATGCACTGTACCAAATTTGTAAGATAGCAATTTCTCGGATTCACAAGATGAAAGTTTTACGGAGCAAGAAACTTTAAAATTCTACAATTGGCGGTGAAACCTCGACATGTAACAAAACGATGCGATATTGTGATGGAGATGATAGGATAACATAGAATAGAGCATAGTAGAATAGAATTAAATGAAACAGGAAATAATATGATGTAATAGAACACGATAGGCTACAACAGAATATAAGAGAAAGGATAGCAGAGAATAGAATAAGACAGGGTATACATATTCGAATACGATTAAAAATATAATATAGGAGAATGAATATGATATGATAGAAAAAAAGCTATATTAAATAAAAAAATAGCGTTAAGTTAGAATACAATAAAACATCATATGGTAGGATATAACAGTATAAAAGAGAATATGACAAAATAAAACAATGTAACAGAGTAAAAAAGGTTGGGATATAGGCCTAATACATTATAGGATATAACACAGAATAAATAAAAAGGGCCGGATAGAATGAAGTGCGACCAAATAGAAAAGAATGGAATATGACAGGAAATAACAGAATAGACTAAAATAGAGTAGAACAGAAAATGTGGAAGACGATAAGATAGCATATAATAGAATAGAAATTGATAAGATATAACAAAATAGTATATGACATATCTATAATAGCGTAGAAAAGGATAGCTTAGGAAAGAATAGGGTAGAATAGAATAGGATACAATCGAACAGAAAAGGATAAGATAGAATTGAATACAATAGGATAGGATAAATGTGAAAGGATAAAATACGTTATAATAGCGCCGAATATAACAGACCAGGCTAACAGAACTGAACTAGAGGTAGGTTAAATTAGCACTGAGCTGTACTGAGTCCCGAAAGACCCGTTGTGCCTTCCTCATGTACATCAAAAGGGCGGAGTTAATTAAACAGTCCTGAAACCTTAATCAGTTCCAGAAGCTAACTCTCATAACCCCAGTTGGTGGCATTCTCTTACTTCGAAATTATGTTACCAAACAATTTATACCTTCTAAGCTTCAATGAATTACATTAATAAATTATATACCAGGCGATCGAGCTATTCTTCTAGTACGCTAGGGGTTTCCTTCATATATTTTCCAATGGTACAGGGCCAATCACTCATCCCATCACTGTGTTCGAGCAGTTCCTCTTAACAAAGAATATTAGACGGGTATTTAGTCCTTCACTTAAATATCTAACATGTATTATAATGATAATAGGAATTGCTTTCTACAATTAAACAATAATATATTATTAGCAATTTTATAATGATAATATTTGCGAAAATGCATTTGATTTTAAATGTGTGATACATTTTAGCTCAAAGAGTTGTTCATACAGGGTGAAAAGTAATTAAACCGACAGACTCCGGGAGGTTGTATTGAACACCAAAACAAACAGTTTTATCTATCATATTTTCTTCAGAAGCCTTATTAAACCGACAGAAGACGTATGCGTTTTTCAGTTCATGACTACTCTACAAATTCACATTTTGTTGTACGTCTTGACCCAGTGCATTGCTTTATTAAACCGGCAAAGGACGTATGCGTTATTCAGTTCATGATTACTTTACAAATTCACATCGTGCGCGTGACTACTTGAACAATTTCCAGGGAAGTGGATTGGCGGAGTCGGTCCTGTACCTTGGCCTCCTCGATCTCCTGATTTAATCCTGTTTTTGTGTGGGTACAGATGCGTAATCTTGTTTACGCAACCCTAATTGAATCAGAAGATTATCTGGTGGGTCAGATATTTGCTGCAGCAGGGGAAATAAACGATAATCCTGAAGTCTTTCACCGCGTTAGACAATCCATGTCCCGCCGATGTAACCTTTGTGTACAGGTCAATGGAGGTATTTTTGAACATCTTTTGCAGTGATTTTGATGTGTAAAAGTTTTATAAGAGACTAAAGAAATAAAGCATGGCAATGGTTTGTGTTACATTAAGATCTGGTGTCCTCTCGAAATAATGCCTCAGAGCACAATATGACATTAGAGAAAACTGTTTGTTTTGGTGTCCATACAACCTCCTGGAGTTTGTCGGTTTAATTACTTTTCACTCTATATACAGGGTGAACTGTAAGTAATGTCATTAATTTCAGGGGTTTATTCTTTGAGATATTTCAAACAAAAACTTTAATAAAATTTATTCGTTTTTGCTTCCTTTGCGAGATGAAAATTATTTTAAATGAAATATTTCATAGCGTGTTTTGGAAAAGCTATTGATTTAATTCTGAATGTGCTCAGTTAATTTAAGAGCGCAGTGTATTATTATAATAGATGATAGAAAATTATAGTTTTGTCCTTTAAATGTGCATAAATTTGATCCGAACATATTTAACATTGAAAAATTAATTTGCAGAACGAAAAGATACATTTGTTTGGATCAAATTTCTGCACATTTAAAGGATAAAACTAATATTATTTCAATCATTTATTATCATAATACATTGTTGTCTTAAATTAACTGAGCATATTGAGAACTAAATTAATGGCCTTCACAAAACACGCCATGAAATGTTTCATATAAAACAATTTTTATGTCGGAAAGGAAGCAAAAACGAGCAAAATTGTATTAAACTTTTTTGTATGAAATATCTCAAAGAATAACCCCCTGAATACGGTTCACTCTATATATCATTGACTAGTGATGGTAAATGTAGCGTATCGAATATTGAGAAATTCTGGTTTGTTGCTTCAGTTTACAATACTTACGTACAGTAGTGGCAAAAAAAACCGGACCGAACCTTGTAGCTGATTTCAGAGCCTTGTTCACTCCAGGGCACGATAGACTGGTAACTAAGACTTTCGTGGTTCGATCCTGCCTGGGAAGGAAACTTTTTTTTGTTCCATATTCAAATTTATTCTCAATACTTTTCGATTGCAGCGACATTTTACTAATTAATTAACTTATTATTCCCAGAACATGAATTTTACCAGCTTGTTTTCTAATGGCTTTCGAAATGGGCTATGTCAGCAGTCGAAACTACAACAGTTTCAATAGATTACTCGCTATCTTGTGAATGCGGGCGTGTCATGCGCAGTGGCTCATTTCGGTCCGGTTTTTTTGCCATTACTGTACACACTGTGCTCCGACTCCTACGCCAATCTTAGCCCGATTGCTCCGACGCATTTCCACAAATTTGTCATGCGGTGATCAGAACATCCGTGAGTAACACTTGGAAAGAAACTGACAAGGTAACTACATCTAATGCGAATCTTACTGGCACAACTCCATTGCCTATTTGCTCCAATTCTGTTGATGTCCACAGATGTCTCGGCCAATAAATGTCGAGGTAAATGAAACGAGGACGCGTTCGTGTCATTGCGTTGCCCTGAGACGAACACACCTTCGCAGAACTGGTTCACAGCAAACTATTTACATCCGAAAACTAAGTACCATATTATTTTTATTAAATCCGTGCAACTCTCGTATCCTCAATACTAACCAATTCGGAAATCGGGCTCAAATTCTAGTACGTTTGAGTGTAATTAATGGTGAACAAAGTCGATGTTAGGGCAGATGTTCTCGAAGTAGGCTATTCTCAGTTCCACGGCATCATTCCAACACTTCTCCAACACCAATTATTTTACGTGACTTCATTGGCCTTGTCAGCCAAAACTGTAAGATATTCTCCATGCACAATCACCCAGACATCTGATTGGCAACATATTAAAAGAAAAAATGAAGTAGGGTAAAGGTTGGTAATATTTTGATATGAGTAATATCACAGTCTAGTATATACAGTCACGAAGCTTGAGTTGTGAGGGTGCTAGGAACAATAGACTGTGCCGGTAATATTTCGCATTGTCTGTAATGAGGCGATATTAGCGATCCTAGTGGTTAGCAACTACATATGGCTGCATATTTACTACATATTGACCTTCGTGACTGTATATAATAGACTGTGGTAATATTGTGATAGTTCTTTTTGAGAATCTATTACAATTTTACTGAGCGTGAGAAGAACCGGTTTTGTGCAGCAACCTGTCCACGAACATTCCCTTAATACGTTGACATAAAAACTGATCTTCCTCTCGCTCAGTAAAATTGTAATAAATTCTCAAAAAGAACTATCACAATATTACCAACCTTTATCCTATATACTAATACTATTATATAGATTTTTCCCTTATAATTGATAACTGGTAGAAGGCATTATTTTTAATATTACAAATGAGATTATTATTTTTAATATTACAAATTTATAATATTAACATTTATAATTTGCGGATTTAGCACTTGGTACCGTCTATGAATTCCATATTTACCTAGGCAGAATCTTTTAAACACAAATATATCACAAGAAGTTAATTATATTTAATTATTTCACCTGATATAAAAGCACATCTATCGTTCAGTAATACGAAACAAACACAAAAATTATACTCATGAGATATAAGCTACGTATATTTGTTTCAGTAGGTAGTACGAGTAATTACATTACATTAAGAAAAATGAAGTCTAATGTTAAGAAACAATCTCTCTACACTTCAAATGTTATTAAATAAGGACATGGGCGAATGTGTCCTACTTTTTCTCAATGCTGGTATTCTGTCTCTCAAATGTTTCAAGACGAAGCAAATTCTGGGAAGTTGTATTGCGCGCGACGTTTGTATATAACTCATGTCTTCATTCTTATGATTATTATAAAGTACCTATGGCAAATCCTTCAGAAGATAATTTTAAAAGAAAATTAAGAAATACACAATTCTAATGGGGAAAAAAAACACATATATAAATTTACTAATTACACATTTTGAGCGAATTAAGAAGCAATAAAAATCGATTAAATGGTGAAAAAATTACATTTTTAAGAAAATATTTTTAGTAGTATTTCACATTTATCGCTGGTGTGGAAAAGTTATTAGTACCGGTAGTTCTTCATTTAACTGCAAAGGCCATTCAAAAATGATGAGATGACTACAATGACGATAATAGAGTAATAATGGAATAAAAATCACAGAGAAAACAAAATATTTCGAGAAAACCTGTCTCACAACCACACTTTCTATTTACTTTATCCGATATCGACCACAATCTGTCTGATAAGTCGTGAGGTAACAGACTGAGCTACGGCCGATTCCGTTTCAACTTAGAATATTTACTAGATATCACAGCTATCAAAACAATTATAACTTAAATAACAAGTGTTTAATTGTTTACACTTGAAAAAATTGTTTATTTGGGCTAGATCACTTAATTCTTACCTGCTACCAGAGACTATAGACTGCAAATCCTCCACGTATTTCAGAGAAAGTGAACAGTCGCCGCGCGGTACCGTTTCGAGTAAACTGCAAACAACCTCAATTGTCCACTTATAAGTGTGTGTACACAGACTCTGATATGTTACACACAACTGAATAATCTCGCACACTCGCCTTATCACTCCACGGAAGCGGCGGTTTCTTCAAGAGTCTTCCTTGTAGGGAAATGTTCTGACGTCTCAACAGGAGAGTGACGAGGAATGAGTAACACACGCCCTTAGTATTAGGTGTCAATATACGGTGACGTTTTTACTTTCTTCGAAAAACACATATACAAAAAATTGAATATTTATTATTATTATGAACCAGACATTTTCCAATCATGTTATTGTTCACCATGATAAAAAGGGGAAAAATTGATACGGTGTCGGGTGAAGTTCCTGGGTAGCTCAGTCGGTAGAGCATTGGTACGTTAAGTCAAAGGTACCGGTATCGATACCCGGCCCCTAAATAATACCATGAGAAACCAATCAGAATCCTCATCAGAACTTTTCATCTATTACTAAACTGAAAGCTAGATGTGCATTATTATTGTTATTAATGTTCTTGTTGGACTTACAACACGTGAAGATTTTCGCCGCTGAATCAGATTATGCCACGTTGTTCTAAAATAATAATCAGAGGCACGACAGCCCATTAATGACCATGACCGACCAGCCGGCTGCTGGCCTCACGTTCACATACCGAAGCAGAGGTGGACGACCATCCAACCAGAATGGAGGTATCGTGTGTTAGCACGATGATCCCCCCAGCCGTTATAGCTGGCTTTCGTAAACGAATTTCGCTACCTATCGTAGCTCCTCAAGTGCATCACGATGCTGGGGGGCACCGGTCCCATACACTGGCCGAAATTTCATGAGAAAATTTCTTCTCCCATGAGCACTCGAACCAGCGCGCATTCCGTAACGCGAATCCTAGGGAGGATGCCTTAGACCACGACGCCACGGCGCCGGACCCACGTTGTTCTAATTTTGCATAATTAAAAAAAATAACTTCTAGATATTTTCAACTTTATCGCTATATCTCAATTATTCTAATCTTCCCTATCGTACCAGTACTTCCCTGTAGATCATTACTTAAAAAATAATATAGGCCTACTTTTTTGCAGTGTTTTTGTCAAATGTCCGTTCAAAGTTTTCTACCTTACAATTACATCTGGCTATTTACGTAATTTAAAGCTGTCATAATTTCCTTCTAATCCTCCATTAATACCAAGTGAAGTCCATTTTGTGCAGATAATTCCTTTTTGCCGCTTCATTTAAAGAATCATTCTCATTCTTTCCATCTTCTGATGCTTGGATAAAACTATTCAGAACAATTTATTCATAAACTGTAATAAACTATCAACTAATTTTATAGGGCTGTATTTCTAGACATTCTTAGTGCGGGCTTCCGGTGGATGATCAGCGAACTAACGTTTTTCGTATTCATAAACCAGTGTTAGCGATATAATATGATATGAATCCTGTACAAGTAAACAGTCGATAGTCGGGGCTAGTTTAGCACGCTCGTAGCGCGGGCTAGCGAAATGTCTATGAATAGGCCTAGCACCCATAATTTTTAAATTTCATAAATGTTATTAGATGCAGGCTACGTCAATATACGTATTTAAAGTATTAGGGCATATATGATTAACAATGCGATTCATTGGAAAGATGATCAACAATGCGAGTTACTTGAAAGATCTCGGCATTAAATAAACTTCAGTTTTGAGACACGAACGTGAACGCAGGTGGTTGTTACACATTTGATCCAAATGAAAGCTTGATAACACGCACCGGAAGTTGGGGAGAGGCGACATAACAGTGACGTTGAAGATTGTGACAGCATGATGTGTACAACAATGACGAAACCGGACGTTCGTACATGTTGCGTCAGATGTGGCGAAACAATTCTTTCCTCAGTATCCTTGAGTATCGATGAAATGAAGACAGGATGATACTAGAGCAGCGGTGAAATGAGGCTCGCAGGGAAAACAAAATTTTATAGCTAAAGAACTACAAATTCTGCAGAGAATCGAGAATTCAACCCAAATCTTAATTTAGAAATAGGCCTCAAACTTATCAACACACTTTTGCAAGCGACCAGGGGGCAGAAAAGAACATCTTTGATTGAATGTTGCGCGATTTCTGTATTTTCATCTCCAGGTCATTCTTTGCAAATGTTTTGTCTTATAAGGCTTTTTTTTTAATCAGAGGTCCAATGACTGTAACTGCAATTAGCAACTGTAAGACGTAAGAAAGAAAATACCCTCGTGGATGGCGAATGGATTCTTGCTCCGAAGCTGCGCTCGGGCATAGGGTCCCATCTGTACTTTGAGCTGATTATCTGATTGTTTTTTTTTTCTTTCAAGGTATGGCGAAAGTCAAATAACCCGATGATGAATCCTCGGACTCATCTCGCCAAAATATCACCTCGCTATAACCATTATGTCGTACAGTATAGCGATACTGAAACAAAGGAAGAATAAGAATGTGGTACTCCTTGGTCACGTAACCCCATATCACAAAATCACAGCATAACGTAACACAGGATATACAATGGGAAGGGCATACACCCACTTCATATTAAGGTAGATAACATTTCCTCTACTCTGACGGAAATTGGATCTACCTTGTCTATTGCATCTTCAGCCAAAACCACTAATTCTAGTAATATGGAGAGAGAGAAAGACTAAACATGATATTAAAAACAATCGGTTGAAAACGTTACAAGTTCTTGTACTACTTCCTAGACTTGAAGACAACTGACAGGAGAATTTTCTAAAACATCAAGTCGAAACGCTTTTTGCTACCTGCACATAGATAAATAACATAAGAGAAAGTGAAGCTGCCAAAAGAAACCATAAAATAAAAATAAGCTTCAAATATAGGGTAAAATACTGTCTTCAGCTGATAGTTAAGTAACCTTTCAATTTGTCGTTAAAGAAGGCAAACCATATGAAGAGTCCACTGCAAGAATGATGGATGTCACTTTCTTGTCGAAAATGAACGAAGACTGTCAATGCATAGCTTAAGACATATAAAATGTACATAGAGAGTTATATGGCATTAACACTGATAGTCATTGTCCAGTAATGATCGGAAAATCACAGTTAAGCTTTGAGCGCTAAGCATTTCAAACTTTCAATTGCTTCTCCTGCAAAATGTATTCCAAATGACATCCATCATTCTTGCAGTGGACTCTTCATATGCATCGTACCTTACACTAAACTAGAGACGGGAATTAAGTCACGATTTAACTGTAGATCAGTGACTGCCATGAATTGTGTTGCACTAACATTAACAACCTAAAATAAAGTCCCATTCCCTATGCGATATGATTAAGAAGGTCGAAAACAGAAGATTTATATTTCATTTACAGGCTTAATGGATGAGAAGTGAACGATCCTGGAGAACCATGTTATGCACATGCGGTCGAACAATCTGATAGAAAGATTACTCAAGTGAAGGTTTTAAATTAATTTTCGAAGCTGTTTTTGTACAATACAGTTCGTATTGGCAGATAATTTTATGCACTATTTATCTGTAACCTCACACTATCTACCCGTGTTAGATTCCCCAAGGAGAATTTCGACCCTCATTCTTTTGGAAGGTTCTTTGTGACACCAAATGCTGTAATTTTCAATTCCATGTTAATATTAAAACTAAAGAGAGAAAAAAAAGAAGTAAATTCATGTTACTGTACAACAAATACAAAAGACGAACCTGTCTTGTTGATAAACTCCGTTCGATTTCTATAAATTATTTCACGATCGAATTTTATGTATTGTGAAAGTTTGCAGTACCGGTACCGTTATTTTATTTTATCTTATAGAGCAGTGGTCGTCAGCACTCGCTGAAATGGGTAACAGATAAGCAGGGTATCTGAATATGCTCCGTCGTGCAGAAGGAAAAGGGAGAATGCATACCCGCCAGCAGCCACGGATGCACGCTAGTGCCTCTCTTATCCGCGGGTAAGAGACTCTAGTCCAAGGGTGCACCGTGCTGATGACTGCTTTTATAAAGTCTCATCGGAAGGTCTCGGATGTGATCTCTGGTGTCCTGTGAGATTAGAGAAGGCCAAAGTGGCTGTGAAGTAGGTTTTCCTTCTACTACTTCTGTTTCACCTGTTATTTCTTTCCATCACTGCTCCATTACCTCCCTTTTCTCCATTGATCTAATCCTTCCGGTAGCATAAGGCGTAGGATTGACATTCCTACTGTCATTAATGCTGATTGTATAGTAGCCTTAAACGCTTGCCACCCTGTGGACTTTCATAGCCTGGGATGTGATGACAACATTTTACTGCTCCAATATCGTCAATCTATCGTTTCGCTATCCCCAGAGAGTTTCGCTATTCTGACGCTAAATAATTTAAAAAGCTTTGATTTTTCTGAACCGACGCATGCGATGTGCGAGGTGCGAGGCCCGCCTCGCACAAATCCGGACTACACGAAAGATAGTGAGTAGTTTCTATGGCTGCAAGGTGCGAAGACCTCACATCTCGCAGTTATAGAAATCACTCACGGTATTTCGTGTAGTCCGGATTTGTGCGCATGTCGCATGCGTCAGTTCAGAAAAACCAAGGCTTCAACAGTCAAAATGTCGCCGTCAGTCGAATGGCTAGAGGGTCCTGGTTTCAAATCACCAAGCACCAAGGACGTATTGAGATATTTTTTGTCTCAGAGTAGGCCAATTCCTATTTTCCTTGCCATCATTGTACCAAATCCGGTGAGTAAGAATGAAGCTTGTGATAGAAAATGGTGTTGGGTATCTATGCTGTCATTATTCCACAATTTTTTAAAAATTCATTATTTAATTGAGCTCAACGAATGTATGTTGTCATAATATTTTTTTTTTCGAGACCGAAGGTCGATAAATAATTATCTTATGACAACATCCATGAGTTTAGCAGCTCAATTAAATTATTACAGAGAAAAATATCAAGCACGAATTACATTCAGTGACAAAATTCAGATGCCATTTTAATTGGAATTTTTATAATATAATCATGATGTTCATGTTCATGGCAGTGGCTTAACTTACCTCTTTCATCTTCGCAAAACATACTAATCTTATTATCTGTATTGCAAGGAGAACAACGCGAATATCTGAAATTTAATTTATTTAAAACAACTGAATATTTCAGGTTATAGCAATATAATGAACCGCCATTAATCAATAGCAGAATGCATGTTCTCTCTACCATAACTGAATGAACCAGAGATGGTAGGGATGAAACGAATTATAAAAGAAAACTAAACATCTGAGGTTATACACATATGCATGAGTATAGGTTTTTCACATTAATAATATTAGTAACTCTTTTTCCTTCAACTATTATTTGTAATAATTAATAGTATTGTTATAATTCCATGCTGAGAGTTAAATGTTAGCGTTTGATTGCTGATATTTTCTTGGGGTTCAAACATCGAACACCCAATAATGAACAGGAATATTATGCATGAGTACAGGCTTACTATCGAAGCAGAGATGATGGTAAAAATGAACGTAGGATAAACAAATGAACGTAAGAAAAAAAGTTACCGGTTATTACTTTTAGAGCACCATGCTATGTACTATCAATATTATCAGATTCTCATAGATCAATCGAGCGTCAATGAGCTGGTTGATTGGCTGTACGGCACTCGATTGGAATTATCATGAAAACCCCGAAATTTTGTGCAGAAGCCCGCAAACGTAAAATACAACATAAACCAGCACTGTTATCAATGCTATCGATGTTCCAACCTGAAACGTAACGAAACAATAGAAACAACTGTTGCAACCAAGTGTCACTCGAACCAAGTTGGATGAAATATGGGTTTTATCAAGACGTGACGTTGTTAAAACCACAGCTTGCCAGCTTGTTTATATAGCTGACATTAACTGTTCATCTAGTGTCGAACGAGTCCATGTCCGCACTTCTAAGCAACTGGAGTACCATAAATAAGACATCACCCAAAGGACATTGCAGATTGACTCTTGTTTTATTGCACACATTAAGACCAGGAAGGACTTACCGCTACAATTTTAAAGTGCTTAGCTTTGCTGCAGATGTTTCAAGGGCAGCAAGCAATTCCAGGTGCACTGACCTTATTACGAGTAAAAGTAGACTAATTTCTCAGCTATTCATCGTGTCATGAATGTGTTCGAGAGATGCGAGACACACAAGAAAAATTTCTCTTAAGAAATTGAATGAGTATCTCACATTTGTGGGTTCAAGCCAGCCGAAAGCTATGGATTTTTAGTAAAAACTCAAATTTTAAGTAGGGACGGTTTTCGTCAGATGGAGACATAAATCTTTAAGACCCAAACAGAATATTTACTGCTTATACTAAGACATATCTTATGATACAAGTGAAATAATGTAAATTCAACGTCCAATTTGCTATTACTTCAATTTCACCTCTTGGTGACAAGTTACCATGATAACAATTGAGACGTTCTTTGGAACAAGAAATGAAGGATTCAGAACCATAATGGGCCAAGCGCCATTTACTAAAACCGTAGAAAACAAGGGTTAAAATGAAGTTATTACCATAATTCAATGGAAGCATATAGCAAGTAATATAAAGTATACACATTAAAACTAAATGTTACATCAATCTTCATTAAACTATGGTATTCACTTAACTTTAACCCTTGCTTTCTCCGTTTTTAATAAATGGCGCTTGGCCCACTATGGCTCTGAAACCTTAAAATAATGTACAAAATATTGAATTTTAGATGCACAGCATCAAATATTTTAGATCTGTTATAAAGTTATAATATAATTGCGCAGAACGTCGTTCAAATGTTCTAGACGGCGTTGTCTTTGTATTTGTGGGAAATAATATTTTGTTGTATCCGGGAATCGAAGCTCTTCCTGGCTTAACATAACATCAGGTATACCACAGGGTTCGGTACTCGGACCATTGTTGTTCACAATATATGTCAGTGATATTACATCTCATGTAAGGCATTGTAACTATCACTTGTATGCTGACGACCTTCAATGCTATATCTCTTCCCGCTTAGATCGAATAAATGACGCTATAGATAAATTGAACAAAGACATTGACTCGATTGTGACATGGACAAAGAAATTCCATCTTAATATCAATCCTGGAAAGACACAAGCAATCATATTAGGACACAAACGGCAAACCGACGCTGTAAAGCACATCGACATTTCCCCCGTTAAAGTAAGTACAGTGCATATCCCTTTCAGTTCTTCGGTAAAAAATCTTGGCATTCACATGGATAATAATCTCAACTGGGACATGCAAATCATAGAAACCTGCAGAAAAGTATATTCTATTATTCATGTGCTAAAAAGGATAAATGTTCATCTTCCCTCTTGCTTAAAAAAGTCCCTTGTGCAGACCCTTGTATTTCCCTATTTTGACTATGCTGACATTTTACTGACTGACCTTTCCAGCGACAACAAAATGAAACTTCAACGTGCTCATAATTTGTGTGTACGTTTTGTAAGCAATGTTCGTAAATATGATCATATTACCCCATCCCTGGAAGCAATAGGTTGGCTTAACCTAGATAAGAAAAGAAATTTACATTCACTTCTCTTTCTCTTCGAAATCTTGAACTCTTCTATTCCTTCGTACCTGTCGTCTCGCTTCACTTACCTTTCTTCCCACCACAATCTGAACACACGCTCTCGCCATGAAACAATACTAACAATACCATCCCATCGCACCTCCTCATACTCATCCTCTTTCACAATAGCCCTGCCAAGACTCTGGAATTCGTTACCTGCTAGCATCAGGGACTGTCGAAATAAAATTGAATTCAAACGCAAACTTACTAGGCACTTGGTCAGTAATTGAGACTCGTTCAGACATGATTTCTTGTAAATAGTTCTTTTAATCTACCACAAAATATCTCAATATCCGGTAATTTCATCACTATAGAATTTTGTTATTGTAGGTTTAATTTGTAATTTAGTAAATACAAAAATATTCTTTGTTCTTAACTTCTATGATAAAATGTCTAGCTTTCATTAATCAGGTATTCTTGTCGTACTTTAATTTTTATTGTAATTGTAATTGTAAATTTAATATTAATTGTAATCTTATTGTTCATGTTATAGTTGTAATCCCCTGGTAGAGGGGCAGAGAAGGCCTGACGGCCTTATCTCTACCAGGTTAAATAAATAAATCTAAATCTAAATCTAAGATGTGTTATTATACATGTTAAGTTGTTATTCCAGGCAACGCCTCAATTATGGAGGGATCTAATAAAAATGAGTAGGAATATGCTGATTGCAAATCCTGTTTCACAACAATGACATCCGGCGATGTGGATTTATTATGTCACCAAACGAAGCTCGAATGAATCGAGAAGAGTCAGGGACTTCGTTTTAAAGTTATTGGAAATGGGAACTAAGCAATCACATTTAAGAGGAAATATTTAAGTTTAAGTATATGCACATTGTTAGTCGAATGGGTAAAGACTAGAAATAAAACGTCGGCGAATGGAACTCTAATTTGTGGTGGACAAGTGTTGGTGCAGGTTTTTTCTGGACACTCTTATTCCCTCTGCCGTAATAATTATTTACAATGATATTTCTCATCGTGCAGAAAGCAATAGGAAACTAAACAAAAGTTGTAATCTTCGAATAGATTTATAAGATAAATAATAAAAGGAAGAAATAACCATGACAATTCCTGGCTTAAGCGCCAACACCTGAGTCTTCATAAGAATGAGAATATGCAAGTAAATAGCCTAATAACCTTGCTATTTTTAATCGTATACGCAGTGTTTCAAGCAACGTGTACGGAAAGAAGAAAATGATAACATAAAATGTTCTTCCGTAGCTGATAATCATGGATTAAATTATCAATTATCGCATAACAAATAAATCGGCAACAATTTATTATTTTCTATTTAAGATAAACTAAATAATTAATCTTTTTAATGCAATCCAAATACTATAATACCACAGTTTAGTATATAGACTACAGTCACGAAGCTCAATACGTAGTAAATATGCATCCATAGATAGTTGCTAACCACTAGGATCGCTACTATCGCCTCATTACAGACAATGCGAAATAGTACCTGCACAGTCTATTGTTCCTAGTACCCTCATAAACTCAAGCTTCGTGACTGTATTTACTAGACCAGGGTTGGGCGTCGGGAGCGGATCCAGACTCTAAACGGGGACGCTTAATATTCATCCGTCACTGAATCAACCTGCGCGGTGTTCGGCGGGGAAGAAAGGGGATGAAGAGAAATCATATGACTCCCCGTGAGAGAGTAAAATCTGCTCTTGCTGCCCAGCCCTGTACTAGACTGTGATACTACCATCTTCCTGCTTATTGTCCTTTTTCTCGTTACTCTTCTTTTTTTCTTCTTCTACTCTTCAGAAAAAAAGATCTGCTACGACATCGAAAGTCAATTCATTTCATGATTGGTATTTCAGAATTTCCTTGATGATAAAGCGTATTCCTATGTATGATGTGTTATCATCTCTACATAAACACGTAATTTCTTGTCTGATATGGGTTTATGCCCATTCTTTCTACATGTTAAAGCATTTGTTTGTTTATCGCGATATCACACTCTGATCAGACCATGTAGTTTAAATAAAGAGCCTCCAGGTGCTGTCTAACAATGAGGCGTTCGAACCATTTGTAATGAAAGTGAAGGGCGCTGACCACAAAGATGCTCCTCCATCTCCTTAACTAACGTGGACCGTGATTATAACAACCGCCCATTGTCCAGGCAGCCTAGTTTCCAAGTGTCCCGCGAGATGCGTTATGATTGACGAGCAGAGCGACCGCCTAACCTACTTGCTGCATTGTGTCCGCGTTGACAGGGTTCAGCCGAGGATTCGACTTCTGACCCTCTGCGTTTCTAGGCCTGTCTTGTTTTTAATATTGTAAACGTAGAAGTTTTCTGCTTCTGCTTGTTCTGTGTGGCTTTATTGAAGACTGCAGACCAGAGTTTATCCGATGGCGATACTAGTACCTTGTTTGCTCATTTTGTTTAATTTATTTTGTCTACTGTTCACTTCAATGAATGGAAGGTTATTAGGCATGTTTATGTCTATTTTATCTGATTTTACAGTCTTGTTTTTTTTATTAACGCAACAGTATAGTCTTGATAAAAAATCTATGTCGTACAGAATATTCCGTTCGGCTCTCGACTTGTTATTATAAAATTGTTATGACCAAAAATATGCTGGAGATTATGGATCGATAGTGGCATAACTTACTTCGTCAACACATGCATGGCTAGTGCGCGCGTTCCCGGCGCATTCTTGTTCGGGAGCCGAATGGGACCATTTCTGATCCCGAAACACTGGAGTTTGGTGTGTCGTCTATCTGTACATTTATACACAGTCTCTCTCTCTCTCTCTATTTTTTAAATATAGAACAAATTTTGTTATGTTTCAATTGCTCGAAATTCTGCAAATATTCATGTGATTTTTCATTTAATTTTATGATAGCGTAAATCCATTCTATTGAGATTTCCAATATTTTTACAGATCAACAATAATGTCATGGATATTTTGTTTATTCTTGCATTTCAAATTTTCTCTTCTTGCACGTAGCTCTTTCATAAACTTTGACTGTATATACTAGACTGTGGTACAATTGCGGAATCAAAAGAAATGAAAATGCCAAGAGAAAATATGTTCAAGTAGTATATCCATTCCTAATAAATTCAATTAAATTCTCGGGGCCAGAAGCCAATCCTCACAATTAGTTTAAACAAGGTAGGATGACCAATGCATTTCGTACAAAAGCAGCAGATTTCTTCACTCGAAATACTTAAATCCTAAGAAGCAGATTTCTTCACTCGAAGGATTTAAATCCTATGTCCACATTCCAAGCATCGCAACACACAAGCTCACAAACGTTTCTTCCGTTATTTCATGAAGCTATGAGTCAGACTGAATGCGTCATAAAAGTAAACAGATCTAATAAATTTGCACATATTTACTTCACTGTACACATTATAAATTTAATAAACTATTGCAGTTTGTTCCACAAAAATATTTGAAATGATCATGTATGGGTATAAAATTAAAATATTTATATAACCTCTGAAGACAATACAAATAATTCATACATATTATTTGGAGAAAAATTCGTTTCGGCACTGGGAATCGAACCCAGGACCTGTCAGCTCTGCGCGCTGAGCGCTTTTTCCATCGAGCTATGCCAGAGCGCCGGCCGAATTCTCATCGTTTGTATCATCATTTATGAATATTTATGAATATAAAGTATACAAATAATTTATGTTTGATGATATAGACGATGTACATTTTGCAAAATGTGATTGATAAATACTGAATATTATCCGGAATCTAATCATAGGCACAATTTTTTCACCAGAAGAAATTTCTAAATTACTACAAATTGGTCCTCTGATGATTCATTAAAATAATATGTGAAATTATACGATGATATTCCATAAGGTAGAGAAAGGTGTGCAGATTTTTTTTTTTTTTCAATTTAAAACTTAAAGAACAGATGGTAGAATACGTTCTATATAGGTCTACATTATTTATTACATTAACTTGTAATATTCTTAAAGAACACAAATCCTACTACAAATTAAAATGGTTTCTACGTCGAATTGCCACATTGTCACTTTATACTGTATACCACAAATATCACACGAACTAAATGGAATAGCATCCCTGTCCAGTTAGAACAGAAACTACAAGTTTACTAACTACGACTTGGGATTTATGTGTGAAAATGAGTGAAGAATTACTGTAACGATGGGGAAAAGAAGGGAGTATCCAAAGAAATCCGCTTTTGGTCGTCACAAATTCAATTTGATCTCAATGACATTATAAGAGAGCAGAACGTGTACAATAGAAATATAGTAAAAGCTACGCTTGGTCTCGTGTCCTTAGAAAAGGTATTAGGGCTGTGGGAACAACTTATGTGAGCTCCAAACCTGTTGGTCACTTGTCTCACTTTGGTAGCATACTACTAGACTACGCTTAACTTACGTAATTACAAATCGCAAGTTTGAGCGCCAAGCTCGAGTGACGCAGAATAACAGTCGTCCGATTTTAACTCCAAAAGTTTTGAACAAAGTACTTCGACGTAGACACTAGACAACCCAATCTCAACTACGTCATGACGAGTTCCATGAAAACTTCTTATTGTTTGATTTATTTTGTTATCAAAATTCCTTCGTTATTCAGCACCGTATAATCTGCAGACATGTGGCCGTCATATTTTCCACCTTGTTTTCTACGTTCTTACGAGGCGATGGAATCTAATAGAGACATTTGCTAATATAGACAATTGTCCGCAAAGCAGGGGACTTGATCAGTAAATTTCGTCAATTAGGGACAAAGCTCTTTTAAGAGAGCTAAATTGTACGATACGAATTTGCTTGCTGTAGGCTACTTACCTTTCGAAAGAAGCCATACTACGGTTTTTTGTCGTCCTTCAGAAACTCATTTTTCGCTGACGGGTGTGTACTCGCGACCTTTGGCTCTATACCCTGTTTATAACGTTACAGATTTAAATGGCAAAATATAGAACGTGTTCTTAATATGGGAATAATGGCGTGATTGACGAATGTTGGCGGGATTCCAGATCAACGAGGCACGAAGTATGTAATTACAAATCGCAAGTTTGAGCGCCAAGCGTGAAATCACTGCAGATGAATGCATTCATTGACATATCTTCATGTTTTATCTCTTTCATTTCACGGTTGGGAAAACCAAGAAGCTTCTGTAGAAGACCTAGCGAGCATAAAAACCTGCATGACACGAAGACATAATAATAACAACATAACAAGTGTACTGCTTTTAAATGAGGTGAACCATGCAGCAACAAATGATAGGCAACTGAAAGCCAAGAAAAAGGCAGCAAAATCAGTATTCAACATATCGGACAGATTTTAGTCGAAAAATTGGAGCAGGTCATATCCCAGAGATTCCCATTATTGTACTGGAAAGGTGGTATTAGAATAATATTTTCTTAGAGTACTTCCATTTTCAGTTGCCTACAACCATTCCATTATTTACAAGAAGCAATCAATAAGTTTCCGGACTATCCTGAATGTAGGCAACACACAGGACATAGAAAACAGAGAAGTTTTCTATAATTAGGGAAACGCCTGGAATCTATGCTAAATGCATCACTTGAAAGGCAGAGAAGAAGACTAGCCATAAGGCGTAATGTGGAAAGATTACAGGAAAAATTGCAATAGGTCCTTGACATGTTTGCACAAAATCACGTGTAGAAGCTCACTTCTTAAAGACAATCTGACGCTGTTTGATAGACTGGCTCAACAGGCTTGGGAAGCAATGATCTCCAGAGACACGCGTATGTATTTTAATAGTATAACAAATATAAGTGCAGTTCAGAAATATATTGACTACACCTTGTATGTAAGCCTATACCAAGAACAGTAACGAAGAACTACAGCACTGCACTCTGCTGTTTTCATTCCGAGACCAGTTTCATAGATTCTCTGGAGTTGGCGCCGACCCTAATTGAAGTACGCGGTACAAGACTCATAAAACAGCAAAAAGTTGAGTGCAATTTCTTGCACTTGATTTCCAACTCTTGAGGATTTTATCATTTCTGCAGACTAGTGACGTTAATGAATATTAAGATGCAGCATCAATCTCTTTCATTGCTCGCCTCTGGATGTGCGCTTTCTCCGAGCGTCGTGCGGCGACTGTCACACTCTTCGTCGCGTGTGGAAAGTGGAAACGTCAAATCCTGACAGATTCCCTTGGAGCGTGTGAGCCGCTCAGCCTCTTCCATATGGAGCACCATCTTTAAATGGAAACCAGGCCCAGACAATGAATTTCAAAACCGCATTTCGCGAAGGATGACAATACCGATGTGCACTCGCTGTTTTACACGAATACAATGCCGCAAATCGGTGGAAACTGAAGAGCGGGGCACAAGTTTCGAGTTGTTTCATTTTCACATCATGGAAGTAAAGAGAGTCGACTTAAGTTCCTATCATTCCTCATTTTTACTAAAGGGACAAGGATTCCATTCCAAACAGATTGTGGTGGTTGGGCGGACAAAACGATTGCGAAACGAGATATCTTAAGTTACCTCGATTTTTCATGTTATTTTCATTTATTTCACTATTGCTCTATTAACATCGTGTTAACTCATTGCATCTGAGTAACTTATATAAAACTGTAACAAATTTTTCAGAAAAACTCATCTTCTCTTCGATTATTCTACATTAAATTTCTCCATTTCTAGTCATTTATAAAATGCGAGTATGTGGAAGAAGTATATTGTTGAAACAGCAATGAATCACCCAACGGTTTCCCATCGAAACACAAGGTGGAATTTACAAGGGATACATGGTCTATACATAAGCTTCCGATTTCGCCTTCTACTCCGATTGAGGCTTTCATCAAAGCTCAATACGTATTAATAATAGTAAACATACTAGAATAGTAATTTAAATGGTATCAAAATATATTTCTTCATCAGCACATCGATCGTCGGACTGTTTTTAGACTTATATTCTGTATTTAAATATAGAATTTAAATCCAAGATGTGAATTAACGGTGTTGATAGGGGGATTTCTCCCCCCCCCCCGTTGAAACGTTATCACCCTCTCATAAATTCATATTAACATCCCTGCCAGGGATAACGTCTGTCCCCCCCCCTCAAAAAATATAATTGTTTTAATACAAGTATTCTTATACAGTACAGTATAAAGTAAGCATAGACAATAATATTCATGTATTATCACCACCGGCAAGCTGACAACAATCAGTAACTTAGGAATTACACATCTTATCTTAAGCCTGCTCATGGATATAATTATTATTATAATCAAGATGCAAGACAAGCAACTCAGTGCAACCAAGCTTTGAGCAGTATCGAATGAGGATAATAATTTTATGTATGGTATTCTCTATCTAGAATTCTATCCTCCCCTCATCAGAAATCTTAATTCGCACCCTGTCTAATTCAAATCATTATTGTTTTTTGAAAGCAGCGCAAATAAACTTTCTGACGTAGGACTACGTCTATGAACTCAGATCAGTACATGGGCTGCATTTCGATCTATTCGATAAACTCAAATAATGATATAGAGAAACCGTTATAATTTTTAAAATAATAGACTTACAAAAATGATACATTATTATTATTATTATTATTATTATTATTATTATTATTATTATTATTATTATTATTGTAGATTTATAAAGCAAGGAGTCCCATAGCGGAATCGCGTAACAAAGTCGCGCTATCTATCACCTAACCTTGTGACGCCCGAAGTTGATTTAATTTTTCTTCCGCGCGGCAGTATTCCACTCAATATGCCCCGGCATCCGGTTGACGTAACATATTTGTGTTTGGTGTCGTAGCGCTGGAAGAGATCTGCCTAATAACACGCGGATTTACTTTATTCAAAGCGTAATCTTAATGTTATACCCCTATGTTTTTTTTTTCCAGGAACAAATCTAGGTTTGAAGATGTCACGCAATACCGCTTATAAACGTAATAAGAAATGGCGAAAATCTCAAGAGGAGACAAGAAGAGTAAGTGCAAGGGAATCGAACAAGCCCAAAATCACGAGCGCCGAGCGAGTTAAACGGTTTCTACAGCGTAAGGAAGAAGCCGCAGCTCGCGCCGTCGAACAATCTTCGGACTCAACTATCGAACTTTACCTTAGCCGTCCAGAATAGCAAATTCACTTTTGTTCAAAATAAATATTATTCGTCGTCTAACATTTGACGTAGTCCTTTGCAAAACCTTATGGCTTAATCAGTCTTGAGCCTATCTTTTTTCTTTCCCGGCTTTTGTACATATTTTGCGCAATTATCCACACCTACATCTCTTGTCTTCCGACATGGCAGTATTTTCGGTCAGTTTTACGTTTCTAATTCATTATAAAGCTAGTCTGTAGCGGGAGATGATTAATTGGATCGTGGTACTTTGTAATAATTGATTCTATCCTAGCATTTGCCTGATGAGAATTGAAAAATCACAACTCACTTCAAGATAGTCAACCCTTGGGATCAAACCCCGGATATCCCGAATACAAGGTGGGCGAGCTCGGTGATGAGCATTATTCTCACGAACTGGATGTACCACCGGTCAACAATAGCGTGAAATGACCGGAGGCTTACAGAACTGCAAAAGTATTCAGGAATGCTTCTCAAGAAATATTACACTGATGTCGGAGTCTGTTTATTTTTACCAACCCTGACTGACATTCATGACAAGCAAACCGTCTGTGGTGCAGTTTTCTTCAAAAGAATTTTGCTTTCTCCAGGCATCCTTGTGTCACCATTACTCTATTATTTCAGTATAAGAGGCCTATAATCGTATGTAACTTTTTAATCGGTTATTTGACGAAGTTATATGAAATACTGCACTAGGTTATTTAGCGTAGATGTAATTGCGGATACAGAGATGGTATTTGGAGAGGTAATATCGATTCGCCGAGAGATTATGCGACATTCGCATTACAGTTGGAGAAAACCTCGGAGAAACCCAACTAGGTAATTAGCCCAAGCTGGAATCGAACTTCCGCTCGAACAGAACTCCAGATTAGTAGGTCAACTTTGTTCCATACAAGACTCCCATGACGTGAGATAAATATGTCACCCAATTGAGATAATACAGAAGGGTATATGTACATGAACGACCACAAATATTATCAGAAAATGCAGGCTCTAAATTTCTAAAATTTTAAAAGAAAATGAACTCACAATTGCATAAAAATTACAAGATACCACAACAAGACTTATTAGAACTTAAATATTTGATAAAAGTATAAAAAAGTTTACTAATAATATTTTTCAAACCAGTTTTATCAAAGTGTGAAAAAAAATTCTGCAGTTACATCATTTGGTAACCATAACATTGTTATGGTCTCTCCGACATCTTTAATATTTTTCCTGCATGTAATAAACACTTATTTCTGAAAAGTAAACTACTCTCAGACAAGTATAGTTGTTTATTTTAATACAATTATTTTTTTATTTGTCCTATATAAAATATATAAAAATTTACATAATGTTTTGTGACTAATTTTTCTATTTTCAAAGATATGGGCATTATTGTAGCCCACCTTTTGCATACATGCATGTTGAATCAGTGTACAACATTTCACAATTCTATCTCTAATGGTTGTGGAGTTATGAAATAATATGTGTAACATTTTCAAATTTTGGAAAATTTAATTTAAAGTAAAAAGCGAATTCTAAAAAATATTATTAGTAACCTTTTTTTATACTTTTATCAGATATTTAAGTTGTAATAAGTCTTGTTGTGGTACGTTGTAATTTTTGTCCAATTGTGAGTTCATTTCCTTATAAAATTTTAGAAATTTAG
The DNA here is from genome assembly GCF_040183065.1 of Periplaneta americana. NCBI lineage: Eukaryota > Metazoa > Arthropoda > Insecta > Blattodea > Blattidae > Periplaneta > Periplaneta americana. Next base: position 106,098,870 of record NC_091131.1, on the reverse strand, counting down.
AGCTTGCATTTTCTGATAATATTTGTGGTCGATTCACGTACTTATAATAACAAGAGATTATTCATGTCGTGGAGTAACGGTTAGCATGCCTGACCGTGAAACGAGCGGGACTGGGTTCAAATCCTGGTTGGGACAAGTTACCTGGTTGCAGTTTTCCCTCAACCTATTAAGACAAATGCTGGGTAACTTTCGGCGCTGGATCCTGGACTCATTTCGCCGGCATTATCAACTTCATATCATTCAGATGCTAGGTAACCACAGCAGTTGATAAAGCGTCGTAAAATAACCCACTGAAAAAACTATTCATGTCTTAGGCGAGATCGGAACCCATGACAGTGCGTCAAAACTGCACATGTGTCGCTTAATATCACACGAAGGACCTCTGAATAGTAGTTAGAAAAACATTAAATAAATGCACATACACATACAAAAATCGGCTCTGGACTGTGACAGGAATGCACATTTTCAGAGTTCTAGTACCACAATAGTAATATTCGGAATCCTGTCTATTCGTAACTGTATTTACGTTACTACCAGTGGCGGCTGGTTGACTGAGGCAAGTGAGGCCGGGCCTCAGTCACTTGGCTTCACTGAAATCAAATTTTGTTTTTATGTAATGTATTAGCTATTTGAATGAAGCATATATCGCTGTAGAAGCATTTGAAAACTTTGTGATGTAGATAGACCTGTTTTGCAGTAAAATTTGTTCCTGAAGCCAGGATCGCTCGTGCCGGGTCTGGCTTGTGATGTATATAGACCTATTTTGCAGTAAAATTTGTTCATGAGGCCAGGATTGCTCGTGCCGGGTCTGCTTCTGGATTTTCGTTTGTCTTCGCGGGCTTTTGACGTTGCGCTTTAAACGTTGTAACTGAGGCACAATTCGTCTGGCCTGGTCAGATTTCACTCCTCTCAACCATGGGCCGGCCTCAAGGGTAGAGTGGGGTGGGAATAGGGTGACTTGTCTTCCTAAATAGGCCATAAATAACAAACATTCTAGCTCTTTGGCAGGCAGAGACCCACACTATTCTCTCCTCTTATGTCTTAGTTTATGACTTAAGCGAGGGTGTTGTACTATTTTACTTCGTAGTACAGTAGTGAATCTGGGCCAATGTTGTTATGTATTTCGGGAAAATATAAAGAGAAAGAAATGCGAGAAATAATGCTGGTGTAGTTAATTCATTGTTAGAGTGTCCTTTTTCGAGAAGAAAAAATATTGAAAGAAAGGAAGTTTTAAATAAAGAGAGAGCCGACCGAGATACCTACGACATCGCTGACAATTTTTCTGACAGATAATCTTCAAACGCGAGTTTCTATTGCATCCTGGTATGGGCAACATAAATGGTTAAGTCGTAATGTGGAGCAAAATAAACTTCTCTGTTGGCCTTGTTCGTTGCTATCAAAGGAAAAAAATAAAAAGAAAAGAAATAAAGAAAGGGTTGCTTCATCACACTGAAACAATCACTGAAACTTGCAGCATAACAACTTATTTGGTGAGTGAAATTATTATTTTTCATTAGTAGTAATAATAATAGACTAATAATAATAATAATACAGTAATAATGATATTAATAATATAACAACAATAATAATTAATATCATAAATAAACATTTTCTATCGGAGGCACTTAAACTAGTTGCATCTGGCCTCACCGAGGATTTGGATCACCGGCTGCTACTGGTTACTACTAAACCAATGAAGAATTTTGTCCGTATTCGATATTTGTGATACAACGTACTCCGTTCTTTGATATCTCAGCATTAAGAGTCGTCAATACATAGCCGGCATGACTATATAGCATACTATCTAGTAATTTATATACAAGAACAGAATCCATGGAAAGCAGAAACGTGCTTCGAGAGGCTACATTTTGTGCCACATGCCAAACATAATGATTGACCACTCTGCGAGAGTGAATGTGGGCGGGCGAACCCTCAACACGTGCACGCGCTTGGCTGAGCGTGACTAACATAATACGGCTGCGAGTCTGTGTGTCACAACATACCAGCCATCAACAGGACCTCAACGAGTTTTTTTTGTTATTATTATTATTATTATTATTATTATTATTATTATTATTATTATTATTATTAAGAATGTCTTTACAAGAACTTCATATTTGAGGGGAAAAGTGAGAATATTAGGAAGCATTTGTCTGGATTTGTAATTAATTTGTTACTTATTTATTGGCTTTTCAGGAACCCGGAGGTGCATTGCCGCCCTCACATAAGCCCGCCATTGGTCCCTATCCTGAGAAAGATTAATCCAGTCTCTATCATCATATCCCACCTCCCTCAAATCCATTTTAATATTATCTTCCCATCTACGTCTCGGCCTTCCCAAAGGTCTTTTTCCCTCCGGCCTCCCAACACTCTATATGCATTTCTGTATTCGCCCATACGTACTACATGCCCTGCCCATCTCAAATGTCTAGATTTAATGTTCCTAATTATGTCAGGTGAAGAATACAATGCGTGCAGTTCTATGTTGTGTAACTTTCTCCATTCTCCTGTAACTTCATCCCTCTTAGCCCCAAATATTTTCCTAAGCACCTTTTTCTCAAACACCCTTAACCTATGTTCCTCTCTCAAAGTGGGAGTCCAAGTTTCACAATCATAAAGAACAACCGGTAATATAACTGCTTTATAAATTCTAACTTTCAGATTTTTTTGACAGCAGACTGGATGTTAAAAGTTTCTCAACCGAATAATAACAGGCATTTCCCATATTTATTCTGTGTTTAATTTCCTCCCAAGTATCATTTATATTTGTTATGTTTATATTTGAATTTTCCACTTCTTCAAAGGATAAATTTCCAATTTTTATATTTCCATTTCGTACAATATTCTCGTCACGAGACATAATCATATACTTTGTCTTTTCGGGATTTACTTCCAAACCTATCTCTTTACTTGCTTCAAGTAAAATTTCCGTGTTTTCCCTAATCGTTTGTGGATTTTCTCCAAACATATTCACGTCATCCGCATAGACAAGCAGCTGATGTAATCCGTTCAATTCCAAACCCTCTCTGTTATTCTGGACTTTCCTAACGGTGTATTCTAGAGCAAAGTTAAAAAGTAATGGTGATAGTGTATCTCCTTGCTTTAGCCCACAGTGAAGTGGAAACGCATCTGACAGAAACTGACCTATACGGTCTCTGCTGTAAGTTTCACTGAGACACATTTTTATTAATCGAACTAGTTTCTTGGGAATACCTGATTCAATAAGAATATCATATAAAACTTCTCTCTTAACCGAGTCATATGCCTTTTTGAAATCTATGAATAACTGATGCACTGTACCCTTATACTCCCATTCTTTCTCCATTATCTGTTGAATAAAAATATCTGATCAATAGTTGATCTATTACGCCTAAAACCACACTGATGATCCCCAATAATTTCATCTACATATGGAGTTAATCTTCTCAAAAGAATATTGGACAAAATTTGTAATTAATTGTAAAAGAGTATAATTTAATATCCACCTATAACGACTGGGAGCATCATCATGCTAATCGCACGATACTCCCGTACTGGATGGATGATCGTTCACCTCTGCTTAGACATGTGAACATGAGGTGAGCAGTCGGATGGTCGGCCTTAGCCCTTCATGGGTTTTCGCGCCATGGATTGATTGAATAATTCAATATAGATATGGAACATACCGTCCACTAAATTGTTAAAGACTGTTTGTATAGGGACATCATTTTATTTTTATTTCAATTTTTATTGTACCTGAGGTTTTTAATATACTTCACTCTCACCCCTTCTACTAGTGATCTTCCACCTGTCTTCCGCACAGAACCAAGGCCGCATATGCAAAGTCGTCCTACGCTCACAGTAAACAGTACTGAGAGTGAGTACAGTACGTTCCAGAAATATGGTCGCGTTTTCCAGTGAAAAAAGAGCATTCATTTTTGTACATATACTGTGCGTCCTTTTGGTTACGTTGCATCCCGATTTTCCTCACCCGCTTCTGCTGGGCTGTCCTAACCCGGTTTTGAAAATATTTTCTGTTAGGAATTGGACGTCTATGTAATATTATACAACTGTTTAAAATAATTTAAATGAAAGGGCATCGTTAAATAACTAATTGTCACGTCATTCCCCCCTTTCTACGACCCTGCGACATAACCACTCGGCCGGACAGTAGATAGCATGTCTGAGTAAATTTATCTGTGCGGATCGGGCAGAAGTGAAAACTGAATTTAAATACATCCTACTCTGTTCTAGAGTACGTACAGAATTATTACAACATGAGTTACTGGTACGAAGGACGAAACCGGAAATTGGAATTAGGTACAATAGGCTATAGTGCGATAACATGCACAAAAGAACTAAAGCCTCTATAGAAATGAACAGCCACCATTTTCAACAATTTGTTTAATTATCCAGATTTTGATTATTTTAAAATTTTATTGCACTGCCTACAATAATTGCTAATGTGCTACAAGACGGTACAATATACATTGCATAATGAATACGTCAGCATGGATAGCTCAGTTCGTGAGTAAAAACATGTATTGTTAATACAGTATTGTATTTTTATTAAATAAAAACCTAATGAAAATGATCAAACTCAAAAACGTAATATTTCCAAGTTTAGGTACGTAAATGGATGCACTAATTTTCTTCTCTCCTATAAGTACTAGTAAAGTGATATGTTTGTGTTTTACACCAGTATCATCAAACTCCGGTTGTGGAAGAGGGTAATAAACAGTGTTTCCGGTTCTCAGCCGTTAATCCAAAGGTATAGTCAGATTAATATTAGAAATGTTAGCAAAAACAAAATGATGTTCCTGTATGACGAGATGTGATTATTTTAATGCAAGTTCTTATAGAGAAACAATAGGTTAATGTTTTAAGAGAATTATTTTCTTCAGTGGATGAAGCGACAGCATCTCTAGCTTCAAATCTAATCGATTTCCCCATAGACGTGGAGATTTGTTTTTCTATCTGATAAGAACTCGTAAGGAATACTTGTTTCATGTCTAGCGTTTGTTCTGTGTTATTTTAACAGGCGTCTTACGCCCTCCTTACTACATAACCAGTAGAGTTGAGCAACGATCCGGAAAGCAAGAGTAACAGCGCCTGCAAAGCCGAAAACCCATATGAATACACATATTTATTTGTGTTACATTATCAAAGTATTTGAAAGAACCATAACATTTACAAGACAGTAGTCATAATTTATGCTGAGTCAAATTTCTATTTGTGTGTAAAATTGAATTGAGATTTCAAATATGTAAAATTTAATATGGGGTGTCATTTAAAAAAAGTGTTATTTTTTGCCACACCTTGTACATGAACCAATACTTTCGTGAGATCACAGCCATATGTTTTAGTTAGATATCGCCAGCAACTTTTGTTTTTGATATTTTTTCATAAAATGAATATATAAAGAGTTATCAGCAATATTCCGTACTTAATTAACACATTGTATAGCCTATCACTTGAGTAGTCCAGGATTTGAAGCCGGATCTCTATGACTCTTGGCGCAGTCATGTCGATAAATTTTATACAGGTCCAAACACCAGCGCTGTAAAGCCTTGGTTTTTCTGAACCGACGCATGCGACGTGCGAGGTGCGAGGCCCGTCTCGTACAAATCCGGACTACATGAGAGTAGTGAGTGGTTTCTATAACTGCGAGATGCGAGGTCTGCGCACCTCGCAACCATAGAAACCACTCACTGTCTCTCGTGTAGTCAGGATTTGTGTGAGGCGGGCCTCGCACCTCGCACGTAGCATGCGTTGAATCAGGAAAAACCAAGGCTTTAGATTATCGCGAGGATTAATAAATATTTAAAAGTGTATAGGAGAAACTAGGAAAGGGCGTTGTACAAACAACTGTTTTGTTGTATCAATGAAAACTCTGCGACTCTGAGGCCCGTCGCAATTACTGCGTTCCACAACAGTTCACTTTAATTTAAATATTTGAGTGTGCATTAATCAAAATTTAATATGGCAATTGAAAAAAGTTCACTGGTGTCTGAAAAGGCAGTAGACAAGCATTATTTATTGAGTAAATACACGTGCGTCTGTTAGTCCTAATGGCAGTATTCCGCCGTTAAGTCACAAGGTTAAAGCCATACGTCGGTTTATAGTCAGTGCACTGATAAGAGGCTATAACGTGAGATACAACTACGTCGTAATTACAATTTGAGAGCTGATACTCCTAAAATAATACCATCAAACTTCTATTATTGCAGTAGCTATACATGTAATTGCAATGAAAATAAAAGAAGAGTTAACTTCATCTACTTATGTACCCTATCAATTTTTCTTTTTATTTCCTTTGTTCTATATTTTCTTTTCTTCTTCTTCTGCCTATTTTCTTCCTTACTTTTATCTTTTTTTCTTCAGGTATTTTATTTTATGTTTTCCTGTGCTGTGGTTGAAGTAGCAGCGTCCTCGGTTTCAATCTATACCAGTACTTGGTTCGATTCTCAATAGATAACTTATCACCAAACAACGGATTTTCGGTCCGTACACAGTGACAAGACGTCATGTCCCTTGGCGTACTAAAGAGCGTAGGAATGAATTCAATGACCTCCCTCCAACTGGCGTACGCCTAACGTTCAGTATCGGGACCGAAAATCCGCTGTCTGCTTATCACCATCCAATGGGATTTGATGTGTGTTACTTGCCAAGCATTTTTCTGGTGTTATATTGAGCGGTGGTCTTGCGTTATTTTATCAAATTATCGCAGAGTTTCGCTACTGATGATAGTTTATATTTAATATTGCTAACTTTAGCGACAAGTTGCTAGATCTAGCGGTTTTGAGGGGGTGTCTAACGACAAAAATTACGAAATAGAGACCAACGACTTTCCTGGAGTTTTCATTAATCATTTGGTGATAAATTTAGTTATTTTTTACGTTTTGTCATTTTGAAACAATTTTAATTTGACAATATTTCGATATTTTTAGTATTATTATACAGAAAATATTTTCCTTCAATTTCAAAACTTCATAAGAACAAACCTGCACAACGTATCATGGCATCTTGGGTAAATCTCCTGCATTATCTTTCCTTGACGAATTCTTAGTGCTGTTAAATGTTGCAGTATACACTTTTGGGTTGAATTGTACCAGTACAAATATTCTGCCGGAGTAACTCTAATATTGTTCTATGTTAGCTATGGCCGTACTCCCTCTTTCCTATTCGAATGCTGAGGTAGAACGTCTGTTCAGCCAGTCTAAAGCCTTGGTTTTTCTGAACCGACACATGCGACTGCGAGGCCCGTCTCGCACAAATTCGAACTACATGAGAGATAGTGAGTGGCTTCTATAGTTGCGAGATGCGCAGACCTCGAATCTAGCAGTTATAGAAGCCACTCACTATCTCTCATGTAGCCCGAATTTATGCGAGGAGAGCCTCGCACCTCGCACGTCATATGCGTCGATTCAGAAAAACCTAGGCTTAACTTAGTGAAATCAAAACTACGCAACAGAATTCATATCACAGATAGTGTTACACCTCACGCGAGGAACACCTTGAGGATTTACAAATATAAAATTTCCTGAAAGGGTTCTGCGGAATCCTTGTCTTCCACGTCAGCAGTTACAGTAGAAGAGGACAAAAGTTACGATACATTTCTGCAATTGTTAATCTTACCCGTTTCTTTAGATACTTACGCTTTTTTTTTTATTTGTAAATTGAATGTAGCAACTTTTTTTAGCGACATTTGACACCTTATTTGGCGATTCTGAGGTGACGATTGTTGGCAACACTGTTTATATCCCTTTTCATACGACTTAGTTCATGGAGGTCACGGCTTTTTAGCCGACCAGAACAACACGAGCCATTCGCGCTTAAGCAACGTTGCCTAGCTGTAATGTTAAGACTCAGCCGCTGTTAGTTACAAGTTAAATATTACATGTGCCCTGGCAAAATATTGTAATTACGAAAAAGATGAGACGTATGAACTAAGCTGCAGGAAAAATATTATAGTGTTAAATAAACATTATTGCAAGAAGGGCTAAGATCCTTGAGGCTGATCATGAAAATGAGCAATGACTATGTCGACGACAATGATGTTGCCGATTAAACTTTTTAAAACCATTGAGCTTCTTGGCTGTTGAACATGCTTATGTAGATGCTTGGTCTGCAATCGGAAACGCTACAGTTTACGCCATAGCAAAAGACAAATTTAATTTGTAGGAAAAGAAATTGTTTTCCTTTGTCTAAGAGAAAGTCAATGAAAAAACAACAAAAGACAAAAACTTGTTTTGTTTCCAGAATTCAACTGCATCCCATACCCGTACTATACAAGGCTAGTAGTGAACACTTGTTCCAGTGGTTCCCCCTCTGCTGGAACGTTCAACCGACGCGCTGACAAGGGAGAGCCTGAGAAACACAGAAATTGCTTTTGTTTAAAGTAAAAAAATAACCACTGACATGGTCGTAATTCCGGCGAGTCATACTGCACTGCGTGGAGCACGATTCAAGGCTGTACAACCTGTGGCGATGAGAGACGTGGCGAAACAGTTAAGAGACTCGTGATTGCAACTCAATCAACTAATTATTACTATTCACGTAACACGCGTTAAGAATTTAAAATTGCATTATGCATAGTAGAATCCACAATTCCATAGTCCAGTAGCCATACGACGATATTGTACATTACATCGCATTGTATGCATAGGTTAGTAGCTTCACAATTCTTGTTGTTAATCGACAAATAGTCCACACGCGTGGTTGTAAGAACAGCAGTATTTTTTTATTGGGTTATTTTACGACGCTGTATCAACATCTAGGTTATTTAGCGTCTGAATGATATGAAGGTGATAATGCCGGTGAAATGAGTCCGGGGTCCAGCACCGAAAGTTACCCAGCATTTGCTCGTATTGGGTTGAGGGAAAGCCCCGGAAAAAACCTCAACCAGGTAACTTGCCCCGACCGGGATTCGAACCCGGGCCACCTGACGCGCTGACCGTTACCCACAGGTGTGGACGAACAGCAGTAGTTTACATGAAGAGTGTTATGGTGGTGGTATGTAACAGAAGTACATATCAGCAGCAACGTGCAAATAATAATAATAATAATAATAATAATAATAATAATAATAATAATAATAATAATACTAATAATAATAATAATAATAATAATAATAATAATAATAATCCGTGGTGTGACAGGCCATGCAAGACCAACCCCGACTAGCAGGCTGTTGGCCTTACGTCCATATGCCTCATCAGAGAGAGGTGAACGATCATCCAACTAGAACGGAGGTATCGTGTGGTGAACATGATGGTCCTCCCAGTTCCGTTATAGCTGGTTTTCGTAATAGAATTTCTTTACTTCTCGTAGCTCCTCAAATTCATCACGATGCTGGTTGGACACGGGAAATTTCACGGGAAAATTCTTTCCCCAAGAGAAATCGAACCAGGGTACATTCCGGAACGCGAGTCATAGGCACGATGCCTTAGACCACGACGCTATGGCACGGAACACAAGTGTCAAAGTTCCCCCCCCCCCCCAAATTTAGGCAGAATGATAGCCGAATGTCTGAAAAATGTTGTAATAAATGTGGCCTATGTTGATAACATAGTCAACGGGAATGTGATTTCTTTCTCCTTCCCGATTGTGAAAGACAGGAGATGTAGATTCTCTTCAGTAAGTTATCACCAAAGCTCGGAACTTGGGGACTTGTGTCTTTGCACGTGACTAAGCGACCGGACTTCAATGTCAACAAACTCCCGCTTCCAGCACGGAGGTACTGTCAGGTCTGCTACAAAAGTTGTTTCTGGCTGCAACAACATATTGATAATATTATGGTAGGTTGAAACACGTAATTTCATAGCATATATATAATAAAAATAAACATGAGAAATATATCAAATTTACTGTTCTGCTGTGTACATTTTATTACAGTGTATGAATACCTACATTCGAAGATTTTTCCGCAGTAGACATAAAGTACTGAATTTTTTCACTGTTACTGTTTTCTGTTCGATTTTCAGCAGTTGCTAGCTGATCTCGTATCTGAGAAAGATAAGTATATCTTAAATTTTTCTCGAAAATAATTTTCAATTTGTGTGTCACTAGTAGGGCAAGCCCCTCTACGTTTCGATCCATGGCTATGGACAGATTTTTCTCCAATTTGTCTTTCAATGAATTCCGTTTCCAGCCTCTAGTTTGTGTGTGGCACAACTTACAAAATATAAACTCTCCATTCGAAAAAAAATTATGTATCTCCTCCGAATTCTCCACGAAATTCTGTATTTAAAATTAAAAAAATATATTTTTTCAAACTTCTATAATACCCATTCGAATAACACGTATTTTCTAATTCCTCAAACAGACCGTTTACCTTTAATTCTCTGAATGTCATTGGCTTCGACATAACAGTTTCTTCGTCCGTCTTCCTGTCATTAGTTGTGGCCACTTTCTTAGTACACACGACTGTCCCTGAGCACTTGCAGCGTGAGCTTTGTGTACGTTGTACCTGTAACCTTACTCATGCACACGACACAAGTCCCCAAGTTCCGAGCTTTGGTTATCACAGATCGGTTCAATACAAAATGTTCATACGGCGGCGTGGATCGTGCCCCGTTGAACTACTGTGCCTAAATTCTTCGCTATTTACTTCCTTTTTTTGTTGCAGTCGACGAGTAACTTTTTAATTGGTTATTTTACGACGTTTTATCAACTGCAACCAGCAACTTGCATCATGGGCTAGAGACCACAGAATTCCGTATTAATTTCGAAAAAAAAATAGTGACAAAAATATTATATTTCGCGTTTTATCGTTAATTAGTCGTAAGATAATAGCAATAACTGCGCATAAATTGCGAAGAGATTTTTACGTTACTATTACACTTTTACTACGTCATACTTCTTTTGGCCAATAAAACGGTACGAAAGGACGTGTTTCAACCAATCATGGCTATTTATCGCTACATATTTATCATTTCCCTAGCATTTGTTTGTTTTTATCACATAGATATTTCTATGGGCCTACAAATATTTTGAAACAGCATATGTATGTGCATGACAGCATCTCGTGAGATAACACAGGTCTCTAACAGACTACAGAAGAAGCAGGATAAGATCATAAGCTGCAGTATATTCGGAGTTGTATGGCGGGCGAGCCATCGAAACAGACAAACGTCTAAGGCAAACAACGAACTCGATTTTCGCACGAACTTCATGAATATTCTAGTCTTGCTCACACCTCACGTCTACTCAAGCTGAAACAACGTTGCTAATGGGCTAACCTGAAATTGCAATCCAAAGCTTCCTCCGCAATTTACCCATTTCCGCAGAATGCCGCACCGCACCACGTAGTATGTGGGAGGGATAGTGGAAATACGCGAGAGGCGGTTCTCGTACGCAGGCGTCCGTGAGTGACCTTTAAACATAAAAATAGTATCGTAATCCGACACGCGCGAATTGAAACATTAATTCACTCTCACCTGCCCATCGACCGGCGGCCGCGCGACTCGTAGTCAGAAGGTCCAGGATTCGATCTCTGTCTTCGATCATCCACAAATTTTCGCGACTTGCTGTACTTAAGTTGCAATTATAGCCTATATTTAAGAAAATTATTATAAATATATCACGATTTCATGCATTGAACAATTCAAGAATCATAACTGTCTCAATGTGTAAGTTAAAAAAACTGCATTAACAATACTTTTCTCCAAATTACCCTCTGAAAGTTTACAGCGTCTACCGGTCGGAATAGTTTTAAGTGTTGAAAACTGCGATTTAAATAAGATGTTAGTGAATGCATTTCAGAAATAGAAAGACATTACCTTAAGCTCCTGCTGTTTCCACATGTTCTTCTATCAAATATTTGACAAACGTTTTACAGTTCAATGGCGTACATTTTTTAATAAACTTGTTCAAATTTATGCTGTGTGGTGGAGGATTTTTGCGAGAATAAATATGAACTATCGCCGGTTTACAAGCAAAACACATTAAGTTAAAAATATTACTTCTGAGAAAAAGGCGTTTGAAAGTTCTTGACAGAACTGAATCCTCAAAATATTATTTTTAATAACTTGTTTTTCTTTGTGTATTTAATTTTCCAATTCTAAGTTTATACAGATAGCTACATTATGTATAGTAAAAAAAAAAAGGTAAAGGTATCCCCGTAACATGCCATGAAGGCACTTGGGGGACATGGAGGTAGAGCCCCATGCTTTCCATGACCTCGGCACTAGAATGAAGTGGTGTGGTCGGCACCACGCTCTGACCGCCTTCTACCCCCGGGAAAGACCCGGTACTCAATTTTATAGAAGGCTGAGTGAACCTTGGGGCCGTTCTGAAAGTTTGGCAACGAGAAAAAATCCTGTCACCACCTGGGATCGAACCCCTGACCTTCCAGTCCGTAGCCAGCTGCTCTACCAACTGAGCTACCCGGCCGGTGGCAAAAAACCGGACCGACCGTTGTAGCTGATTTCAGAGCCTTGTTCACTCCAGAGCCACGATAGACTGGTAACTAAGACAATCGTGGTTCGAATCCTGCCTGGAAAGGAAACTTTTTTTTGTTCCTTATTCAAATTTATTCCCAATAATTTTCGATTGCAGCGATATATTACTAAATTAACTTATTGTTCCCAAAACATGAATTTTACCAGCTTATTTTCTAATGGCTTTCAAAATGGGCTACGTCAGCAGTCGAAACTACAACAATTTCAATAGATTACTCGCTATCTTGTGAATGCGGGCGTGGTATGCGCAGTGGCTCATTTCGGGAACTTTGATTATTCCGTCGGTCCGGTTTTTTTGCCACTACTGTACATTATTTATACGCTTTTCTGTCAGAAGTAATATTTTCGACTTAATGTGTTTTGCTTGTAAACCGACGATATGTAAATATAGGCCTATATTTACTTCTAAAATATACATTAATCTCCAAAATACTGTATACATTTTTATGCATTATAAAATTCTACCAAACTAATGTAGGCTATTATATATAAAACGCATAGATATTAAATATTAATGCTCTTAGTAAATGCAAACAAAATATCCTTTTATGCAGATATTTCAACTCTAGTAATAATCATCACTATTTTATCATCATTGTTGTTGGGTAACTTTCGGTGCTGGACCCCGGACTCATTTCACCGGCATCATCATCTTCATTTCATTCAGACGCTAATTGTAATTTTTTGTAGATTGTAATAGTGATTTTGGCTCTAAAATATGTACACATTGCCCGTCGCTCGAAAAGATAATTTTATTATACACTGTGGTGAATGCTTCAGTTTTTTTTATTGCTCCATAGTTTTAAGTGTTTTCTTAACCTGAGACGTTGATACAGAGTCGTAAAATAACCCAATAAAATAAAATAAAAATCATCATTGTTATAACTACTATCACTATCTTCTCTAGCAACGTTATCTCCATTAATGTCAACATCATTATCTTCGCCTTATAGTTATCATAATCATAATAGAAATAGGCAGTTTTTGCCTCCTAGGGAACAGTCGGCCTATTATTTTTCTGAGAACTATGAGTAGCATCTTCGCATTATACTTATGAAGAAGGATGGATGGCGCGGAGAAAAATTCTCTCCGGCAGCCTTTATTAATTTGTTTACCTTTTTATTTAAAGACTCTAGTATTGTTAGTTAGATTTTTAGGTGGTTCATCAAGACTCATAATATGAACAATTATCGGGATCCGAACCCGGGTTTTTAGCTCTACGTGTCACAGATGTGTGACAGTGGCACAGTGTCCAACACACTACGTGCAGAGGTGCACTCATTACGAGTGACTAAGTGGCCGGGATCCAACGGAATGAGGGAAACTAAGAGGTGAAACTTAAACTGAGAGAGATTCAATCCGGCAACGAAACTGGAATCCGGTGTGGTTTGGTGGATAAAGCGTCAGCACGTAGAGCCAAAAACCCGGGTTCGGGTCCCAGTGCCAGAGAGAATTTTTCTCCGCGCCACCCATCCCTTCATCATATGATAGCGCAGAATGCCTGCACGGAAATATCATATGTACTTCGGTACCTCATAATAATATCTTCGCATTACGTTGTTGGGCTACTGACTCTGTAGTCCACCACCAACCTGGAGGACTAGACAAGTGAACTTCGATCACAAAGACAGAACTTCATTCTCGGGGGAAATAATTTACAACTTCATCTTTCTAAACTGTTTTCTTTATTCAAGGTAAAGAATATTAGTCTATGTGAATTTGGCAATATATTAATATAAAACGTGTAATGAAAGTTAATATCAACAAATATCTAAGTTGTGATCTCTTGTAACGGTAGTCCCTCAGTGTTCATATAGTGTAAATTGAAAATATGCTCAATTCTTTTTTGTTTTACGACACTTTATCAACTACCTAGCACCTGAGGTGAAAGTGATAATTCCAACGAAATAAGTCTAGAGTCCAACGCCAAAAGTTGCTCAATATTTGCTCTTGATGGGTTTAGAGGAAAACTCCGGAAAACCTCAACCAGGTAACTTGTTCCAACCAGGATTAAGTAATTGAATCCGGGCCCGCTCGTTTCACGATCAGACATGTTAACCGTTGGAATGGAATGGATTTTACGGGAGAGGAGCACTATGGCCCAGCACTGCGACCTACTAGGCGCATTCCCAAACTCACACCGACTGACTACACTAAGGCTCGCTGCGTACACAGGTTTCAAATAAGCAACCCCCCCCTCTGTTCCTAGCCCAGCCCCCTCCGTCCGTCCCAGCCGGCGATCGAGGAATGCTATGGAATGATGACGAAATGATATAGGTGCCTAATATGGGAAAAAACGGGAGAACCTCGAAAAAAACCTCAATTGCGACCTTGTCCGCTACAAGTGTCACTGTGGGTTTTCCTTTTCAATGAAAAATCATAGACCTGATCGGGACTCGAACCCGGGCCGCCTGCGTAACAGGCCGGATTTCTGACCACTCAGCCACCGCAGAGGGCATGCTAACCGTTAAGCCTCGGTTTTTCTGAACTGACGCATGCGACATGCGCAGACCTTGCATCTCGCAGTTATAGAAACCACTCTCTGTCTCTCGTGTAGTCCGGATTTGTGCGAAGCGGGCCTCACACCTCGAATCACGCATGCGTCGGTTCAGAAAAATCAAGGCTTAACTCCACAGCGATGGAGCTGTCCAAAATTTGGAATACTTTGTGAATATGAATAACGAAAGTAATAAATGCCAACAAGTAGAATAAAAACAAACAAATATAATACATATGAAGTAAAATCAATTAAAAAATTTAGAGAATAAACATAAAGAAAATAAAGCATCGGCCTATAACTGAAATCAAACAAAGTTTTGATAACATAAATGAATTGAATAAAAATCCAAGGGATGGAAGTGAGTAAATAAAATAAAATACAGCAAAGCAAATAAATATAATATAACAAATAATGAAAATAATGAAGAAGGAACAAATAAATATGAAAAAGTACATAAATAAAACAAAGTCAATAAGTGACAAAAAGAAAATAATGAAATTAGAATAACACTGATAAAAATAATAAACAAATTAATAAGCAGGCCGATTAAAATGAAAAGAACAAAACAAATAAGCAGAAGAATTAAATGTAATAAGAGCAAACAAAGGGAATGAGAGAACGTAATTAAATTAAAATGAAACAAAAACTGAAATAACATACAGCGAAAGGAGTAACATATAATTAAATAAATGAAACAAATACAATAAAGACAGTAAATAAGAGTCAATGGAACAGAAATTAAATTGAAACAGTTGAGTAGAAAAAAAATAAACTAACATTATTTCAGATAATTAAAAACAAAATTGAAAAAGTTCGTGTTTGATGGATTGGTTTGGTCAGCCCTACCGCACCCCATTAACACGTGTCGCGGCTTCCTACAACTGTCAAGTATCACATGTGGGAGCTTCCTGTGTTGTGTGGAGAGAAGAGACGGTTATGTCACAAAAGCCTTTACATGCTAAACAGTACACCAACGACTCAAACAAATTGCGGCACTGGCTTAGCAAACCGGCGCGGAGCGGCGCGGCGGCTGCTCGAAGAACAGACGCGTATCAAAGCACATAGCAGCTCCCGGCCAGAGAAGCGTGTTCTAATTGCCGTATTATTTAAAATGGCATAGCTTCTAAATGATCATTAAATTTTTCTGCCACTTGATTATTTTTCAAAATACAAACCAAAAATTTCCATCGTCTCCTGTGGTCTGTCATTCCAATCAACGAGACATGATAAAATTAAATATATTGTAGGCATATACAGAATCGTATCCAACGTTATGGAGTAACAGCAAGTCTGACCGCGAAACAAGCAGGCCCGGGTTCAAATCCAGGTTGGAAGAAGTTACCTGGTTAAGGTTTTTTCGAGGTTTTTCGGACTCGCACTTAATCCAAGTAAGACTCAAGCTATAATTATTGGCCATAAGCATTTAGTTAACTCTCTTAATAACAGTAATCTTTCTGTTGTTACACTTAACAACACGCTAATCCCTTATTCATCTGTCGTAAAAAATCTTGGCTTCTTTTTCGATAATAGTCTAAATTGGACTTTTCAAGTTAAAGAAACGATAAAAAAAAATCTGTTCCTCCATTCACTGTTTGAGTCGCTTAAGAAACTTCTTGCCCCAGCAACTAAAAGTTACCCTAGTACAAACCCTAGTAATGCCGCACTTCGATTATTGTGACGTTTTGTTAAGTGACCTAAGTTCTGACCTCTCAGTCAAGTTACAGCGAGTTCAGAATATGTGCGTCAGATACGTATGCAACATCCGACGATATGATCACATATCACCGTCCTTCGCAAGTCTTTCGCGGTTCCGACTTAAAGAACGTAGAACTTTACACTCTTTGTCTTTACTCTTTCGAATTCTGCACACTTCAACACCAAATTACCTTTCGTCTCGTTTCTCTTATCTATACTCTAACCACGACGTAAATACCAGATCACTTTATCTGTGGCGCGTTAAGTATACCTCTTCATAGAACATCTCGTTATTCATCATCTTTTACAGTATCCACCTCGCGACAATGGAATTCCCTGTCACAAAGTATTAGGGGCTGCAAGGCAATAAACACTTTTAAAAACAGCTTAAAAGATAACCTTCTTAGCATTTCACTCCAATCATACTGACTTAAACTATCACTGTCTACATTGTTACTCCTTCCTTTAGACATGCATCCTGATAGTGCTGTATTTTCAAAATTGTCTCATAATAATCTCTTTCTATTATCTAACATTATTTGAAATATATTAACATTCTATGTATTTTAGCTTAATTCTGCTACATAGTTTGTATTTCAGTGTTTAATTAATAGTTCATAGTATTTTGTTGTTTAATTCGTAAATAACTCTTGTATACATGTAGCTCTTATCTAAATCAAATTGTTGAATTCTTTATAAGTTCATACATATGTATGTATACTTTTTGCTCGTTGAGTGGAAGAGAAGGCCTTACGGTCTTAACTCTGCCAGCTAAAATAAATAATAATAATAATAATAATAATAATAATAATATTATTATTATTATTATTATTATTATTATTATTATCTATTGAAGTTGATAACTTTCCGTGTTTGCCTTCGAACTCATTTCGCAATCAAAATTACACTTCCCCTCTTTCATTATTATCTCTAATTCTTTCCCATATTTCGGACTTGCTTCGATGTAGAGTCGGCTGCGGGCCACCACCGCATAGTACCCCGTGGTACGTGAGCATTAGTTGCTGGTGGTAGTGCTGTATACTGTAGGCTCTCCCTAGGGCTCATGGTAGCTCGTTGGATCGGGGTTGAAGGACCGCGGTGATGCCTATGATGAAAAGCAAACGGATTCTGTAGGCTGTAAGAGAGTTCGGAGGGGCAAGGAAATTTGTAAATCGGGCATCTTAGGGCATGCACACCATTCCATTCCGGGCGGCATAATGGACCCACCCAAGCGACCTACATGCGAGTGCAGTCCCAAGTGGTGCCCTCCCCTGAATAATAATAATAATAATAATAATAATAATAATAATAATAATAATAAAACTTTATTGTCAGAACAAAGATATATAGACCTATTGATTTTTATATAAAAACACTCTAGCACTCCCAGAAAGAGTAAGGAAACTCTCTGTTTTCCTGGACTTTCCTAATGGCATATTCTAAATTTAAACTGTTAACTGCCTCCCATTGGAGGTAGCCCAGAAGGACTCAATATACTCTCCTACATAAATTTTACAATATTAAATGTTTACATAAATTTGTTGACAGAAAATTAAAATAAACATATATGAATTATAAAGTGAAGAGAAACAAATTAAACAGAGTGAATATGATGACTCAGAATTTGGCAAGAGCGTTTCAAAACTGAAGTTATGATGTCAGTAGTAAGTGTCTGTGGAGGTTCAAAAGTCTTCCTGAAGCTTTCAAAGAACTTGGGAATCACACCACGAGCTCCAATAAGAAGACCAAACACCTCAATGTTTTCAAGCTGGTATTTTGCTTTGAAGTAATCAACTGTTGGCAGATAAATGTTGATCTTTTCTTTATTGACATCCTCCGGCTGGCTACTCCCCGTTTCAATCCTCATGGTAGGATCAATTATATAACCTTTCTTGGTAGTCTGGGAATACTCTATGATGTCAATACGTCTAGAGGAGCTATTAGTAGCAAGGCAAAAGACTTCCTCTTCTACTGTCCAAGACATTTTTTTCAAGACTGCTAGATTGGAAAATTAAAAAAAGAACTTAGCTGACCATATCTAAAGGTCTAATGCTATAGAATTTAAATGTTAAAAATATCCTTAGCATGGCTTCTTTGGATGAGGAGCGAAGCTGAAATATTATGTCGTAGACACACGGAACGTAAAATAAACTTGTCAATGACTGAGAGAGCTCAAAGTAAAATTGTATACCTACATCTGTTTGACATCACCTTTGCACATCATTCTATCATCGCATATAACAAATTCCACTCTACAATTTCCTCTGTCTGAAATTGATTCCTTCACATTATCAATCAAGCAGAGTACAAGAAGAACTTAGCTGACCATATCTAAAGGTGTTAGCTATCAACCACCTATGTTTTCTGTGACGGTCAGATAAATAAATGGGTTACGAAATAGAACACAATTTCACCGCAGGTTCCCTTCGCTTTAATATTTAATAGATAGATGATAATACCTCTCGCTCCACGTACACAATCTGGTTTCTCTGCTATCTTTATTTCAAAGCCTGTTCTCTCGTCTGATACCCACAAGCTTTCCATTTCAACCTGCTTTTTTAGGTTCAGCTTTTAGTTATAAAGATTCGATAGTTTCTCTTTCCTTTATCGGGGATTCTATAAACTGTTGTTCATTATTTATGAAGTTACTCGTTTTCTAATTGTCCGGTCAGCATTCCCATAACGTTGACCAGGTTCCAGTAACCGAGGTGGTCCTCAAACTTGTTGCCGTTAGGTAGCCTACACAAACATGGAGACAATTAATTATTCTTCTTTCCTGAAGAGTTTTCTCTTTACAGAACTCGCAGTGACACTGTTAGGCAAAATAAGCTTAACGTAACTGAATCAATTATACTGTATATAACAAATACTGCGTAGCCCAACAACTAAGATTTTAAGACAATAATTATTTGTATTAACGTAATTCTATTAAGATACTGACCCAATCCTTTTACATAATAGGTCTATACACTAGATATACATATAGTTAAGCATAATGTTACAAAGTTATCTCAGACCTGTCATCTCATGTTTTTTAATAACAGCAAGAACAATAATATGTATGACGTATTTGAAAGACAGAACGAGAAGTTCAAGATGTAGGTAGGCCTATATAAAAAGGAAAACGAATTCATTCTTCAAGTACTAATTTTAATATTACTTTCTTTGTTTCTTCGTAATATTTCCTTCTTCTTTCGTATTGATTTACAATTCAATGCGATGTAGGGGAGGGTAGGTTACATCCTTTGGATTGACAAAGGCATAGGCTACATTGTGAACCTCCCTAGTAATGTGGTCAGCACGGAACAGGGCCACTGTTCAGAGAACACAGGTCAATACATGAAAATTGAAAAACATCAGTCCATGGACGGAATATAAATCTCTTCTATTGCCCACGCAGAGAACCGCATTACGGACTGCTTGGAGTGGGTTATTTTACGACGCTGCACCAATATCTTAAGTCATTTAGCCTCTGAATGAGTTGAAGGTGATAATGCCTGTGAAATGAGTCCTGGGTTCAGCACCGAAAGTTACCCAGCATTTGCTCAAATTGGGTTGAGGAAAAACCCCGGAAAAACCTGAACCAGGTAACTTGCCCCGACCGGGATTCGAACCCGGGTCACCTGGTTTCGCGGCCAGACGTGCTAACCGTTACTCCGCTTGGATGGGAAATTCATGTAAGTGAGCTACTACATAATATTATGTAGGCTAGTACAATATCAATTGATGAATTTACTAATAATATTCCTATTAAACCTTCATTAGCAAGTACTTACTTACTTACTTACTGGCTTTTAAGGAACCCGGAGGTTCATTGCCGCTCTCACATAAGCCCGCCATTGGTCCCTATCCTGAGCAAGATTAATCCAGTCTCTATCATCATATCCCACCTCCTTCAAATCCATTTTAATATTATCTTCCCATCCGCGTCTCGGCCTCCCCGAAGTCTTTTTCCCTCCGGCCTCCAACTAACATTCTATATGCATTTCTGGATTCGCCCATACGTGCTACATGTCCTGCACATCTCAAACGTCTGGATTTAATGTTCCTAATTATGTTAGGTGAAGAATACAATGCGTGCAGTTCTGTGTTGTGTAACGTTCTCCATTCTCCTGTAACTTCATCCCTCTTGAATAATTTCGAGGGAAAAATTGTTCCGGAGCCGGGTATCGAACCCGGGACCTTTGGTTTAACGTACCAACGCTCTACCACTGAGCTAGCCGGGAACTCTAACCGACACCGATCCAATTTTTCCCTCTATATCCACAGACCTCAAAGTGGGCTGACAACCGTCAAGCAACCAACTTCGAGTGCACACTAACTCTGTGTGACTTAAATTGTGGTTTTCTGTTAACGAACAGTGACGTGTATTATGCAAATCAAGATTTCAGGTATAACTCCCTGTAAAGTTGATTTGAATAATTTTGAGGGAAAAATTGTCACACTGAGTTAGTGTGCACTCGAAGTTGGTTGCTTGACGGTTGTCAGCCCACTTTGAGGTCTGTGGATATAGAGGGAAAAATTGGATCGGTGTCGGTTAGAGTTCCCGAGTAGCTCAGTGGTAGAGCGTTGGTACGTTAAACCAAAGGTCCCGGGTTCGATACCCGGCTCCGGAACAATTTTTCCCTCGAAATTATTCAAATCAACTTTACAGGGAGTTATACCTGAAATCTTGATTTGCTTCATCCCTCTTAGCCCCAAATATGTCCCTAAGCGCCTTATTCTCAAACACCTTTAACTATATTCCTCCCTCAAAGTGAGAGTCCAAGTTTCACAACCATAAAGAACAACTGGTAATATAACTGTTTTATAAATTCTAAGTTTGAGATTTTTTGACAGCAGACTGGATGATAAAAGCTTCCAAACCTATCTCTTTACTTGCTTCAAGTAAAATTTCCGTGTTTACTTCATTAGTAAGTAAGAATAATAAACTTCATTTTATTTTATTAGCATTTATTTATTTTTAACAATAATTGAAGTATAAAAATACTACATTGCAAATTTCTCTTCAAATTTTATAGGTTTAGTTTTGTTTTCATGTTCAATCTGAGATTCAGGCAACGATTTCAGATTCATTATTACCATCTTGTTTTTTTTTTAGTTGGTCATTTAACGACGCTGTATCAACTACTCGATTATTTAGCGTCGATGCATTTTGGTGATTAATTGGTGATACTGGTATACTTGGATGTAGTTTAGCCTTTAATTTTATACCGTGCACCTTCCTTCCAATAAATCTTAAATAATTATATAAGAGATTGGTTAAGAAGAGTCACCTATCTCTTCTTTCACTTTCTCTTCGTCTTTGTCTTCTACACTTCGAGGATCAGGAATTCCTGCCTGTTCCGCCTTCGTATTCTGTTCATTACTCCCATTTTCTTTATCCATGAGGAATATATTACAAGACTGGAATTATTTCTTCACTCATGCGATTCATGTGCTCTTCCAAGTTGTATTTATTTTCTTCAATTATCATACATTGTATAATATTTACTTCTTCTCGGATACTTTCGTTTCTTATCAGTTCCCGTCTAGTACAGCCTTTAATTTTCTTTAGAAAACTCATTTCTACTGCCTGTATTTTACTTCTAGCATAGAAGAATCTGTTATTAATATTTAACTGAAGTATACACAGCTAACCTCATGGGTATCAACAAAGGTCGAATGCACGAATTTCAAGATCCGGAAATTGAACGCCAAGCTAACTTCTTGACAGCAGGATATCCAGTCACTTATCGGAACTCTGCACCCCATCCTCAGCACAATAAGATCACTTACAGCATCTCCACAGACGTTTCCTTCTCATGTAACGCTTAGAGTGATGTATTTTTCGTTGAATGCGCTTTTGTAATGTTATCTGACAATTCAGAAATTCACATTAAACGCTAAAATTTTCTTCCAGATATACATTGCTCCAAGATGAACTTTTCGCAATAAAGAAAGCAGTCTTTATCTACCTTTGGTATTTGTGAATCAATAGTGAAGGCTATAAATGACAAATTCAACTTAAACCCGAGTTCCATTCAAATAATCAGATCTGAATTAGCTTCTTCCTCCAAGTAAATCTACCTGAGCCGAGTACATGACATATGAAGAGTCCACTGCAAGAATGATGGATGTCATTTGGAATACATTTTGCAGGAGAAGCAATTGAAAGTTTGAAATGCTTAGCGCTCAAAGCTTAACTGTAATTTTCCGATCATTACTGGACAATGACTATCAGTGTTAATGCCATATAACTCTTTATGTACATTATATATGTCTTAAGCTATGCATTGACAGTCGTGGTTCATTCTCGACAAGAAAGTGACATCCATCATTCTTGGAGTGTACTCTTCATATTGAAATCGCCGGAAATAAGAGATCGAATGGTTAAGCAAATCTGTACAGTTCAAAAAAAAAAAAATGGGCCATTTTTACTCAGTTACAGATACAACGCATTGAGCATGTGCAGTGAAGAGCGCCTGTATTGTATGCTACTTGTGGACAGTTTTGCGAAACTTGTTGCTTACATACAGGAGGACTGCCTTCAATGTCTGACCCATTATTTTTTTCTGGTATTGTATACATAAAGATTCCAGTTTTCTGCGTTAAAAAGGAACTGAAAAGCGAGATAATTCAGCATTGGTGTGACCAATGAAACGTCAAGTATCTACGATTCTACCTCAAAAGAACTCTAAGTCAATTCGGACATATTTCGGTCACTTTAAAATTAACACAGTGGGTTTTTGCAAATAATAATTATATCCAAACAGTGAAACGTTTTATTTTTGAATACCCAATTTTATATTTTTGGCGGTATACAGTGAAGACAATTACATATGTCTAATTGAAACAACACATAATAAATTAAATTATCCAACATTATATTTATTATTTCAGAATACATATGCTATTTAGAGTTTAAATCTATAAAGTGTTGCAATGTTTACAGTTTCTACATGTTATATGCAAATTGAGTTATAAATTATGAATTGTATGCCCGTATACACGGCTCCTACAAAAGGTCTTTCCGGTTTCGAACACATGTAATTTACGTTCTATGAAAATAGCACCAATGGAAAAAGAAACTCAAAAAGGTTTAATTGTGGCAACATTGTTTTTCTAGTTGGTAACATTGCTTCATAATAGCAAATACCTTACTATAATAATACCGGACAGCTAGCAGTTCTGCGCGCGAACGATGCTGGTGCTGCTACCTAGGCGACCGGTGTGGAGATACTCGCGAAACAAGTTGTAATCAAATGCAATATATATTGTTGTTGGGCTCGTTAATAGTTATATTAATTGGTGCTGTGTTAAAATGTCGGGGTGTATATGTGCTGTTTATAACTGCTACAATTACAGCATTACAAACTGCTCCAAATCGTACTTTCGATTTCCGAGAGTTCATAAAACGTGATTCAACAAAATTCTTTATTAGGCCTAATGCCTTTGTCCCTGTGTTCATAGAATAATAAAAATTAGCTTTTCTTATTTTAGCCTAATAAATGAATAGAAGTTAAAATATATTGGAAATTTTAAGGTTTTAGCAAATTAAGTTTTATTGTTGTCCACATGCCTTTACTAATTATTACAAGCATCAGATTACTACCAATTTTATCTTTGCAGTTGTCAGCAATGGGTATATAAAGCATTATTGTAAATTCATTCTTAATGTCAGAATTAATTTTGTCTCACTAAAGCAAAGAAAAAATTCGCAATATTTCTCATAACATGCAGCTTTGATATAAAATAATATTACATTAAATACGGTACTATTCAATTAATATTTGTATTTGTGGACGTAATTCCACGCCGCTCCGCTAGATGTCAAGTCCGTGATATTTCGCCTCACGTCAATGCTGCTAGTATACAGCTGCCCGGTATTATTATAGTAAGGTATTTGATAATAGCGTATATAAACAAATTTGTTCATTGTTGAGGCGAAATGGCAGCTATAGAGGACAGTAAAGCTTGATTTTCATGTGAACCAGTCAGTTATTAATATGCAACGGCATTATTGAACGCAACTGCGTTGTTAAATACGTGTGGCCTATACACCTCAATTCCAGTATTTATTCTTATTACATCTTCTATTTAAATTACTGTAATTGAATAAGTACGTGTGTAACCTATCACTGTTCACGAGTATAATTTTTGCTATCATATTATGTAAGTTATTGTAATTGCGTTGCTAAAGATAGTTTAACCTTGTATTTCACTGTTAACAGTTACCAGATTTTATAATATATACAAATTATGGTAGTTGTGTTGCTAATTGTAAGTACGTGTATAATATGATATTTCAATGTTAATCCTGTAGTTACCCGAGATTATATTTAAGTTATTGTAACCATATTGCTAAGTCCGCGTTTAACTTTAACTTTCTATAGTTCTCCCTTCTTATAGCTTGTTGCTAAGTAAAAATACATAATATGTATATTTAACCTTGTATAGTATTTTCTGTTTACAGTTCCTTTCTGTTTACAGGCGAGACATGACAGACCAGTAGTGAGTGATTTCATAATCAGAGTGCACGGTGTTTCACAGTAGCAATGCCCAAGAAATCGAGCCTTTTTGGGAGGGGTACATAACAACCCTTTCCGATGCCAAGTACAGTTACGTGAAAATCATAGGAGCCTGCAAGAAACGTGGTTTCGTTATTTCCAAGAAAGGCATCTTGTGTGTACCTAATAAGACTGGCAAAGCTCGGATGGGATTAATTCCAGAGTGGAAAAGCAAGCAAATCCACCCCCCGTAACAAGTCGCCGCACCTCACTAGATGATACAAATTAATTCCATTCGAGCTTTACCAATCTTATTAAATACACAGAAGATGGCTTTCTTGGAAATAACGAAACCTCGTTTATTGCAGGCTTCTTTTATTTTCACTTAACTGTACTCGGCATCGGAAAGGGTTGTTATGTACCCCTCCCAAAAGGCTCGATTTTCTTAGAATTTCTGCTGTGTGTCGTCGTGCACTCTGACTATGAGATCATTCACTACTGGTCTGTCGCCTCGCGCCACAGTTCAGCTATCGTGTGACTTCTGATGCACACGATGTCATTCAAATTCGTTATCAGAGATCGGAAACAACCCCGTATTCATGTTGCATAAGCCATAATGCAAAATATACAACTTAGTTATTACAATTTGAAGATTTATCAAACCATTAAAACTCATTAACGTATTATGTGTATATAAATATCAAACAATCATATAAGGATTTAGAACACTCAAATCTCATTTCTTTATCAATACAGACCAGATTTATATGCAAAATGCATATTTATGTAAAATTATAAACAGTAAAAATGACATTCTTTCACTATTTTCTTCCGACCGAAGTTATATTTCATTGTTCACACAAATGGGTACATATTTCGATGGAAATATATTGTGTAGGTATATTTTGTTATTAATAAAAAATATATGACTGGTATTTGATCTACTTAGTAATAGTATTTTAATTACTGCTTTTAATAGCAGATGCTATTCAACGAAAACCAATGGTTATGAACGAAGGGGAAATGGGAGGAGAAACAAAAGTTACGCGATCGCATGTCCTTGCAAGGGAATTTGGGGCTGAGAGGAAGTGTCTAAATGAGCTCCAAGCCTATTGGTCACTTATCTCACTCCAATTTTCGCCGTTTATGAAAGGGGAAGCCGAAAAAAAGTGGCTGTCAGCGTCAAATGCCAACGTGGGCAAGGAATATTTGACAAATTTTACCTGGAGTCCTCTTACTCTTTAATCATACCGCAAATCTATAACATGGGACTCCCGGTTTTACTTTTCTTCCGGAGGAAGCTGTGCTAAGGATTTCATCGCTCTTGGCCGGGTTACAACCCGCGAAAACCGGATCTGAGGCCTGCATGGTAACCACAAGACCACCAAGGACGACTGCTTCTTGTTAAAGATAACAATTTTAAAGACAAAAATTGAAATATTGTTACGGTAATACGTAGATACTGATAGAGGACTCGTTATTTTGTATACGTGACAGTTAGGGCCTACGTATGACAGCCGTAATCTGCTAAGACAAAATATGGCATCATATTTACACCGGACAGATATTCGTAACTGGGCAGGATTCAAACGCAAGACAATTTTATTATTGTTTTACCCAGAAACGGATATGAGTTTGACAATACCAGTTTTTAATATTCTGTTTCGGATGAAAGTTAATGATAGGCCTATATGAGTGGAACAATGTACACTAAAGTGAAATCATTCGGCATTCAAAGCTTTCTAGTTAATTCGCAGTAGAGGTCTGCTATCACCTTTCAAATTGACTTTAAAAACAAAAATTTATAGGTCTTCCTTATCTTCGCATACCAGTGATGACTACTTGTTAGTGATCTGTGAAATTTACTGGTTTCCTATAAGCGAATAATGCTGAAAGTGATCAGGAAGAGAAAAAGAAATTGGATAGGTTACTGGCTGTGAAGAAGATGGTCTGTAAGGAATGGTGAACGGGAAAACGTTAGGGGCAGAAGAAGATATTAGATGATACACAACATTATGATAGCAGAGACTCGGCTAATTCCGCAATATTAAGAAGTAAATCTATAATATTTTTATCAAAATGTTTATTGAAAAATATTATCAAGGTATGTAGACATGGACAAAATCTTTCATTACCAAATGAGATAAAGAGACGTATTAAAATGAAAATATATTTAGTTGTACATACATTACAGTTGAAAAAGAATAACTCGGATAATTGCGCAACAGTGCGGATAAATCCGTAATAGGACTTGGCTAAATCCGCAGTTGTAAATAATTATGGAATACATTATGAAAGTAACATAAAAGGAACAATTTATATGTAACAATGTCTACTTTCTTCACAGCTGTGCAGCAAAACACGAAAAACAGCCAACTTTCGATGTTTCACTGTATTTCCGACAGAGGTGTCGACCAATATCCTTGATTTTTTTTCTATAGTATTGCAGAGGACAGCCTCTCAAAACTTATATTCACGCTATTGTAAAGCCGCAGTAAAATCATATATGCATTACTGCAGAATTACCCATACTGCAGTATTAGCCGAGTTTCCCCTATATGGTTTGTATGCGCAGAATAAAAGGAAGAGGAAAATAGGAAAGATTGTAAAATGCTTGGTTTGCTGTGAAAGACTTGCCCTTGGAAAACTATGAATTAATAATGTTAAGATACGAGTAGTTTCGTTCACAGCAAGACACTGCATTGAGGAAAGAAGCGTATGAAAAACAAGTCCATAAGAAACTTCAATAATTATACATGTAGAAAGTGGTGAGAAAGGAAAGAGAATACAACCACAGTCTAGTATATACAGTCACGAAGCTCAATACGTAGTAAATATGCACCCATAGATAGTTGCTAGCCACTAGGATCGCTAATGTCGTCTCATTACAGACAATGCAAATCAGTACCGGCACAGTCTATTGTTCCTAGCAACCTTACAACTCAAGCTTCGTGACTGTATACAATAGACTGCGATACAACGATACAAGAGATGGGTTTTGAGCTCGGGAACTCTATAACACTAGTCTCACTCTCACCTTCGTACCTAACACTGCGACCTTACGGAAGCATGGAATTAATTGCGTTCCGATTTTGCTAAGTCGGCTTCACCATCCGCCACACTACGCATTCCTCTCCAGCCATCAAATCCGAATTCCATACCTATTCTGGCGGTCTGCGATGCTACATAAATCTAGTTTGAGTCGCCAAGTCCCCGTCAGGAGAATATCAACTAATCTTTGGGCAAATGTTAAGGAACATCCACCATGGTGGACAATGAATACCGCGACGTACAAACACAAGTGCCGCCCTATTTTTCAAAACTCAGGTGATAATTAAATGGAAATTGTGGATTAGAGTTCGTTTAATCACGAGGGAAAAATAGGATAATCCCGAGAAAAACCCTCACGACCTTGAATTTGCCCACTACAAATACAAAGTCGCCATAATCGGGATTTGAACTCTGGTCCGGGCTCATCGTAAGCCGTTGCTCTAGTAACTGACATGAGGAAAGTTAAGTAAATTAACTGTGAAACTACAAATCGTAACCTTCGTTGTCAATAATTCGCTAATTTTAGAGTTGTTTTTTTTTTTTACTTTACTACACTTCATTTCACATCGTTATCAAAATCAGGGATCCCAAGAAGACGTATGGTGGGTGCATCCTTCACAATCTGCTACCTTAAATTTAATACGAGAAATAAATACAATAGTAATGGCAAGTCCTAAAAGTCGAAAACCGATGGCTCCATTAAGAGCTACAAGTCTTAATTTTCTTAAAAGATCTAGAAGAAATTGATTTTGTTGTGTATTATTTCTGTGATGCGGCAAGATGACACGAATCTGGGCTAATTAAATATGTTTTTCTTCTTTTAGGCTTTTCGGGAAAGAGGAAACGCAGCGTGTCAATTCATTAGTGCGGCTTGGAGTTGGACGCAAAGCATTATCAGACGACCACCCACCAGGAGTCGTGGGTTGAAGTCGTATCCGTTGTGCGAAGTCAAGATTCCATCACACTTGAAATGACGCATGAAATACTAACAGGAAAAGTGTACTAAAACTTGGCGTAACAGAACGTGATTGAAACAAAGTGCGCGCCAACACTTGGTGCCAAATGCAGACCACCACGGAAGTATGCGGCTCACACACGTGATCCTAATACCATCATCACTTGTAGCCATGCTGAGCTTCGTCGTTTAAAATTCCCAACAAAAGTATTTTAACCGTTAGCAACAGCTAGAACGTTAGCTTTCCACGCTGGAGGGCCTTAATGGAATTTGCAGTCAATATACAAAGATATAGCCTATTGAGTCACTTTTCACGGAATACTATCACCTTATCATTATTTCACTAATTATCCTATTCGTAAAATGAAATAAATGGCTTGCTATTAGTGTTGTGGCATTTAATCGATTAATCTGATCGATCAATCAATTTCTATTGTAAGATTAATTGATCAAAATATTTAATCTAATAATCGAGTCGATTAAAATTAATCGGTTGTACTTGATATTATTTATTATTTTGTTAATCAAAGTAAGAGTAAACATTCCGATAATATTCGTCCCTCAGAAACTGCTTACTTCAAACACGATAATTCCGATGTTTTGTAATTTCAAATCAGGTAGCAAGTAGCATAGGGAAATCTTTGCACAAACACTTCAGAAAGAGATTAAGATATGAGGACAGTGACCTGGTCTGCCCCTATTGAAAGTTGAAACACAATGCGAAACTCTTATTAAGTATGTATCGTCTTCCTGGCATATGAAATGCATATTTTTCTGGAATTTGTCCCCCTCATCTCTTAGCCATGGCTACACTGTGTGCAAGTGAGAGAGTAACTATCTTCTTCTCTTTCTAAAATTGTGTAACCCGATTACAATAGTTTCTTTACCGAGTTTCTAGATGAAGCTTGTGTGTTTAGTTTGCTAAAGAAAAAAAATCAGATTTCTGTGATCTGTGAAAAAAGTGAAAACTCCATTATGTCATAAGCCTATGAAAATTTGAGAAGTAAACTCGGTGAAACGTTTGGATTTAAATTGAACCAGCGTGGAGAAGTGCTTGACATAAAAAAATTCGTGTTCAGTGATGCAGGAAACATTGTTACTAAACGTACAGCAGCACTTAATTCGGAGCATGTGAATGCATTCACATGTTTAAAATCATGGGTGAAGCAGTATTAACTAGGTGAGTCTTCATAATTTTTAAATTTTTGTTTCTCTCATAAATCCCCCGAGAACTGACACAAATTATAAGCTTACATAATAAATATGTTAGTAAATAACTAAAATAGTATTGTCTTGTAGGACAACGATACAGTATATACATATATACTACATTTTATACTTATGCTTATCACCAAACACAAATTAAATTGAACAATAATGTGTATTACAGTATATTAAAATTTTTCAAATCGATTACTCGATTAAATTCAAATCGTTAATCGATTAAATATTTTGAGTCACGTTTTCACGAAATATTACCATTCTTATTGTTGTTATTCCACTAACTCTTCGATCCGTAAAAATGAAACCAATGAATAGTAATATTTGTAGATAAAAGAGTATTAGAGAAAGTGTATGTGCATGTTATATGGGATGCCAGTTTCCATATCAAAGTGAAGATTTATACTGCGGAAAAGCTGAATTTTAACAAATCGTCGGCTTACAAAAGAAATGCATTACGTCAAAAATATCACTTCTAAGAAAAAGACGTTTGAAAGTTCTCGACAAAACTGAATCCTCAAAATTTTATTTTTAGTAGAGTTGTTTCTTTTTATGTGTACGTTATGTGTACGTTACGAACTAATACCGAACACCATTCAACGCATGCGCCGCGCCAGTTGTGTACGTTCTCAGAACCAGTTCGGGATTTTACGTATTTGGAACGTTTCTTGAACTGTTCTTTTACGGTCTTCTGATTTCTTCTTATAATAAACTAATACTTACCTTCCGAACTCAATTCTTTGTAAAATACAGGGACACCATTTTATTTTTACTAACATTTTTAATATTAACCTGGCTATACCTTTCTATTAACGATTGAAACAGGAAACACCGTTTGCTACCCTTTCCACGACGGACTTCGATGATACTGGCGTAAAATACAAATCACTTTACTAGGTATAGGAGGGAAGAAAAGTAGTTCATCCATTTATGTAAACTAGGAAATGTCGCAATTTTGAGTTTGATAATTTTCATTAGGTTTTTGTTTAATTAAAATACAGTACTGTATTAACACTTAGTGTTTTACACACGAATTGAGCTATCCATTCGGAAGTATTAATTATGCAGTGTATATTGTACTGTTACAGCACATTAGCGTACTATATAGAGAATGAAGTTAAATTGAAAAATAATTATAATATGGATATTTAAACACATTTTAGAAAATGGTGGCCGTTCATTTCGATACAGGCTTCAGTTCTTTTGTGCATATTATCGCACTATAGACTATTGTACCTAATTCCAATTACCAGTTTCGTCCTTCGTACGAGTAATTCATGTTGAAATAATTCTGTACCTACTCTATAAAAGAGTACCTTACGTACTGTAAATTCAATCTTCACATCTGCCCGATCCGAAAAGATAAAATTACTCAGAAATGCTATCTACTGTCCGTTCAAGTGGTTTTGTCGCAGGGTTGTAGAAAGGGGGGGGAAATCACGTGACAGTTAATTACTTAAGGAGGCCCTTTTATTTACGTTATTTTAAACACTTGAATAATATTACGTAGACGTCCAATTCCTAACAGAAATTAATGTTTTCAGAAAAGAGCTAAGATAGCCCAGCTACTAGACTTTACAAAGGGGCGAACAGAAGCAGGTGGGGGAAACCGGATGCGACATAGGGAAACGGACGACAGTACCCGTACGAAAATATGATTCAATATTGAAAGCTCTTTCGTCACTGGAAAACGCGAACGTATTTCTGAAACGTACTATACTCAGTAACTCAGTACTGCTTACGCGCCCTCGGCTCTGTGTCGTGAACGGTTGGAAGTTTACTAGTAGAAGGGGTGGGAGTGAAGTACATTCCAAAACTCAGGTACAATAAAAATTGAAGTAAAAATAAAATGATGTCCCTGTATATCACTATCACCTTCCAAATCACTCGTGATATTCTATTTTTTTAACCTGCTCAGTCTCGAAGCGTTTTCACCTTAACCTCAGATAAAAACCATTTGTGCATGCGTTAGCAGTTCAGAATTTCCAGTTCCTGCTCTTAATCAAGAAACAATTTCACTCGTTCCGAAAGAGTTCCAAAGCACATTGAAACAGGAAACTGGAAGTTCAGAATCGGTTCTAAATCAGCTCAAATCTTGTAGGAACGCACATTGAGCTACTGCGCATGAGCAGGCAGTTCAGAATTGATTCTGAATCGTGCTGGAATAACCTTTTATAGGACAGAAATTAAATTTAGGGCAGGTTTCATCTAACTACTACTGTTTCTTCTGCCAGTCTCATGTCACTGTATTTCTCTCATCGCCGTATCATCACTTCAGGGACTTTGAATAGCCTCTGTGGCTTGAAACTTTCAAATACAAAAACTTGGGAGCTAACGAGATTGCTATTTCGGGATGAAGGGTAGTATAAGGACAATAAACATCACTGAAACTTTCAAGTACAAAAACTTGGGAGCTAAAGAGATTGCTATTTCGGGACGAAGGGTAGTATAAGGACAATAAACATCACTGAAACTTTCAAGTACAAAAACTTGGGAGCTAAAGAGATTGCTATTTCGGGACGAAGGGTAGTATGAGGACAATAAACATCACTGAAACTTTCAAGTACAAAAACTTGGGAGCGAAAGAGATTGCTATTTCGGGACGAAGGGCAGTATGAGGACAATAAACATCACTGAAACTTTCAAGTACAAAAACTTGGGAGCTAAAGAAATTGCTATTTCGGGACGAAGGGTAGTATAAGGACAATAAACATCACTCCTCAAGATGCAATCATCCGAAAATTATCATTAGCTTATTAATAGCTTAATTATTTCTCACTGTACAACCACGTATGCATTTTGTTGTGTTTAATAATTGCGGTTGTTGCTGTTGTTTTTTTTTTCTTTTTTAGATAAATTGTTGCATAGTAATTTCGACTAGAATATAAATTAATATTAATAAACAAATCAAAGTTCATTGTTTCTGAATGCACAACAGCTACACCTTGGTGAAGTAACTTCCTGATTCGCCAACATTGGCATTTCTATCTAATATTGCAATCTCTGTAGCTAGCAACAGAACTTAGATCTATCCACAGTCACGAACAACGTAACTTGTTTGAGTGGAAATTTCTTTCAATAATAATAGTTCGTCCCGATGAGTACATATAGCGGTTCTGTAAATAAAGAGAACTTCTGTGCAAGCGAGTCATCGGCCCCCGGAAGATCGGGCGCGGACTCTTAACGACACTGCAGGTGCGATGCTGTGAATTTGTACGTAACTGTCGCGCTAATGTGTTGTGTTTTAGGATCCGAACACGCATAAACCAAAAAAACCAACAACAGTTTGAAGACATCTGCACAAGCGCACAGTTCACTTCAATTTTCAAATCGTTTGGCGTCCCAATGTCTCCGATTATACTGCTCAACAGGTGTGTAGCGTGTAATCCACTTTATAAATGTTACTAGATGAACCATTCAATCACCTTCGATGTTGCTAGTTTTACTGCTATAGAACGCTCACTGCAGCAGTTTGTGTGAAAGATGACGTTTCCAACAGCTGGAAGGGCTGGAGAAGAGGAAATCCCAATGGCAGAAACTACATCTTCAAAGTTATTATTGTCCTTTTTACTCTATTATTATACGAAGTATAAAGCACTATGATATTCCAAATAAAATTCGTTGGTGATTTGCACAGAAATATCTTATACTGAAGAATTGATTTTCAGCACTCTGCTTGTGTTCCCGTCCGTCCGTCTGTGTAAAGTAGTGGAAAAAAAAAAAAACCGAACCGACCCTTGTACCTGATTTCAGAGCCTTGTTCACTCCAGAGCCACGATAGACTGGTAACTAAGACTTTCGTGGTTCGAATCCTGCCTGGGAAGGAAACTTTTTTTTGTTCCTTATTCAAATTTATTCCCAATACTTTTCGATTGCAGCGATATTTTACTACTTAATTAACTTATTATTCCCAGAACATGAATTTTACCAGCTTATTTTCTAATGGCTTTCGAAATGGGCTACGTCAGCAGTCGAAACTACAATTTCAATAGATTACTCGCTATCTTGTGAATGCGGGCGTGGCATGCGTAGTGGCTAATTTCGTGGACTTTGATTATTCCGTCGGTCCGGTTTTTTGTTGCCACTACTGTACATGTACAGCGATTTCCCTTGAACCATTAAACTGGTTTGTTCAGATTCAATATTTACCACTCATTTCATTCGGGAACAATGTAGAACATGAATGAAGTATGATATTACTAGAAAAAAATATTAATTTATGCTACACGAGAATAAAGTAGGATTTTATTCAGCACTGGAATATTTAGCGCCCTAGAGGCTAGCCGAGAATTATAATATCCACGATGCATGAAATCCGTTTACCCTCGGGTGGCATAAAATATTTTATCCAATATAACGTTTAGTAATTCATTATTTGGAGTTAGACTCGCTAACCCCTCAGCCACAACGGTGGACTAGCCAACTGTTACTACCATGATGAGTGAAAAATTAAGAAATCATTCGTTAGTGATGGTTTAAAATTTCAAAAGACACTAATTAATAAGGGAAGGAGGACATGTTGGAGAGAAATTACAATCAATAATAAAACACTGAAATAACACCATTTCAGTTTATCAAAAAGGTACCCATCAGTGTCTATCCACAGTTCAACGAATCCACACCTGTGGAGTAACGGTTAGCGCGTCTGGCCGCGAAACCAAGTGGCCCGGGTTCGATTCCCGGTCGGGGTAAGTTACCTGGTTGAGGTTTTTCCGGGGTTTTTCCTCAGCCCAATTTGAGCAAATGCTGGGTAACTTTCGGTGCTGGACCCCAGACTCATTTCACTGGCATTATCACCTTCATCGCATTCAGATGCTAAATAACCTAAAATATTGATAAAGCGTCGTAAAATAAGCCACTAAACAAATTTCAACGAAGAAAATATATGTAGCTTCTTTTTAACAATGGGCCTACCACTCTTAGCTTCTTAGTGAAGCTGTGGCTATCAGTCTTAAGTGTAAAAATTTGAAAGGAAAATGTTTCATAACTTTAAATTTGTTTATACATGTGTATGTGATGGCACGCAATTCGGATGCCTCCTAGAAAATCGTGGCACTCAACTCGGACATTCTTTTCCTTTCCGCATACAATTCGCATTCACGGAACTTATTTTGTTACCGGTACTGATTTTCCGCCACAACATCACTGCTCACGGAATTTCGGCCATATTAACAATTTTCAACCAGCAATTTACAAGGATATAGAGACTAATTAGTTAATTACAAGAGCTCACAAAGTGACATATGACTTCTATTACACTTCAATAGATTGCGCATGCGCGAACCTATTCGGAACTCTTCATCGCCCCTTATTTTACGAATGACTCTTATAATAGCCTATATTTCTTATATTCTTCGGATTATGACAACTGGTGCCATATTACGATTCTCAAAACCGATTATTTACGATTCTGTTATAAATAGCCTTCCAGTCATGGATATTGCATGATTCAAGAATGTTTGGGTAGATTGTCATCCCTCATACATTGCACTGGTAGGCCTATTCTATTTAATTACTTATTGCTCATAGTTAAGTTGATATCACTAGGCCTATCAGAATTGCCAATATAAATCTCTAAGTTCTTGAGAACAATAATGAATTCCTCAACCATTTTAACGGCAGTTTTTAAGAGTATCCTTGCTTACTAATGCAGTAGGATATAACCACAGTCTACTATATACAGTCACGAAGCTTGAGTTTTGAGGGTGCTAGAAACAATAGACTGTGACGGTACTATTTTGCATTGCCTGTAATGAGGCGATATTAGTGATCCTAGTGGTGAGCAACTATCTAATGTTTGCATATTTACTACGTATTGAGCTTCGCGACTGTGATATAACCCTAATGCATAATATCGTCTGTCAGTCTGAGCCGACTTACTACAGAATATGAAGGAGTGGCATCGCTCTGTGGTGGAAACAAGCAGGCTTTTCTCTTCATCAAAATTTTCATAACGACTTAAGCTTCACTTACCTTCGTGTGAAATGAGAACATCTTATAGGTTGCACCCGCATCTTTCTACTACTTTGATCAAGAAAGCAGGGAACTCCACCTCCCTGCACTCTTTGTGTTTTAGGTTGTTTGGAATTCCTTCTATTTCAGTGCATGCCAAGTGAGCGAGCAATTTGAAAGTTACTCCACCAGCATCCGGCTTGGGTTAATGTTTTCTTCAGTTCCTCCACCTCGACCACAATTAACGAAGTTTACGACCACTTCCTTCCCCATTCTCCACAATACAGCCTTGTACTCATGGAGTGCATTAAATGACGTGCGTTCAATTGCTGAATGTCTCTCATTTCAACAGACTCCAATTCGTTATGCATCGGCAAGTTATATAATCTTTGTATTGTGACCCCCAGCAGACCTCGTTACCTCACAACATGTGATACATAACAGAAATCCGTACAAATGCAATATTAAATTTCCTCTACTTATCTCAATACAATGTCTAAAAAAATTAGTCCCCTCTATAAAGTAAGAGAATTTCTGAAAACTAAACTGGTTCAATTGGCTAGTTTCCAATGCTTCCAGATATGATCAAGTAAAACCTTGTTGAAATACCATACTGTAAGTTTGACATAGTTAAATTCCAATTTTGAGATGGTAATAACTTAGTTTTAATGCGAAAGAAGTTATAGCCAAATTGATATTATACCCATAAGTATACCACGAAGACATTAGTCCTTATGAGAATGTAAGAAAAGGTATTTCAATGCTATCATTCTCTTACTGGTTAGAAAAAGACCAATGAACCAACAAGATTACAACGAAGGGCTAAACACAATCAAATACATAGCACAAGAAAACGGATACAACCCTAACATAATAGACAACATAATATGTAAGACAAAACATAATCACAAAAAACATAAGAATACAACACAAACACAAGAACACAAAAAATACATCACACTAACGTACGAAAACAAAAACACACACAAAATTGCAACCTCATTCAAGAAATTAAATTACAACATCGCATACAGAACAAATAACACTATACAAAAACATCTCAACACACAAACAACACAAGCAAACAAATATAACCACACAGGCGTATACAAACTCAAATGTAACACCTGCAACAACTTCTACATAGGACAGATAGGCAGATCGTTTCAAACACGTTACACAGAACACATCACAGCCATAACAAAATTACAAAACACCTCCACATATGCAGAACACATCACAAATGCTAACCACAACCACAGAGACATCAACACAGATATGGAAATACTACACATCCAACCAAAAAGCCAGAAACTAAACACACTAGAACATGAAATATACAGACACACAAAAACACACCCCAACAAAATTCTCAACACACAACTCAACTTCAAAACACAGACACTCTTTGACTCTACACTATACCATAAGAACACACCCTCACAGGAAACAGAACAAGTGGCGCCAAGACCAACAACGATCAGTTCTGAAGATGACCCATAAATAGGTCGAAACGTGTAAACGAGGTACGTTGAAATTTAACACAGGAAAGTATTACCATACATATTCCGAAGTGATACAGTGTTAAAAGTTGTGTAATCAAGATGTATAAAAAGATTAAGGAAAAAATGTTTGCAATTAAGGGGCTGTTCATGAAGTTAAATAATTTAGATAGGCCTACCTACCTACTGATGACTCTACACTGTGCCACTCTGAACACATTTGTGAAATAGGTCGTTCCTCTGTTCGCAAAGAGATAATTTCTTAGGTTGAAGAAGGAAGGGGTCACGGGAAGGTTGCCAGTTTTCTGAAACTTCTTTCACTTAATAGTCGAATTTTCAATATGCTTATGAGAAATTTAGGAACAGAGGTTCCTATACGAATCGACAGTAGCTTCTTTCCTGGCGACGCCGGGTCGAGTGGAGAAATATTTCACATAGTTTCCACTTTTAAATTTACGAGGACATCATTTCGGATTAGTCGGCATATCCACCTGCACCTGAATGTCGATGGACGACGCGAATGCGGTTGAGGATTTTGCTTAGCCTACATTACATCAAATGTCATAATATATATTTTTTAAGCCCTGGACTTGCTGTAACATAGAACACTCAGCTCCATTTCCATTCAGGAGAAAGCTGTACATTTTTCTTCCGAAAAACCCATCGTCCTCATCTGGATTTAAGTCCATGATATTATATCAAATTGCAAGAACCGGTACCGAGAGCGACTAGAATTATTGAAATTAGATTTACATACTTAAACACTATATTATATGCAGATGATCAAGTGATAATCCAAGAGAATGAATATAATCTCTAGAGATCTATACACAGCCTATACGCACTAGCTACTGAGTATAACATGATTTCTACAAATAAAACCGAAGTTATCGCATTTATAAGGAAATGCCCTATAAGATCAAAGATAGTGGTGAATTGTACTATTATAGAACAGCTTTCCCATTTTCAATATCTAGTATACGATTTTGTCAGTGATACTGATAATAAAGTTCCAAAATTTAATTCAATATGTGGAACAATACGAAACACTCTAAGAAGAAAAACAACGAAAGAAATGCAGATGAAATTCTATAAGGTTATGGCTCTTCCTACTATATTATATGGGTCCGAAAAATGGGTACCAATAAAAAAAATGTGATTAGAATTCAAGCTAATGAAATGAAATTCCTTACATACGTGAAAGGATGTACACGACAGGACAGAATTAGGAATGCAGATATAAGGAATGAACTACAGATTACATCACTGAATGACAAAATAGAACAATACAGAAACAAATGGTTAAGTCATATAGAAAGAATGCCTGAAGAAAAAATCTCCAAACAAATACTTTCATATAAACCACAGGGAAGAAGAGATATTGGTAGACCAAGGAAAAGATGGCTAGACCTTGTTGACCGGAACAGGTGAAATTACTTAAACATTCGTCCTGCTTAAACCTTGATGAGAAGAGAAGAAGAAGAAAAAGAAGAAGATGATTTACTAACCTATACGCACACACTGCTTGCTTGTATAGTTTAAAATTGAAATATGCAGTTGATAACGCCAACTACAGTAACTTTGTGGGCCTAACTCTCGTGATTATGTGCCCCGTAGGAAGTTCGCAGTGACGTCACTATGAAGCTAAGGGACACTGGGATTGAGTTAAAGTTTTTGACTAATCTCTTTCAAATTCGGCGGGTTTGTTGTGTCCTTACGTTTAAATAACAGTACCAAATTTTATCAAGCTTCATTCCTTAGATATTAATTTTCACGTATTTTAATGATATTAAATTATGCAAAAAATTCAAAACATTCCTGACGGCTTCAGAATTATTTTTGCTTTTAAAAATCTTCTGTGAAGAACTTACATTTCATGATAAAGAGAAACTGCCATGGATTTTTTAATTTGGGAATTGGTTCATAAGATAAAAATTGTCCTATAAAACATAATTTTTGCTTGACTATTACACTTTTACTACGTCACACTACTTTTGACCAATAAAACGGTACGAAAGGACGTCTTTCAACCAATCATAGCTGCTTATCGCAAAATTTTATCGCGTCCCTAGCATTTGTTTATTTTTATCACTATCCTAGCATTTGTTTCTTTGTTTGCCAACATTTCAAACTGCACTGGTCTGGACGTCAAAAAACAGAAAATTACAAACCATTCCAGTCGATGCACAGCACTTTCAAATATGACTCGCATTGGCATTCAAGAACAAAAATTAATAAAGATCACTGGTCATATATGAAGAGCACCATTCGGAAATTCTGAATAAGTTGAGGGATACACCATGTATATCAACGAGTTCACTTCTTTTAGGCACACGTCCAATATAACATCAACTGAACCACCAACCACTAAACATTCAAATTTGAAAATTGTATTTTCAATAATTGTTTCTTTTAAAATTATTCATGTTTATTTTTTATTTCATCATCGTTAATTAAAACGTTTCTTGTTTATTTATCATCCCTAATTAAAACTTTTCTAACACGTGTTTATATTATTTAGGTTATGTTTGTTATAGCTTCTGTTATATGATATTATGGATAGTCACGTATCAGAGATTGTTTAATACTAAGATTTATTGAAAATCATCTGTCAAGTGACGTTGATTACTGGGATCCGGATGACTGAAGTGGAATGCAAATGTTTTAATAAAAATGAAACTGAATCAACAAAGCCTTCTTGACTAGTAACCGTCCACAGAGTTCAATGAAGATTCCATAGTTGGCACAACTGATAAGAAAACATAATCATAAAACACTACTGCCATCTAGCGTAATGTTGAGATGGTACAATAATACATTTAAAGACAGTTGTATTTTCGTAAGCCAATTAATATTTTATTGTATTGGAGTACTTTGTTACTTCTAATCTTTACATATTTTCTTCTAATCGTGTATCGACGCTAAATAACCCAGCAGTTGATATAGCGTCGTTAAATAACCAACTAAAATAAAAAAAAATTCTAATCGTGTAATAGTCAATTAAATCCCACTCGAGTTTTGATTTTCTCTAGATAAATCAAAACTTCTAGTGAGATTACTGTTGATAATTTTCTTCAATTTTTAGAAGTTAGAAATTCATATCACGAAAAGTTGATTCCATACACAACATTGTGTATTGCAATATGCTAAGTATCTTTCAAAGTTTCATGTAAATCGAAGTAAATTGAAGGCTCTAGGAACTTTATTGACCAAAAACGTAGTTGTGAGAAAACGCAATTTTTAGTGGATATGGCATTTTAAAAATGGTCGCCAGATCTTTAAAAGTAGTAGGCGGGGGCTAAATATAGGATAGAATGTTAAAAAGTGTATAAGGTAATTATTTACGTAAAAAATCAAACAAAAATATTTATTTTTACCATTTTGGTCAAAACTTCAGTCCTAGTTGTTCCTTAAGTTGATCTACTGGAAAGAGAACGCGATACAGAAGTGTTTCCTTAAAGCTAGCCGCCCACTTAACGAACCTAACATAGTTCCGAAACGTCGGAGACAGTAAATCTCAAGATACGGTTAAGATACGGTTGAAAAATTCTGATTAGTGCTGAGGTAATTTGATTTCAATATCTTTAATGAATCAGGCATATCTTTCAGGTTCAGAACAAATATCTAGGCAAGTTATTTTACCCTCAAATATTGAATAAAAGCAATCTCCTCCTTCACTGACGTATTACGTTTGGAGCTTGTTATAGCATCATCGATCCAACGTTGTTTTCCATCAGTTTGCCTCCAAACAATTTGTTTTTTTTTTTTTTTTTTTTTTTTGTAAAAAATTTCTTCATTTGACATTCCTTCCTTTATGTGACATCCAATTTGTTGTGTTTCTATTGATTGTGTTATATTTAACTCTGACCTACTATCTTCGTTTCTACGATATCTCACTGCTTGAAGCAATTGCATTTCTACTGCTTCTATTGTATTTATTACTTTTCTTCCCTTATCTACATTTCATTCCTACACATTACGTAACTGTAGAAGGACCGTTACGTACATTATTAATTTATCATCTTTCATTTTATTGTTCTATTTGTATAACCGCAGATATTCTGAAATTCTACGCTTTAATTCAAGTGGTCCACATCTGTGCAGTAACGGTCAGCGCGTCTGGCCGCGAAACCAGGTGGCCCGGGTTCTATTCCCGGTAGGGACAAGTTACCTGGTTGAGGTTTTTTCCGGGGTTTTCCCTCAACCCCATATGAGCAAATGCTGGGTAACTTTCGGTGCAGAACTGGTCGCTGTTGGTCTTGGCACCTCTTGTTTTTGTTTCCTATGAGGGTGTGTTTGTGTGGTGTAATGTGGAGTCAAAGAGTGTGTGTGTTCTGAAATTGAGTTGTGTGTTGAGAATTTCATTGGGTTGTGTTTTTGTGTGTCTGCATATTTCATATTGTTCTAGTGTGTTTAGTTTCTGGCTTTTTGGTTGGATGTGTAGTATTTACATGTCTGTGTTGATGTCTCTGTAGGTGTGGTTAGCATTTGTGATGTGTTCTGCATATATGGAGGTGTTTTGTAATTTTGTTATGGCTGTGATGTGTTCTTTGTAAAGTGTTCGAAATGATCTGCCTATCTGTCCTATGTAGAAGTTGTTGCAGGTGTTGCATTTGAGTTTGTATACGCCTGTGTGGTTGCATTTGTTTGTTTGTGTGTTGAGATGTTTTTGTAGAGTAGTATTTGTTCTGCATGCGATGTAATTTATGCGATGCAAATTAATTTAACCTGAAGTTTTCTACAGCCTGTTAAAGAAATTCGAATTTCGGTACTACCGAATACCGACAAACATAGACATTACGATGAAATGAACAGAAATGAATAGAAGAATTAATTGAAATGTGGATATGGAGAAGGATGGAACGTGTGTAGTGGACAGACAGAATAAGAAATGAAGTTGTGTTGGAAAGAATGATGCTGAAACTGATCATAAAGAGAAAAAGGAATTGGTTGGGTCACTGGCTGAGAAGAAACTGCCTAGTGAAGGATGCACTGGAAGGAATGGTGAACGGGAGAAGAGTACGGGGCAGAAGAAGATATCAGATGATAGACGACATTAAGATATGTGGATCATATGCGGAAACTAAGAGGAAGGCAGAAAATAGCAAAGATTGGAGAATGCTGGGTTTGCAGTGAAAGATCTGCCCATGGGCAGAAAACATTTATGTGTGTATGTATGTATGTATGAATGTATGTATGTATGTATGTATGTATGTATGTATGTATGTATGTATGTATGTATGTATGTATGTATGTATGTATGTATGTATGTATGTATGTATGTATGTATGTATGTATGTATGTGTGTCTATAACCTTCAAGCCTCTTAGTATTTAATTCTTAAATTTGACCTACGTCCATAATTACTAAACTCATTCACTATTACTGCTGCTCTACTACTATCATTATCACAACTACTTCTGCTGCTGCTGCTGTTATTACTAGAACAAAGTTTTTCTTATTTCTATGGACGTACCTAGGTAGATAACAACTTACTTAGGTTCAGTTTGAGTTCAAATACTTATTTACAAAAGTATATTCAAGAAAATTCCACACAAATAATATAAATAATTATGTTGCATATTAAACAATTTCTGTATGCACGCAGTTCCCAAGAGAGCTGTCTATTGTAATTCCGTGGTAGTTGATTTCCAGCGAAAATGTTTCAGATAATATCGAAATTAATGTATTACATTCCCACTTGAGTCATAAATTAGTGACATAATTTTTTTTTTATTTGGAATGTAACAAGTATTACTTTTAAAATATCAGATTAGGGTAAACTAGGGTCTGCTGGACAGTCGGGCATGTTGGACAGACCCTAGTTTACCCTATCATATATTAATTTTAAGATCTCAGTTTCTTTCCAAAATTATGCTTCCACCGGATGAAAATGCAACATATATTAATCGGTTCATTTCATTTCTGCTTTTTATTGCTGTGCCACAGATTTACTTGACGACACGGCTCTATCTATGTCTATTACTCGTACTTGATTTCAAAGTACAATTATTCGTTCAACTTCGATTGTTAATAGTGGAGTTGTCATATTTTCACACCATCTTTTTCTACTTTTATTCGTACGTATTTACAAGTATTATAGCAGATCTTAGTGTTAGGTGGGAGACCGGAGGGAAAAAGACCTTTGGGGAAGCCGAGACGTAGATTGGAGAATAATATTGAAATGGATTTGAGGGAGGTGGGATATGATTAGACTGGATTAATCTTGCACAGGATAGGGACTTATGGCAAGCTTATATGAGGCCGGCAATGAACCTGTGGGTTCTTTAAAATCCATTTGTAAGTAAGTAAGTATAGCAGATCTTAGAATACAAAATATTGCAATGTGAGTAAACAGATGATATTTTGTTCAGGATTAAGTATCTTTGGTAGATAACAAATTGAGATGTAGCAGTAGAACTGTAACGATAACGGCTGAAGTAGAGCAATAGTACAGTAGGTAGTAATA
Organism: Periplaneta americana; assembly: GCF_040183065.1. NCBI lineage: Eukaryota > Metazoa > Arthropoda > Insecta > Blattodea > Blattidae > Periplaneta > Periplaneta americana. The sequence goes on along the minus strand of NC_091131.1, from coordinate 106,054,593 downwards.
ATATTAGGTTTGTTTTTGCAGCAGTTTCCAACCGTCATGAGCATGTGCACATAGACTTTACCGTTCGTGCAGCGATAACTTCAAACTCCGACTACTTGTTGATTAAACCCGGGCGTTCTTGCAGCATTTCAAACCGTCACCAAACCATTTCCTGACGGTCAGAAAAATTTGCGGATCAAGAGCAAACCAATCTCAAACCAGAGTGATGCATGCGCATAAAACTAGTTGTGCTTTACTTTTATTCACTGAACTGGATACAGACGTACTTTTTGCATTTATATTTTATGTTTTCATGCTTATCTACTCGTATATTGGTTATTAAAACATACTGTGAAATTTAATAACATCTTCGATATATGAGATTAGTAAATCATTTTACAATAAATGAAGTTCGTGCAGGGATGGTTTTAAATTAATTTCAAACCAATCATCTCGGATCATGCGCAATAGTTGAGGTTGAAACAGTTTTCAAACACTTGTCAAACTATCACAAACTCGCTACAGAAACAAACCTATTAGTATAGCAAATAAAGTAATGGTAGAATTACAGCAATAGTAGCAGTAATAGGAATTGCAATAGTACTCTCTTCATGAAAGATGTGTTTAAGAGGCTTGGAATACCTACATGTATTATTCCGATTGTAACTTTAGCTGCATTGAAAGGATCAATTGCTCTCCTGAAGCATCACCTATATTCGAAATGAAACCAAGCTCATTAGCATTCTTTACTTTTTTGTAACACTTGCCTCTCTAAAACTAGGAATATTTCCACCAATCACAAAATGTATTTGCAGCTATGTACTTGTAAGAGTTTCATTGTCAAAATAAAATTAATGGTTTACTGAACTTGTAAACATTTATATGGTTAAGTACTCTTTGTCCCTTGTGGCAGCTCACGAATAGTGAGAAGATTTCTAAATTTCAAATTGCAGTAGTTGTAACAACAGTAGTAGTGACAGTAGTAATAACAATAGTTATAGCAGGATAATGGTAGTACAGGTAGTAATAATAGCAGTATTGGTCATGATTGTACAGAGTGATTTATATAGAACTGACACATTTCTTTCATTAATTGTTTCAAAACTAATTGTGCTAGCGACAACTTATTATACCTAAAATGTAGAGGAATTTTGGGAGATTATTTACCTCTATAGCAAATGTTGAAAATGTCCTCCATCCTGCATAAGGCACAACTCAACACGTCGTTCCATGTTACTGGCCACTCGTTGGAGGACTCTGTTGTCAATAGCTTGAATCTCCTGTATGATGTTGTGCTTCAGATCGTCCAATGTCTGGGGACGTGTGGCGTAAACCCTGTCTTTTAAGTAACCCCATAGAAAGAAGTCCGGCGTTGTCAAATCCGGAGATCTCGGTGGCCACAGGTTCCTGGAAATTATTCGGTCGTCACATAACCGGATAAATGGAACCGTGCTTCATCTGTGAACCATGTGATGGACAATATGGCAGGATTTTGCACAATGAACGTCTGAAACCAACGACAATAATTCAATCTTTTATCCTTATCTGGTTCCTGTAGCTGATGGACAAACGTAACCCTATATAGCTTTAGGCTCTCTGACACATTGAGTAGGTGTACCCTGTCTCCTGGGACAAAGTCTTAATGATTTTTTGGGTGACTGCTCCAGTCGTGCTCTTACGTCAACAACAACCGTGGGAAGCCTAGATGAACGAAGCTTGCCCTTTTCACTCACCAGAGATCCAGTTGTTTCCAATTTGTTTACCAGTCCCAGTATTGTGTTTCTTTTGGGAGGATTGCGAACACCAAATTCTCTCTGGTATGCCCTTTGAGTAGCTGTAATTGAATTCGTAATCCAGTATTGCTTCACAAGGAAGAGTCGTTGATTTAATGTGTACTGCATTTTCACGTTGACACAAAATGTCGAAAACAGCTGCCAACAATAGGAATAAAACATAAACATCTGCGCATCTAGTGCTGCCAACAATAGAAATAAAATATAAACATCTGTGCATCTAGTGACAAGGAATCGAAACTCGAGAACATTCTGCTTAATTTGGTGCTAAAATTGGGTCATTGAATGAATTTTCAACGGAATAATTAAAGAAAGAAATGTGTCAGTTCTATATAAATCACTCTGTAGTAGTAGTAGTTATTGTAGCTGTACTCGTACATGCAGTTGTAATGACAGTAGGATTGATGAAGTAGCAATAACAGATCTATTCAGACAGCAGAATGGAGAAACCAGATACCAAAACGCATCTCCTAGCTTCAATTCCCGGCGGGAGTACGCCACAAGCGTTCCCACACTTCTCCACGCACAATGACCACTATTGCAAAGAGAAAGGGACCCTCGCAGCCCTGCAGTGTTGTTTCTCACAGCGTGATGAACCCGTTTCTCTGCCATATTTTGGAGATAGACATACCATGACATGTTCGGTTTTGACGCGAATCTAAATTTGCATGAATGTGTATGTCCATTTCAGTGAAAGGAAATGATCCGTAAACTGACAGAACAGACAATCATCTGGGAAAGTTTATGGAACGCTTTTTTTTTTTGCAAAACCACTTTCAGAAGTGGAACATCATGTGATGTAGATGGCAACAGCATCTCAGTACGATGTAATTGTAGATAGTTATCGCCATCTCAGAAACTCTCTTCTACTAATCATCACATCATCAACCTTTAAACGTTCGTAATAGCAGTAGGTATCATTTAGTTAATGTTTCCGTGATTTTCGGCTAAGCCGTCGTTTACTTGGGCTGCCTTTTTCAACCTTATCCGTGATGAAGCCCCCCCCCGCCCCTTTTCCTCACATTACTTTAGTGCGGCCCCCTAACCTAACCCGTAGAGCAGAATGCAGAACATATTAATGTGAAATTTGATATTAATTTTAAAAGAAAACAATTTTAATATTATATTTAAGACGATGCTGTTCGCTGATGACCAAATCGTCGTAAGTAGAACTGAAAGTGAACTGCAGAGAGCAGTGTATGAACTACAGAAAGTGTGTGAGAAATATAATTTTAAAATTTCCATAAATAAAACCAAAACAATGGCTTTCAAGGGAAATACAGCGTAAGGACAAAAATTGTTTTAAATGACACTCCTCTAGAACAAGTAACAAGTTTTAAATACCTAGGTACTCAGCTCATGTATAAACTTGAAAGTGACTGCAAATATAAACTCCCCATATTTCAGCAGCTGTGTGGTATAATAAACAGAAATTTGAAAAATAAAGCAAGAAAAGAAACACAAATTAAATTTTATAAAGTAATGGCAGTACCATCTGTGCTATTTGGATCAGAAACCTGGACGATGACTGCAGCTGACAGAAAAAAATTACAGGCCGCTGAAATGAAGTTTCTAAGGTCAGTGAAGGGGTGTATTATATCGGATAAAATTAGAAATGATAAAATAAGAGAATAATTGATGATCTTTTCCCTAGAAGAAAAAATTAAGAATTATAGAAATCAGTGAGCAGAACATGTCAATAGAATGACACCAGAAAGAATCCCAAGAAGAATGATGCATTATAGATCTAGAGGGAGAAGACATCCGGGAAGACCTAGGAAGAGTTGGACGGATACACTATGAAGCCGGAACAGGCATATGCCTAGCCCTTGAATTGAAGAAGAAGAAGAATTTAATTTTCTTTTTATTTAACACAAAATTGTCGAATGCTTAAATTTTCACACACTACCTTTTAAAAATTATTATTATTATTATTATTATTATTATTATTATTATTATTATTATTATTATGTTCACGGCAGCCCCATTAACTGCTCTTCGGACCCTCAGAGTATCGCGGTCCCGCAGTTGAGAATCTCTGATTTAGTTAACAGTTTCTTATCGAAACAAGTGTTCGATATCGAGAAAGTCCTACACGATTCGTAATGGACAAGGCTCACTTGTAGCTCCATTAGTTAACGGTTTCTCATTAAAGCAACAGGATCTTAACACGGTGAGTAAGATTCACTCGCAGTTGATATCTACAGGTTTTACCAAAAGTTTAAGGACACCTCTCCATAAGTGATGTTTCACTCCTGTTCTTATACTTATATGAAACCCCTTGATGTTCATACAGGAACCAAGTGCCTGTGAAAAGTTAAGTTTTTACTGCAAACCCAATCTGTTTATCTTCCAAACTGTGTCTGTTATGAAACTTATTGAAAAATTACATATTGTGTAGAAAAAAATTAATTACTCCAGAATGGATTGACTTAGATCAGTGAAGTTTGTAATGGACTTAGACATATCTAAAAAGACTTCTCGTGCAATTATTGTTTTCTATTTAAAAAAATTTGTGCCAGTTCGTGCAGGCATTGTAATCCAGATTTTTTTTCCTTCAGGAAAAATTTCCTTTTTATAAAAGTCTCTTGAGCTTGAAATTCGCGGAAAACAGACCCGGGCCCGCCAATGACATTTACAACGTTGCATTGGGAGTTGGTAACATTGGTGAATCAGCTTGTTACCTCCATTTTTAATAATCAGCTTTGGAGTTTGTTACAAGTGTCGAAAGATTGGATTTCTTCCTTGACAAAAAAAAAAAAAAAAATGAAAATAGGTCGAAATTCCGTAAGTGAGGACGTGAAGTCGCAGATTATTGGGATGTGGAAGAATAACTGGAGATAATATCTAACTTCATTCCAAAATTCATTCATCTAAGTCAACCCATTCTGGAGTAATTAATTTTCTTCCTACACAATATGCAATTTTTCAGTAAGTTTCATTACAGAAAAATTGTTATACAGTGTGATCCAAAAGTCCCTCCGCAGCTCCATTAGTTCTAGCATGACGAATAGGACTTCTGTTCGTCCTGGTTACAGTAATCTTGTAGAAAGTTGGCATTCCCCCATTCAATCCGGTTTGACAACCTCACCCCCAGTCCATCATATGCTTAGCGGCCAGTGCTGCCACTTTAATTCTCTATCTAGTGAATTGTCGGCTACACAAGCACTGCGGAGAGACTTCTCGATCGCACTGTATAATTCACAATTTGGAAGATAGACAGATTGAGTATGAAGTAAAAACTTGATGTTTCACAGGCATTTTGCCCCTGTATAAACATCAGGGGGTTTCACATAAGTATAAGGACAGAGTGAAACATCACCTATGGAGGAGTGTCCTTAAACTTTTGGTAAAACCTATAGTTCATGGTTTCTTATTAAAACAACAGAAATTCGGTACATAGAAAACCCTTTGATATTCATAGTGGACAATACTCACTCGTAGTTACTATTTAGTTGACAGTTTCTCATTAAAGCAACAGGAGTTCGATATCTAGAAAATAACATGGTGGATAAGACTCACTCACAGTAAGAGATTTAGTTCATTGTCTCTTATTAAATCAACAAGCTGCCATTAGTTAACGGTTTATCATTAAAGAAACAAGAGTTCGATATCTAGAAAATCTAAACTTGGTGGATAAAATTCATTCGTAGTTGAGATTTAGTTTATGCTTTCTTATTAAAGCAACATGAATTCGATATCTAGAAAATAATTTAAACTCACAGTGGACAAGGCTCATTTGTTGCTGTCATTTGTTAACAGTTTCTCATTAAAGCAACAGGAGTTTTATGTCTAGAAAATCTTAACTTAGTGGTTAAGACTCAATCGTAGATGAAATTTAGTTTATGGTGTCTCATTAAACAACAGGAACTCGATATCTAGAAAAACCTTTCGTCCACAACTGTGGAGTAACGGTCAGCGCGTCTGGCCGCGAAACCAGGTGGCCCGGGTTCGAATCCCGGTCGGGGCAAGTTACCTGGTTGAGGTTTTTTCCGGGGTTTTCCCTCAACCCAATACGAGCAAATGCTGGGTAACTTTCGGTGCTGGACCCCGGACCCGGCATTATCACCTTCATTTCATTCAGACGCTAAATAACCTAGATGTTGATACAGCGTCGTAAAATAACCCAATAAAATAAAATAAAAACCCTTTCATATTCATGGTGGACACGATTCACTCGTAGTTGCTACTTAGTTGACGGTTCCTCATTAAAGCAACAAGAGTTCGATATCTAGAAAATCTAAACTTGGTGGATAAGATTCACTTGTAATTGAGATTTAGTTTATGGTTTCTTGTTAAAGCAACATGAATTCGATAGCTAGAAAATCCTTTAAAATTCATAGCAGACAAGGCTAGCTTGTAGCTGCCATTAGTTAACAGTTTCTCATTAAAGCAACAAGATCGAGACGTCTAGAAAATCTTAACTTGGTGGATAAGACTCACTCGTAGTTGATATTTAGTTTATGGTGTCTCAAAGCAATAGGAATTCGATATCTAGAAAATCCTTTCATATTCATAGTGGACAAGACTTACTCGTAGTTGTTACTTAGTTGACGGTTTCTCATTAAAGCAACAAGAGTTCGATATCTAGAAAACCTAAACTTGGTGGATTAGATTCATTCGTAGTTGAGATTGAGTTTATGGTTTCTTATTAAAGCAACACGAAATCGATAGCTAGAAAATCTTTTAAAATTCATAGTAGACAAGGCTCACTTGTAGCTGCCATTTTTAACAGTTTCTCATTAAAGCAACAAGAGTGCTATGTCTAGAAAATCTTAACTTGGTGGATAAGACTCACTCGTAGTTGAGATTTAGTTTATGGTGTTTCATTAAAGCAACAAGAATTCGACATATAAAAAACCTTTTAATGATCACGATGGATAAGACTTCACTCGTAGCTGTCACTCAGCTCTAGGGTTTCTCATGAAGGCGATTAGTTGATGATTTTTCTCTAAATTAATTGGAACTTGATATATGGAAAAATTCTGTTCGCTTCTCGATAGACAAGACTCACTTGTAGCCTCCACTGAGTTCGTTTCTCACGAAGGCAATCAGATATGATTTCCCATCAAAAGAATGTAGATGAGATACTCGTATTTGGAAAATCCTGCGAGATTCAAAGTAAACAAATCTCAGTCGCAGTTGATTTCTCACTGAAGAGGCAATATCCAACATCTGAAAAATTCTTAGATTGATGGTAGATATATCTCGGTTGTAGTTATGATTTAGACGACGATTTCTCAGAAAAGCAAATGGTTTCGATATCCAGAAAATTCTGTAACTTTTAGTGGACAATGCTAAGCCGCATTTAAGTCTTTTAGTTATGATTTCCCAGCAAAGAAATCCATGTTTGACTTCCGACGGATCGTGTGACACGTTCGTAGACAACATTCATTGTAGCTCAGTCATTTAATTTCTCATCAAAAGGATCGGTATTCCATCTACGTCAAAGTAAAAAAAAAAAAAAAAAAAAAAAAAAAATACGGTGTAGGTCTTCTCCGGGTACTTCTGTTTCCTTTGTAATTTTTATTGCTCCAATGAGTTAGTACAGTATTATCGCCATTTCGTTAACTAAGTAGGAATAACTGTGTGCCTATCTTAAAAGAATACGCCACAAGACAAGCCACAGGCGTTATTATGCCAAACACACATACTTCTTGGTTGCTAATACTACTGACGATTACATAAAGATGAAATGTATCAAGCGGCCACTATGAAAACTTGCTCAGATTTAAGTTTGTATCGTATACGCAGCTGAAACCGCAGTTACCGAATTGGATTATTGTATAGTTCATTGCCGTAACCCAACAAAGTTAAATCACCATGACTGCATGTGCATGAGCGAATCGTACGTGCGTGACGTAACCACAGCGGCAAACTAAGTTAAAAATAAATATAAATTCAGACAGTAAACAATGAGAAAGACGATACGGGACTAGAGTGACGCCAGCCAGAATTACTTCTTGTTGGAATAGGCCTAACTTAAGTTTGACAATTATTCCAGATATATCATAGCCTATAGCAATTGTGGTTATGACTGGACTTGAATTATCTTCTTTAACAGCAGAATAGCGGATTGCAAATTTAAGACGCTATATATAAAATGTAATCTCATCTGACGATAGTAATAACAAAAATGATAACAAAAATAATAATAGAATACAGCCATCGGCGTAGCTCAGCCGGCTATGACGTTTGTCTGCCCATTATGAGTGACGCTCGGGCGCGGATTCGATTCCCGCTTGGGATAATTACCTGGTTGGGTTTTTCCGAGGTTTTCCTCAACCGTAAGGTAAATATCAGCCCTTGGCCTTATCTCGCCAAATATCATATCGCTATTACCAATTCCATCGACGCTAAATAACCTCGTAGTTGGTACAGTGTCGTTAAATAATTAAGTAAAACATAATAGAACATACAATAGAACACCTATTATCCGTGGTAATGAAGTGGGTGAACTGAACGGTTAATCGAAAAAATTGGATAATCCGTACCATGAATGATTTTCATCAATTAAGTGTATCATACAGTTTCGTACATAATTTAAAGTTCCTGCCATGCTGCAACCACTGATGTCTTCATACTAGACACTTACTTACTGGCTTTTAAGGATACCGGAGGTTCATTGCCGCCCTCATATAAGCCCGCCATTCGTCCCTATCCTAAGCAAGATTAATCCAGTCTCTATCATCATATCCCACCTCCCTCAAATCCATTTTAATATCATCCTCCCATCTACGTCTCGGCCTCCCCAAAGGTCTTTTTCCCTCCGGCCTCCCAACTAGCACTCTATATGCATTTCTCGATTCGCCCATACATGCTACATGTCCTGCCCATCTCAAACGTCTGGATTTAATGTTCCTAATTATGTCAGGTGAAGAATACAATGCGTGCTGTTATGTGTTGTGTAACTTTCTCCATTCTCCTGTAACTTCATCCCTCTTAGCATCAAATATTTTCCTACGCATCTTATTCTCAAACACCCTTAACCTCTGTTCCTCTCTCAAAGTGAAAGTCCAAGTTTCACAACCATAAAGAATAACCGGCAATATAACTGTTTTATAAATTCTAATTTTCAGATTTTTTGACAGCAGACTGGATGATAAAAGCTTCTAAACCGAATAATAACATGCATTTCCCATATTTTTTCTGTGTTTAATTTCCTCAATGATAATGATGTAAATATCAGTTCTAATAGTAATGCAAATAACTATGACGTAGTGTCTCATACGAGTATTGACTTCCATACAAAATGGACAGCATATGTTATTTAATTATTGTTCAGTATCTAAAACATAAAAGAAGATTAGCCCGTGCGTTTCCTCCAGGTTAGCTCAGGTAAGAAATATCGAACAATGAAAATAATAAATAGCTCTTGATGCACCATCCTTTTACAAGCTTACATTAAAGCAAAAGCAAAAAACTTGGAAATAATAGGAAGGAGAACAAAGAACGGAATTGGGAAGCAGGATATGGTTGCTATAGAAACGCAAACAACGTCAGGAAAGGAGGATGTCTGTTCATTACCTGTACTCGTTTTTCAACAAGGTGCTCAGGAAAGCCCAAAAACCAAGCGGGGAAATTCATATTTTAGTATATTCTTATGTGAAGCTGGAAAGATAACTGTAGTCACATTAAAATGCTATGCGGAAGTCATAAATTATTTTCATAGCTTAAAAGTCCATCGATTACACTTCTCCGAACTGGCATGAATTGCGGCCGCGTGTAGGTTCAGCGCCCTCGACGTGTATTGTTGGTAAATACTGTACTTAAAAGGTAGTAAATTTTACATTATGTGACAAGTAATAAAGGAAATTGACCTCATAGGATAAAGTATGTACGTATAGCTTCTTTCGCGACGTTTTCAAATTATGCTGGATCTTAGGCTATGCCAGTAGCAGATTATTGTGTAAGTTTTATATCCCCATGGATTTCCTTTTAATACTTTGACAATAAAATCAATTTTAAATTATGTTAGATACTTCTTTCAATGGTTATTTTACGACACCTTATCAACTGCTATGGTTATAGAGCATCTGAATGAGATGAAGGTGATAATGCCCGCGAAATGAGTCCAAGGTCCAGCGCCGAAATTTACCCGGTATTTGCTTTAAAATGGGTTTGGACAAAACCCTGTAAAAAATCCCAACTAGGATTTGAACTCGGACCCGCTCGTTCACGGTCATGCATGCTAATCACCCCACAACTCCACGCTAGATAACTTTGAGATTGAAAGCGCAGTTCAATATAATAATATATAGGCATAAATAAACAAAATAAATAAATAAATAAATAAATATTCTCGGCTGTGGCTCAGGTAAAAATGTTTTTTATCACAAATTCAGCGAAGTTAGCTTCGATTCCAGATAGAAGTATCTCCAATTGGCATTTTGTATGTTCTATATTTTTGTTTAATCCTAAGGTGTTCCAGTACATCTATTATATTAACTTGTCACCTTTCGTTGAATACTACAATTCAAAGTTTTAGCCTTAAATTGATGAAAGTTTCATTATTTAACATGTAGACTGATACTTCAACTTATCACCATCTGAAATACGGTATGCAAAAATAGGTTCATTAGCCATACGTTTTCCCACAGTTCCATTCTTTCTAACAAATAAAACTTCTTCTGAGCTACCATGAAACATAATGATTTACATTTTTCAAGGAGTATTCTTTAATGTAGATTACAGACTGTAACGTGGTATTTTATAAAACACATAGGCCTATTTTCTTATAATTTTTCGTAGTTACTTGTGTAAAAAAATCAGTGTAAACTTAATAAGTATGTTTAAAATATTGATATTATTAGCAATATAAATCTTTTAAATTTGTAGTTAAAATGTTGGATAGTTTAATAGAAAAGGAGCATCTTATGCGGACCTTTGGAGAAATAACTAAAGAAGAGACTAGTGAAGTGCTTTGTATGAAGTGAGACAGAAAGATAGACATTACGACGAAGTGAAGAGAATTGACCACAAGCATTTGAAATGTGGGTATGAAGAAGAATGGTGTGTGAAATGAACAGACAAAATAAGAAATGAAGCTGTGCTAGAAAGAGTGTGTGAAGAAATAATAATGCTGAAACTGATTAGAAAAAGGAAAAGAAATTGACTGGATCACTGGCTGAGCAGAAATTGCCTGCTGAAGGATGCACTGGACGGAATGGCGAACGGGAGAAGAGTTCGGGGCAGAAGAAGATATAAAAAAATCGACAACATTAACAAATATGAATCGTATACGGAGACAAAGAGAAAGGCGGAAAACAAGAAAGATTGGAGAATACTGGGTTTGCACTGAAAGACACGCCCTTGGGGGAGAAAACTATGAATGAATAAATTTTTGATAATAGGGCCTACTGAACAAAGAAAGGAACTTTTCGCAATTTTGGATCAAAACAATTTGGAAAAATTTTACAAGGGTAAAAAAATGCAGTGTAAGGCAAATATGAAAGGTTCAGAACCATAGTGGGCCAAGCGCCATATACTAAAACCGTAGAAAACAATGGTTAAAATGAAGTTATTACCATAATTTAATGGATTTATATATATAGCAAGTAAAATAAAGTATGCACATTAAAACTAAATGATATGTCAATCTTCATTAAACTATGGTATTTACTTAACTTTAACCCTTGCTTTCTCCGTTTTCAATAAATGGCGCTTGGCCCACTATGGCTCTGAATCCTTCATATAACATACAAAAATCAGCTGTTATTACACACTATGAGATACAAAAAATAGTTTTCAAATATAGCAGAAAATGTTCCGTTGTACTGGTATTTTAATAACCCTTCTCCTTGTTAGGAAGATAGAACAGATGTTTCACACATAAAATAAAATACAGGCAGATTGGTAAATTATGTCACAATCTAAGCAGATCATTTGTCTACTATGAGCTGTGTGTTGTACTACTCGTATGTACTTGCAAATAGTATGATAAAGAGATCAAAGATAATGTTTATAGTCGTATTTAATCTGCAGGTCTAACAAATTTGATGATGAGAAGTTACACAGGAAGCCGTTGCAAGCGTGTGTTTTTCAACCACCTTAACAAGAAAAGATTATTAAAATGTGGACTTCAAGTTATTTAAGGAAGCACCTTTTATGCGTTACAGCTTGTATTTGCAGTTAATTCTGTGTATTTAGGCTTTCATTACAATGTATAGATCCTACTTTTCAAGAATGCTTTCGATATGATTTTGGATTCACAGCTTCTGAGAAAATGTTTCTTAATAGCGATCGAAGTTAACATTCTCGAGATAAGGCTTACCGGAGAGAGGTTGGCTTGCACCATGGTGACAACATGACTAGCGAGATCAGATAAGGGACCATTTCCTGGAAGACAAATGATGATGTTCAATGGGCTGCGACTGTGCGAAAGAAGTTTTAAATTCTCATAGCCCTCCAACTTACAAAATAAGCTTCTTTATTTTCCAACGAATAAATGTCATTGTAAAGATCGCTTGTAATCAAAATATATTCGCACTTACATAATGAAAAATGGGTTCTATTGTCCGCAACTATAAAAAAACTGGAAATTACTTACGTGGAATTGTTAATCACGACACAGTATAAAAGCCTAAGGGACTGCAAGCTCAGGAGAACGAAGCACGGGAGCCGCAGGGATGCGACCATGTCCCTTTCTCATGTGAGAGTGTGATCTGTGTGAAAGCCACACACTCACTCCCTCACGGCGAAGCGACGTGCGATGTCAACTCAACTTAAGAGTGGACTAAAGTGAATGTCATTACTGCTGTAGTTTTTCCCTCGTGTTACCACGTGCCAAATCATGACTTGTTAAAATGTCACAGTTAGGATTGCCCAGGAAAGGGATTCCAGGCAACATTTTCATCCTACTCTGGATGCCGGAATGTGATATGTCCAGGAACTGAGATTTCATCTGTCTGAAGGAGCTGGATATCTAGCTGGATGAAGATGTACAGTAGTGGCAAAAAAACCGGACCGACCATTGTAGCTGATTTCAGAGCCTTGTTCACTCCGGAGCACGATAGACTGGTAACTAAGACTTTCGTGCTTCGAATCCTGCCTGGGAAGGAAATATTTTTTTGTTCCTTATTCAAATTTATTCCCAATACTTTTCGGTTGCAGTGATATTTTTCTACTTAATTAACTTATTATTCCCAGAACATGAATTTTACCAGCAATCGAAAAGTATTGGGAATAAATTTGAATAAGGAACAAAAAAAAGTTTCCTTCCCAGGTAGGATTCGAACCACGAAAGTCTTAGTTACCAGTATATCGTGCTATGGAATGAACAAGGCTCTGAAATCAGCTACAAGAGTCGGTCCGGTTTTTTTTTTTTGCCACTACTGTACTATATGATTAACTCTGTATCTCAAGAAATGTGGGTATGAATATTATTGTTTGTGATAAACAGTTTGTGGAAAAAAGCGAATGTGCATTTTTTAAGAAATCGCCAACATGCTGTGAATTGCTGGAATTACTATCATTGCAAGACCAGCCTCATGGTCTAGTGGTCAGAGCTTCTGGATATAGTTCATGAGGTTCCGGGTTCGATTCCCGGTTAGAGCACAGGAATTTTTCCTTAAAGGGGATTATTCCTGTTTTCGTCCATGGTCTGGAATTTAGGTTAAGTTAAGATCTCTCCTGGCACCGCATTCTCATAATCATCCTATCACATCATCGGGGTAATGTACGTAACTCCGCCTTCCAGGCGCCCAACCTCAGAAGTGAGTTACAACTAAGCCACGGCCAGGAGAGAAGACCAGAAATGTCGAAAAGACAACTTGGTGGCATTGGATTAAAAAAAAACTATCATTGTAATGTATCCAGCCTAATTCTTTCTATTAAAGAATTTTCACTTTAATCGGTCACATCTTGACAAATGACAGGAACTGCCTGAGAAATCTGATCAAGGCAGAGCTGTAAGAAAAAGTTAATTTTGGAGTGAAATTGTCCGGTAGCGTAAGACCACTCTGGTATTATTTCTGTACCAAATGTGAGAAGAAATACATATGTAATAAAGGAACTAATGATGACCTGTTATTAAAAAAGTTAATACTGTCTATACGGCAAGGGCGCACCGACGAGGGAGTCCATCGGGTCCGGATCCCCCCCCCTCAAAGTGATAAGTTGTAAATTTTTACTGAAATTTTAAGCAGTGATATATAATTCCGTTATCTATAATTTCACCTAAATGATCACGTACATGTACAAACACTTTTTACTTGTCATCCATCGTGATATCACAGTTTCTTCACAAGATTTTGTTAACGAACTAAAGAAAAAGTCAGGAAGACTGGACTTTGTTTTGTAAAAAAAATAGAAGAAGATGTGTTTGTATGTGTGGGTGCATTTATGTAACTTTACATCCTTTTATTGGACTTCACATAATGCACGGAATGCTTGGCGAACGGATGACAATTTTGATTATAACTTTTTCTGCGCGTTGCGGAATAGTGCAATGTTCCATGGATATTTGCCAACAACAACTGTAACCATGGGAAAAATATGACTGCTATAGCTTCATAAACACAGCAACTGTTATAATGTTAAAATTAGAACACTTTTATTGGAAGATTCTTTACTCCACACAAAGCAATTCACTAGTGATCGATAATTCTTTAAGATAGGATTACCTCTATCTGTGCAGTTACATGGTCGGAGGTAGTTAGATTAGTTAGATCAGATTAAAATACTACAATAAAAGTAAAAATAATCTCGTACTGTACATAATAATCAATTTCAACTGCCACGCTAACATGTTGGAGTTATAAGCCAGAGACCTGTATTAAAATCTCGGTTGATCCATCCTGAATTTATAACTTGTGTTGGGCAAGCCCGTGGTCCAGGCAACACGAGAGGTTTTCTCCGAGCCCTCCGGTTCGCCTGAAACATCTCAACAATTTCCCATCATCTTCAACATCATTCATTACGAGTGCAATGTAGACCCACTACCTATAGTGCACTCTGGATAGTCCCCGACAAATTAAGTGGTCTACAATTCTGGCACTAGCGACATCTATGAGCACGCTCGTTGAGTAGGGGCGAATAATGACAAGGGCACTGTCATTACACACAAAATAAATAAATAATATATCTCATAAAATAGTTGTTTATACCAAGTAGCTTTACTTATTTACTTACTTACTTACTTACTTACTTACTTACTGTACTGGCTTTTAAGGAACCCAGAGGTTCACTGTCGCTCTCACGTAAGCCCGCCTATGGTCCCTATCCTGAGCAAGATTAATCCAGTCTCTATCACCATATCCCACCTCCCTCAAATCCATTTTAATATTATCTTTCATCTACGTCTCGGCCTCCCCAAAGATCTTTTTCCCTCCGGCCTCCCAACCAACACTCTATATGCATTTCTGGATTCGCCCATGCGTGCTACATGCCCTACCCATCTCAAACGTCTGGAATTTAATGTTCCTAATTATGTCAGGTGAAGAATACAATGCGTGCAGTTCTGTGTTATGTAACTTTCTCCATTCTCCTGTAACTTCATCCCTCTTAGCCCCAAATATTTTCCTAAGCACCTTATTCTCAATTATGTTCCTCTCTCAAAGTGACAGTCCAAGTTTCACAACCATAAAGAACAATCGGTAATATAATTGTTTTATAAATTCTAACTTTCAGATTTTTTGACAGCAGACTGGATGTTAAAAGCTTCTCAACCGAATAATAAAACAGGTATTTCCCATATTTATTCTGTGTTTAATTTCCTCCCGAGTATCATTTATATTTGTTACTTTTGGTCACAGGTATTTGAATTTTTCCACCTCTTCAGAGGATAAATTTCTAAGTAGCCTCCATCGTTTAATTTGTCGCTTTATTTTAAAGGTAACGAAATAAGTGACGAAGAAAGTATTCTGGTGTTTCTTGAAATGGATCGCCATTGTGTGATTTAGATTTCAAATACAGATCCATTAATTTTAATAGCCTTGTAGATAATAAATACAAACTAAACATCCAAGTGACCAAAATTAATTTTTGGTATCAGGAATACCGTGTACCGTACTTCCGTAAACCGAGAATTGTGCAGCATCACAGCACTTTCTCTTAAAGCTTGATGAATCTTCCTCACTTGTGCTGAAGGATGCTGGACGATGTACAGGCATTCCAGGCATAACTTACGTGCGAGAGCGCACTATGTCGCAGACTTGAGGGTCTTATTGATTCAATGTGGTCGCTGCCTCCTTATCTGCGCTCGAGGCTCTGTTGTTTCCTACCAAACGCAGACTTTGGTGAGAAAGTGACCTAACCCGCCACCCCAATAACACACTTCACTTTTGTCTGAATAGTGATGGCCTGGCCGTCGTGTTTCCATTACTAATGATATTTGTGAAGCAATATATAAACAACTACCTCATTATTTGCATGCTATTATTATTATTATTATTATTATTATTATTATTATTATTATTATTATTATTAGCTCAGTTGGTAGAGCAATTAGCTACGGACTGGAAGGTTCGGGGTTCGATCTCGGGTAATGACGGGATTTCCTCGCTTCCAAACTTCCAAAATGGCCCCAAGGTTCACTCAGCCTCCTATCAAATTCAGTACCGAGTCTTCCAGGGAAATGGCGGTCGGAGCGTGGTGCCGACTACACCATCTCATTCTAATGCCGAGGACAAGAAAGCATGAGGCTCTACTTCCATGCTCTCCCAAGTGCCTTCACGGCACTTCACCTTTATTATTATTATTATTATTATTATTATTATTATTATTACAGTCAATTCTGGATATAGTGAACTTGGTTATAGTGAATCTAAATCGTTGGTCCCGACCTGGATATATTAAAAAGTACATTAATATTTCCGTTTATAGTGAACCCTCGCATCGGTTATAGTAAACCTCAAAAATTGAAATTACAAGACTTTTATTTGAAGTCTTGCATGAAATTGAAAGAATATGTTAAGAACAACATTCTAAGTTTTTTATTCCTTTAGTCAAAGGACAAAGATAGGATTAGTGATTCCTAGACAATGAGATGTACTGTAAATCCAGGCAACGCGTGACGAACTTGCCTCACTCCACCGTCGAAGGGTTGCCATTCTGTTCTCAGGCACACTACTCTACTATTATTTCTAATCTTCCACCGTCAAAGGGTTGCCTTTTGTTATGAGAAACATTTCCATTATGACTGATAGTATCGAAACAACGGAAAATGAAATTGCCTTCTTTTATTAAAAGAGGAAGGCCATTATGTCCAGAGCATAAATGAAGGTAAGATTCCGATGACTTTCAAACTCCATTAATTCCCTCCCAGTTTCCATTAAGTGACTCGGGAAATTCCAAGGCTGAGGACACAGCCACACCATAACAGCGTTTGTCATTTCTATCTGATCGATCTGTTTCTAGTGTTCGAACAGTAAATGTATTGTATAAAATGTCGAAGCGTGAAGTTTTTTCTCTGGAAGGTAAGGCGAATATTATAAGTGACATTGAATGTGGTCTTTTGCAAGCGCACGTGGGTCGACAGCATAGTTTAAGTAAATCAACTGTGAGTATATAACAGTATCTATACAGTATACAGTGTAAACCACTCCGCAAAAATTAAATATTTTAATTACTGTATAGTGTTTTATTTTCTTGTTCACAATTCCATTCATTCCTGTCATTTAATATTAGGGAAGAGACGCTTCGGATTTAGTGAACCTCGGATATAGTGAACGAAATATGCAAGTCCGCAGAGGTTCACTATATCCGGAGTTGACTGTATTATTATTATTATTATTATTATTATTATTATTATTATTATTATCATCATCATCATCATCATCATCATCATCATTACCTGATGTGAGACCGTAAAAGACCACCTGATCTAATATATGTTTTGGATGACTGCTGCTGCTACTGCTACTACTACTACTACTACTACTACTACTATCACCATCATCATATAATCAGGAAAATCCTGTTTGGTTTTGTTGGGAGAAAAACCACATTTCTGAGATTTTGTGAAAGTTTACAGGGTCCCTGTCTGTGTGATTTATTGTCTCCATCATCTCATATTTCTAAATAAGTCAACATCAGGCATTCACAAGGAGTAAGATCCGCTGGTTATTGGTTCAGCAAGGCACAACAACATACGGGACGTACATACAGCCAGACCTATTCAATGTAAAAGAGGAATTTATCTCCACTCTCCTGCTGGAAATCAAATCCAGATCCCCTACATTTGCAGCTAAAACTACGGGTTTGAGTTGAACAGAAAAGGATATATGGGACGTTCAGAGCACAAGGGAATCAAGTCCACTTTTGGTTAATTGGGAGATATTTCGTCTGTACATATCTTAGATGAGGCTACTTTCAATTCGTAAAAGAATCATGTCCTCACAATCTTTGCAATGGTGCAGATGTTTAAAATTGTACTCAACTTTAATGGGCAATTAACTATACATAAAAGACTTTAAGTCTAATTTTCTGAAAAGTTTATTTTTGTGATTTAATTCCGTTGTGCTCTGAGCGCCCCATATATGTACAAATTATATTACATTTTTTCTTTGCTTTTCTCCATTATGAAGCGACTGCGTTTAACCACTTACCTGATTAACCCGAGTTAACTCGAGTTGCTAACTTCCGTCAAAATTTATTAACCCGAGTTAACTCGTGTGAGTCCCATTTTCGCTGCTAAGGATTATTATCCCGAATATATACGTTTCCATAATTTCATTAACCTTTTCCTGACTAGATGGCTACAGAAGTTAGTGATATTGCTACATCTTGTGGTGGGATTCCTACGTTTGGTATACGATATCTGAAGGCAGGAGACACCCTTTGACTATCGAATGGTGGTAATTCGTAAGATTTTCGAAAAATACACCCCGAATGTCCTATCACTCAAGGCAGGATGCCCAGGAAAGTCGCCCGACCCACTTCGGCTTACAGTTAGACATTTTCCAGAAGTTATTCCACGAACTCTTAAGAAGAACAACCAACCAGACAGGATTTCATGTGTAGTATTGCGAGAGACTCAAAACACAAACAAATTCGACACAAGAGCAGATACTACTGTCCGGAATGCAATGTGCCACTGTGCGTAATACCCTGCTTTCGAGTCTATCACACGACAAGCAACATTTAACGCCTTGATAACAGCACTGGTATTGTACCTCATAAATTAATCCATAAAAAAACGTAAGTTGGTAAATAGTTCAGGAGAAAATCAAAGTGGGACAACTACCAGAGCTGGAATCAAGGTGCACGAGATAACTCGGGATAATAATTCAGGTATGAATGTACGTCTATTTCATAGTGATTTTTAGGTATATAAGAAAATTAGCGATGTACAGTGATTCTGTAATATTAAATGACCTCTATACAAGAATAAAAAAATATGATTATTTTTTTCACAAAATTGGTAAAATGTTATAGTAAGGGAAGAGGTTAAGACAGATCCAAGTATGTATTTTTCTCAAATATACACACGTTTGAATGTTCAATCTATATAGTCATCCACTTCGGCGAGAGACGTTTCAGATTCTGTGGAAAGATATAAAAATGTTAATTTAGTTTTTATATTATTGAAAAAAATCTTACTTCGGAATATCCAGTGAAGGAGAGTAGCACTTTTCTAGCCTTCACTATTTCAATATTGATTTACAATACCACACACAAGGCAGGCATGTGTCACTGTTGTAGTACGATTGTAATGAACTCGTGTGGGTTAGCTCACTCTGTCACTGAACCGCTCAATTAGGCCCCGATTGTCGCCAACTGGAGAGATTCGTGCCACGTCATGTGGAACAGAGCGACAGATAGCATCGCCAAACTTGCAAGTATCCACACCCCACAGCACAAATCGCGATTGCACTTCCAAGAACCGGCACGCGCACAAAGCGGGCTTTTGTTACGTATCGCACTCTCATCTGCAGCTTTGTCCGAATTCTGGCAGTTCTTGAGAAATACATCGGGTTATACGAGTAACACGTTTCTCAGAAACCACCATACGCAACAGGGAATACTTCTCCGAATTAAACATATAAACAATCACATACAGCAGAATAGGCTGTAGGATTGAAATTCGATCATCACGGATCGAAATAACTTTGTGGTTTCGTTGTAAAACTAATTTTGGTCGTTATAATTAACAGATGTTTATACCTTTAATAAACAAATACGATATTATCGATGAACGACAGTGACTTAAATTACTGTAGAACATCAATGCCAATTTTACCATCTTTGACCTGCAGCATACTGTATCGGACATTCTGTCTCGGACAGTTCGAAGTGACGGTGTTACACGCATTCGTCCGATGCAGTATGCGTGTAACCACTGGGGATCGAAGTTAAGGCACTAAAAATTATGTTTTAGGCTCCCAAAAAAGGCACTAAAAATGGTATTTTAGACTGCAAAGAAGGCACTAAAAATTGTATTCCAGGCACCTAAAAGACACTAAAAATAAAAATTTATGGAAAATTAACCACTGGAAATTTATTCCACACACAATAATTAATTTGGGCTATTTCCTTACACGATGTTTAAATTGAATGCCAGTATTTACTTTTTTTTTGTTCATTATGTATACACAGCAAATTAACATAACACTGCATGACCCCTTTAAAAATTAGATACGGTAATGATATTTTTTGTCCTACAGAATGTTTAATTTAGTGCGCACTTATTCGTCTTGATGTTCATAATTTAAATGACAGTACACAACAAGAACTTTTCAAGATTAAAAAACTCGCTCTTGTGACGTCTACTGGACAAAATCTGTTTAAATGCCGAAAAGGATCTCTCATCATGCACTGAAGTGACTGGAACGTGCTTATACAGTACCATCCTGGCTACATTAAACCCCTCAGGAAGCTCACTTTATACACAGAAGTAAGGGTTTCATATCCAGGATTTCTTGAAATAACACTTTTTAGCTTCCCATATATTTGAGCAGCATACTTGCCAGGAGCTACACATAATATTCTGTTCTTTGCATTCAAAAACAGGGACATGGATTCAAAAAGTGACAGATTGCTGGATTCCAGTTGTTCAATGGTATCTGCTACAAAAGTGAAATGCGCATCGATATATGCTAAGTCTTCTTTAAGTCCTTTTTCTTGAAACACACACTGAGCTTCTTTGATTGACAGAGAATTATTCTCTGAAAATTCCTTCACAATTAGTGATATTTGTTCAAAGTTATTCATATAGTATTTTACTGCTCTCAACCATGTTCCCCACCTCGTAACAATAGCCTCAGGGGGTAGGGGAGTGTCAGATAATTTCTCTCTAAATACAAAGATAATGCTAGACTGTGTGCTTCAACCAGACACGTCGTCTATGTTATGCAGGATAAAGGTAGATAATAAAATAAATCGTTATCTGAACTCAAGGCGGTGACTGGTCGGTATGAACGATGGGACTAGTTAGGTAGAGGGTCTTACGAATTCCATGACAATAGAGTGTCCGAAATCTTTGTACACTATAAGAATTATCAGTTTTTTTCATTTTCAAGCAACAAAATTAATAATAAGTGCTGTTAACTATATATGCCTATACGGAAAAGGGAAAAAAAGAACAAATAAAAACAAAAAAGGCTCAAACTGTAAAAAAGGCAAATATAGGCAATATAAAATGTCACCATAACATTTGATTTTTCGTGATTCGTATACATAAATTAACAGCCTTAAAATGTGTACAGTACATTCAAACAAAATAGGCATTTTTCTAAACTTCCGATCCCTAGTAATCACCTTCACATAGGACGGTCTGAGACAAAACCGTCCTGTCCGAGACAGAACGTCCGATACAGTATTCTGCCGGTCTTACGAACAACGGAGACGGGCATTTTAGCGCATTATGCTGAGATTCAGTGGACTTCGGGAGGATGGGGCGATTTACTTATATAAAAATCTATATAATTACGAAATATGAAATTCAAACGACTTAAAATGCATATTCTTTCTGAATTCTTTGTGTTTAGTCAACTATCCGAACACAGGTTGGAACTTCATTAGTGACACCAATAAGGTATCACGCATGAGTCAACTAAGCCAGGAGGTAATGGGGTAGGGTGGACAGTCCCTTTCCATGTTGAGGATGTGTTCAGTCCCTTTCCATGTTGAGGATGTGTTAAGTTTAAAAAAATTGAAAAATTAACCATTAAAACAGTAAATATTTGTTTTCTCATAAATTAATAGGAAAAATATGAAAACCATGCGTCATATTTTACATACATCTACCAGGAATAAATTAAATATAAATTTAAAGAAAAATTATGTAAACTTTGATAATTGGGACAATTATAATTTAGTATAAAACAACATAAATTAATTATAAGTAAACTAATTGGAATATCAAAGTGAAAATTTGTGTATTGCGTGTCCACATTGTAAGAAATGTGTGGTAAAAGTTTCACATTAATTTGTGTAAAAATGTAGACGTTGGAACTTTCACAGATCCATAACCTTAAATCAAATTTTTGTAATGGGTGACAGGACATCAATTTTCGGTCCTCAAGAAATTCTAAATCCTCCCGATATTTTGTAAAAGTGGCGCCTTGAATCTCAGAATTGCAGATAAGTTGATAGCAAGAATAGAATTGTTGCTACTTGTGAGATAGAACACTGAAAGTTTCATTAATTTATCTTCCCTTCAGGGTGGCTTCGAAATGTATCCTCTCCTTCCACCGAGAATAATGAAATAGGTATGTCATTCCGCATTGTAATGCAACAGTAGCTCAAGTCAATGTAGCTGCTCGGTAGTAGGCCTATTACCAAAACAAGGAAAGGCCATGATCAAATAAATATATGTATTCGTTGTAACAGAAACTTTCCATTTTATCTACTTCTCCAAATGTGATGTACTTCCAAGAGAAAGAATTTCCATAATGATTAATGTGCAGTCTGCTGGACATCTTCATTGATCTCGTAGTACACGATGTGGTTGTAGCCTTTCGTGCACCTTCCCATAAGTGGAATCGTTGCACTGCGTTACACGTCTAGGAAAGGAAACAAATTGTTCTCCAACACGACGAGGCATAGTCCCACAATGAATATATCTCCGTGAAGAATGAATTGCAACTTCTACCCATCTACTATTCAATCAAGGTCTCATACCCTCGGACAACCATCCACTTGGGATCATATACAACTTGAAGATAGGACATTACTTCGAGATCAAAGGATATTTAACACGCTGTGCATATTTTCCTGTGGAATGATGGTAACATAGCTCTTAGGCCATCGGCGTAGCTTAGGCGGTAGACGCGGTTGGGTATATAGCACCTAATTTGGAGTGGAAAATACATATTGACTATGTTTGTTGTTTAGTCAATTGTCCAAAGATCTTCCTTATCTTTATGTGAATCAGGGTGAGCCGAATCAGTATGAATACAATGCTGGTTTGTACTGGTTGGTTTTCTGTGTGTATTAAAACTGAATTTGGTTTTGTGTCTGGTAACTGTAATGTCAAGAAAATTCATAGAATTGTTTTGTTCTTTTTGAAATGTAAGTTTCAAATTTTGATGTATTATCAAAAATAAAATGCTAAAACATTTCACGCCGTATAACAGGCATGTTAAAACCCTGCACATTGTGCATAGTCTCTGTGCGATGTGCACTTTCTATTCCCCTACCTGGAGGGAGTGAATCGCCTTGGAGGGGAACGCGACAGAGCTATATAGACCTGCAACAGCATTTCAGCTTTTGTTTCAGTAACTCAGTTTCAATACGGGTACTTATTTGGCTGTCTGTGAATGATTTATGATAAATAAAGTGAGGAGTTCACAGATAACGAAGAAGGGAAATTATGAATCATATAACATAATTGTTATAATGTTTTCTTCAGCCAACAATAATTATTTTAAAATGAAAGGTTTTGATCAGCCCATGTCGAGGTAATAGTGTTGTGACAGTTTAGATCAGATTAGTAAAGTTAATCAGTACTCTCACGGCAAAACGAACTTGACATTGGCGTTGTTTTAGAGTCTGTACTAACAACCATCAAAGATTAGACGACTTACGACTTTCATTTCTTAAGCTGGTAAGTGATGAGAATATTGTGAGGAATACATTAAGGCTCTTGAGATTGTAAGGAGCGAAGAAAGCAACTATTTGCAAGGCGGAAAAATTTTCTGGAAAAATATATAATGACAAATTTTCTGTCTCAAGTCACTATATTATGCTAATATACTTGCATTAATAAACCTTTAAACCTGACATACATAGAATATCGTCGCTTCACAGCTTGTGAACTACACTTTTAATTTCTTTCAGTAACGCTTCCAACTTGTCGATACTTGCTCTCAACATTTTCTAAATAAATTATATGTGAATTTAAATTCTAAGCTTAATTTAGATCATTTATTAATATTAATGTTAATTTATATTGGCATACAGCAAGGAAATTATTTCAGTGTAAAAACGTCGCAATGTCCTACTGCATGTAATCAATTGGGAGTATATTTTCTTTAACATTTTTGTACCAATGGTCCCAATAAATAATAATGCTTGACGAACAATGAAAGAATAGGGTGTATTATTTAAAATAATTAGTACCTACTACGTAAAATGAAATACTGTGTTCGAATTGTTCGAATTTCCTGGGGAAAATAAGTTGCAGCGGAAAATGTTGTATGTTATCTCCAGAATGCATTATCTCTTGAATATCATATCCTCAACTCTCTTACCTTAACCATTAAATTATTAAACTGTCAGTAGAGTTTAAAGTATATGGGTATCTGTACCGCGTCTACGAACAAGATACGCCGCGGTTCCTCAGTAACTGAAATGTTCCCGCGCATGTCGAAATGTTATTCACAGGTGAAATCTTATTTTGTAAATGCTGCTGGAAGCATTGTTACAGTCCACATTTTCAATTTCATCAAAAGCATTGCCGAATTATATGATAATATCACTAGCGAGTTGTGAGCATCACAGTGAATCTAGTTTGACATATTGTTTCCTTTATCAGTGCGTGTGCAAGATGTCTGACCGTTACATGCAACTTCCTGTTCCGGTGCCTGCAACTCTTGCATGCTGTGGACAAATGGAATATCAATTGCGTGTAGCAGTGACCTATTTGGACCTCAGGCGTAGGACCCTGTACTTATTCGTTATTCGAATGGAAAGCAGTTTATTAACGTGTCACGGAAGAATTGCTAACTGCGGAGATCAATGTACTCAACTGTGAAATCGACAAAATATTTCGGTGAGGTGATGATGTTTTCGATGGAATAGTGGTTACCAAATTTGGCATGGATGCGAAGTCCGCTAATTGGAACCTAACCGATTTTTTTAAGGGAGAGACAAAAACGATAACATAACAATTTGTTTATGGTACTATGTAGAAAAATCCTTCTCTGATTTCCTTATTTTATTTTAGTAGGTTATTTTACGACGCTTTATCAACATCTCAGGTTATTTAGCGTCTGAATGAGATGAAGGTGATAATGCCGGTGAAATGAGTCCGGGGTCCGGCACCTAAAGTTACCCAGCATTTGCTCATATTTGGGTTGAGGGAAAACCCCAGAAAAACCTCAACCAGGTAACTTGCCCTAACAGGGAATCGAACCCGGGCCACCTATCTCTGATTTAGAGGACTCCGGACAAGAGTGACTGGCTACTGTTCCGCGTCACGCCGTCTTATCGACTTGTCCAAAAGGACTATAATTCTATGAAGATAAATATGCATATTTTTCTGATAAAACAAAGTTTCTTGAGACTGGACAGACTTCTAACAGACAAAACGGGAAAGAAACTAATATTTTCTCATTTCTTAAAGTTAAAGACTGTCCCTGCTAGTCTACAGAAACAGTATGAGCTACTAATCAATCATATGAAAGTATACAATTAAAATATTTTCTCGCACATTATTTAAATAATTAGAAACCATGGCTTTGGAGAATGATGTTACGGTTAGCAGTTACTTCAAACATGCTGCAATGATCGTAGTCGAAAAAATAAAATCCACAAGAAAATGGTCGTACAATGAATTCATAATGCATTGCATAATACCTACTAGTTCATCCACTTTGTGATTACAAATTGCATTGCACATTACCAGTTTAACGATTGCGAGAGACAGGGGTTTGGAAATAAGGCAAGCGGATTTGTAGAAAATAAATTAATGGAACTTTTCATAAGCTAAAATCGTTCAGACTGCAGGGAAGTAAACAATTTCCTCTCTATTTTGTAAGTTTGTTAAATATGTATTTTTAATAGAAGGAAAACTACACATAAATAACATCATCAATATGCTGTTAATAGCGGAGTGCATAAGAAGTAGCCGGCACTGACTAGAAGTTCTCTGTACGTTGTTTAACATTATTTCCATATATACCTTCAAAATTATTCTTGAGAGACATTTCAAAACTTTTTTCTTTCTTTTTTCTTCTTTTTTTTTCTCGTACTATGAATAATGAATATAAGTGTCGTCCATCTATAAATTATTGTCATATTGTTGTACATAAGTATACATTATCTTTAAGTGTATTTTATATAATTAAAAGCTATTGATCTAACTGATCGTGTAATATAAAAAATAACATTAAATTACTTATAATTCGAGAAATTATTGTCAGTATTTTTCAGGAAAAACTTTTAGTTAGTTTCCTTCAAATTGAAAATACAGAACGATCACAACAATACAACTGCTAACAAAGTACGAAACATTCCTTAATTGAGCACCCACGTGCAATAATGGGGGTAAGTAGATACTAATTACATTCATACTTACCTCATTATTGCACTTGGGTGCTCAATTTCAGTCACTATGACAAAATATCTGTCACTGTAACTTTACTTTACATTTACTAAATAAATTCTTTAGAAACATTTCACGAATTGTCACATTAAACTTTTATAGAAAATTAGAAGTATATTCATGGCAATGAAATATGAGTGTGAGTATAATAAACCAATACGTTGCAGTATATCATTTTACCTTTTAGGTGCGTTTCCAAATTATATGTAATACGCTTTGTCAAACCTGGCAACTTTTTCATAAGGGAAGCTTAATTTATTATTATATTATTATACTAGCCGTACCCGTGCGCTCCGCTGCACCCGTTACAAATAAATATAAAGTAATTACATAATTAAAATAGGACATTTGATCCAGGGAATATTCGTGTTTGATAGAAGGATAAATCGTTTAATATGTTACTTAATTTAAATTATATTTAAATAATTAAAATGGAATCATTTTGGTCCAGAGAGCACTCATTTGGTGCAATGACAATTTCTTTAACATGTTTCTTAATTTTTATTACATGCATCCATAGTTCAATGAACATTGACATCATTTACATTTAATGTGTACACTTTATTTTACTTGTTATATGTTTCCATTGAATTATGGTAATAACTTAATTTTAACTCTTGTTTTCTACGCATTCAGTAAATGGCGCTTGGCCCACTATGGTTCTGAACCCTTCAAATAACTTAAATAACTTAAATTATATTATATTATATTATATTATATTATATTATATTATATTATATTATATTATATTATATTATATTATATTATGTTATATAAAAAGTGTGTTGATAACGGATGTACCCCGATAAGTAAGTTTTCAATTTGTTATGGGGGCTCTTGAATCTCAGGAGGAACAAATTTTATTTTACAACATGGCAACATAATCTGCTTGGCTCATTACCCAAATTTTTTGCATTGCATTTAATGCATATGTATTTTATGTATTTTAACTTGATTCAATTGAGCATAGTTAAAATTTGGATTATAAAATAATGAAATGCTAAGCTAACATATTATTACTGCATACTAAATCAATACACTCTCGTTGTTCGTTAATCTCTGAGATAAACATTATTTTAAGAAATACAGGAAACGAATACACAGAATAGCCTATCAAGTTTTCAGTGCATAAGAAGCTATTTTAATCTTACCTGTCCTCAATTCACTCAGAAGTTACTGTAATAACATTATAGCATTATGTCCATACAGAGAAACAACACTTTCCAATGGTGAAATAATAATTAATTATACAAATCGGTTAATTTAGCTTCCGATAATACTTCATACAAACACAGAAACATTTTCTGTAGGCTATGATTCATAGCTTTCGATTGTTGTTGACCAAGGCCCCTTATAGACGAAGTCATTTGTTTATTTCATTACACGGTCTTAGATGGCAGTTATTTTAATTTTAAAACTCGTTTATCTCATTAAATATCAGTCCTACCAAAATTTTTCAAAGAATAAAACGTATCGGAAATGATTTTTAAAGAAATTTTTGTTATGTAACATTTTTCATAAAAATCAATAATAAGCGAGATATTTCGATTTAATTAATTCAGGCCCCCTTATAACCCCCCTTTTAAATTATGTATTTTGAATGCCATATAGCCTATAATCTAAGTTATAAAGAACTTATTTTATATTCCAATTTTCATCGAAATCCGTTCAGCCATTATCGCGTGAAAAGGTAACAAACATACAGAAAGACAGACAGACAGACAGACATACAAACAAAAATTTCAAAAAAGCTATTTTCGGTTTCAGGGTGGTTAATTATATATGTTAGGACCAATTATTTTTCGAAAATCAAAAATTACCAGAAAAATTTCGGCTACAGATTTATTATTAGTATAGTTAGGAATTCAGTAGTTTAATATTGATCCTCCAAATAATAAAAAAACATTCAGGTAGGGTCATAAGTCACGTTACCCCTGTAATATTTTAATATTTTGCAATTAATCAATTGAAATTTTGCTATGGCAGAAGCATTCAGGAATATGACAGAGGATTTTCTTCGCAAAACCTCTCGTCGAACATGGCGTCGTATTCAGTTATGTCATGATAACGACGGTGCACATACAGATCTCCTGGATAAATAGCGTATGTGTGTATATGAGTCGTTAGTTGTTAGGTAGGTAGTTGTGAAATAAACAAATTAGGGGGGGAAGGGAAAGTGACTTATGGCCCACTCTGTCTATTGTCACTATAACACATTACATGCATAATTATTGAGCGACTAAGACAGTTTTAATTTCTCAACACAGAAAATCTCTGTCGGCAATTTAAAGAAACTGAGATCATTAGGGTATTAGAGTTCATTTTTGGGCTCTAAATGGTACACTTTACCTCGAGGGCAATGTTCCTATCCGTCAGAATCATCTAAAATGGAAACAAAGCGTTTGATGGTGACTAAGTAGAATTCTTTGTACAGTGTTTATTTTACTATCATAATCGTATCTAGAATATTCCATTATGCAATTGGAGCATAAATCGAGCGGTTACGTCAAGTGACAGCCGGTGCACTCGGTATTGTCTTACTCGTCAACTCAACGGATTTAGAGTATTTCAAGGGCCCCGATTCGACCTTGCTCCCTATTTCCTCAGTCACGGCTCCGTGACACTGAAGAGCCATCGAGTAAAAGGAGAATCGCTGTGCATTCTTCAAGCCGGAACCGTTAGCATCTCGTGCCGATCGAAGGGGCTCAGGAAATCCACTTGTCTGCTCGCCCATGACTGGCGAGAAATCCTATCAGACACTTGTTAATTATGTCTGTTGTTTTCTTATCCCGTAAGGGAACGCTTTCAGTGGCTTCCTTCACAGTTATATTAGTGACATTCCACACTACATCAGGCCGTTCAGCATAAAACCACAGTCTAGTATATACAGTCACGAAGCTTGAGTTGTGAGGGTACTAGGAATAATAGACAGTGCCGGTACTATTTCGCATTGTCTGTGATGAGGCGATAGTAGCGATCCTAGTGGTTAGCAACTATCTATGGATGCATATTCTCTACGGATTGAGCTTCGTGACTGTATATATTAGACTGTGATATAAACTCTACTGGCCTGAACAAGATTTGACCGTTTAGGCTCATCAAAAGTGTACAATAAACGGTTCTGGAGTCGTGGTGTACATACCATGTCATAGAACTACATCTTGCAAAGCATGGGCTTGGAAGTTAATATTATCATGGAAAAAAAAATATTACTAGCTAGAAGCAAGAACTTTTTTTTTAATTCTACTTTACACACAATCACTTTTAAATCATTTCGTCGTTATACTTAGTAAGAAAGTTCACTCCCTGTTTTATTAACAGAGCTTTAAGCCGCATTACATGTGGTCCAAGGATACTACATTATGAAGTTCTTCGCACACAACACACTGGAGGTGGAAGAACGGACAGGCCGCGTCTGTGGTACAAGCGCGGTCTGGGTTCGATCCCGGCGAGGTCGTGATGGAATTGGTAGTGGATAAAGCAGACGTCAAGTGTTTTTCTCGGAGTACTCCCGTTTTCCTCTATCTTCCTACCAACACCCTCCGCCTTCCCCTAATTTCATCTAACATTAGAGCGTCAAATATGCATTCAAATATGTTGTATAATATCTTAAAATCAATATGCAATATTAATTTTAAAAAATAACAGCTAGTAAATATTTTTACTTTTAAATGGAGTAAAAGGATGACAGGTTTTTAAACCTCAATGTATGTACAATTGGTTGAAAATTGTGCAAAGCATTGCACGTTGCAATAAAAGACATTTTAAACAACTAACTTGAGTTTCACTAATATTACCTATGTATAGACTACAATTTTAATCTTTTAGCCGCATTAAAACTGAGAATTGCAAGAAAAGATGAATGCCACCTTCATGTTTTCCATGGTGAAGCTCCTACGTCTATCAGAAAACAGATTTTTGTACATTGAGAAAACCTCTCTACATCACAAGAAGTCAAAGTCAAAGAAGAAAAATGTGAGGAGGACGTTCCTCACTTCCCTCCCACGATGAACCGCCACTGCCATAGTCGTATGGTCAGTGACCGTCTAAGTCAGTATAATTAGAATTAATTGCTATAGTCGCGACGTTGTTATTCCCGGCGTGACTCCTCCTCTTTGTTTACGTCTTAGGAAGTGAAGACTCTATAAAGTCTAGGTAGGTAGTATCGTTCGCCATTTTTATTCTTTCGTTGCCGAGCTACGAGGAATCTATTTGCCACACTGTTAAACATTATCATGTCGTAGCTCCTATGATAATAAATCAAAGGCATTGTAATTCAGCAAATAATTGAGCTGCAAATAACGTCTTCGTGTGCTTTCTGCGAATGCCAACGAAAGAGCCAAAATGGCGAGCAATTATATTAAGTATTTATCGAGCCTTAAAAAATGAATAACGTCTTCACCAGCGAATAACAAGACGCACAGTTTAAAAGTAGCCGACCTGCAACGCGATTGGATGCCGAAAATTAGAGCGACGGGACTATAAGAAGGTTATCCTTTAAGCTATTTTTAAAAGTGTTTATTGTATTGCAGCCTTTTTCATTGCAATTGACCTACAACTTATATATTGCAAAAATAGCGTTGATGAAACAATGACGACATAATCTGAATCCCACTAGAAGCAAGACCCAAGTAGTCAAACCGAGTTCGTGCTCAGAAATTACATATTTATACGTCTGACTTGTTGCAATCCCAGATTAGCCGACCGGGCTAAATCAATGAAGCGTTAAGAGAGAGACGAAACTCGTGCGTGTATTGATAAGAGCTGCACAATTACGAATTAATGCTGGATGAGGAACTGGGGCATCAGTTAAGACGCCTCGCTGTGCGGCACATGTCAATTCGAAATCACTGCAATCGTGGAAGACCTGCGTATTTGCCAATAAACGGGAAATACATCAGTAGGAAAAACTGTTTCACATACTCCATCCGTTTAAATATTTAGAGTGAATCACTGCAATGTTTAACTCTACAAGTAATTATTATACGTGTCACAATTTACATATAAAGGCATCTCGGTTAAACCAATTCTGTTCGTCTGGCAGGACACTGTTGCCACTTTGTCGGTAAAAAAAAACAGAGGGGAAAGAAACGTAGTAGACTGCATCTTGAGTACATAACTAAACATCAAAAGTAACCAATAATTCCGAAATAAAAGTTTCTACAATAATTATTAATTTCTATTATAGTATATTGCGATACTAGGTTGGAAAGTGCTCTATAACAGAGGCGAGGGGAAGTTTGAAAAAATAAAGCGCTTGCGTCGAGTTATTTTTAATTCCCGACACTCTGTTATGCACTTAACGTCCGTGTATTGCATATTAGTTTTTGCACAATCATAATTTATATTTTTACTTTATTTGAATGGGTTATTTATGAAAGGGCTTGAGTCTTGAATACTAAATTGTTAGCAATTTAAGAAAAATTGCTTACAGGCCGAAATTTTTAAATTAAAACTGAAATAAAAGTTGAATCATAAATTCTACCAAGCATTGAGTGTTAAACTTAGTCCTCTTCATATCTAAATCGATGTATCTACACCCAAAAAGTAGTATTACATTACAAACTCGTTGTCACAAAATTAGCGACTTAGGCCCTTTCATAAATAACCCATTCATTTATTATACAGGGCTACTACAAAAGAATCATTCGTTTTCAAACAGCTATACAGTAAAACCATAGTCTAGTATATACAGTCGCGAAGCTCAATACGTAGTAAATATGCAAACATTAGATAGTTGCTCACCACTAGGATCGCTAATATCGCCTCATTACAGGCAATGCAAAATAGTACCGTCACAGTCTATTGTTTCTAGCACCCTCAAAACTGAAGCTTCGTGATTGTATATAGTAGACTGTGGTAAAACCTCGATTATCCGTTATCGTATTAACCGATTGGTGGATTATCCGACTGTCTTTCTCTCTCGTTCTTTTAGTTTTGCAGAAAGAATATGAGTACTGTACATTATATTAGTAAGAATTTTTTTTCTACAGAGTGTTTTTTTTTTTTTTTACAAAATTTTACCCTCACGCAGTATGATCTACTCTTCGAGTGGTCATACTATCTAACTTCTATGCAAAATGTCTTTCACAGGTGTCAAAAGAAAACGTTTTGGGTACGAAAAAAAGTGCAAGTAATTGAGTGGTTTTGGGAAATGAGAAACTGTCTCATCACAATACGAGATAGGAATTACAACTGTGCGCGATTTAATGAAAAAGAAAAAATATAAAGTGCATCAAATTTGTAAACATGAGACCTCTACCATTCCTAACTTTCCACAGACCGCTGTCATAAGGAGTTTCCTTGGCCATTAAAAACCCGTCGTTGAAAATAGACTTAAATTAGTAAACTTATGATCCACTACCTAGCGTGTTGAAAGAAAAGACCACGGATGGAAATGACGAAACTGTATTATGCACTTAGTTTATGAACACCTTTTATAGTACGGATTATCCGATTTTTTCGATTAACCGTTCACTCCACCCCTTCATTACCGCGGATAATGGAGGTTCTACTGTATTCTCCAAAATATTATTCGTACAACAATGAGTGATACATCAAAAGAACCGGAAACGCACCTGGTTTGCACTGTATACACCAATTGGCAGGATGAGTGTAGTGCCTGACAAAACAAGAAAAGAGTTTTTGTGTGTTGGAATATGCGAGACAATTTTGTCTTCCAACAAGACGGGGCTTGATGTTCGTGAATACCTGAACCATGAACTGCCGAATCGCTGGAATGGGCGTGTTGATGCAGATGACCAAGCCCTGTCCCCTTGGCCCCCCAGGTCACCAGACCTAACGCCATGTACTTCTACCTTTCGGGGTACATTAAGGACCGCGTCTACGTACCTCCACTGCCACAAACACTGGTACAGCTGAGGGAGCGCATCAATAATGCAGTAATGGCTATTGACAGGACAACGCTACACAATGTGTGGAACGAACTGGACTACCGCCTGGAGTATGTCGTGTCACCCGAGGGGCACACATAGAACATTTGTAGAGTGTGGGAATAAATGTGTTGCGTGTGCGGTTCTTTTGATGTATCACTCATTATTGTACGAGTAATACTTTGGAAAATATAGCAGTTTGAAAACGAATGATTCATTTGTAGTAGCCCTGTATATTTTAGTTATATATTAATTTTGAACTGAACGTTTATAATTTTGTTAATGGCAATGTGTAATTGTCTAGGTGACCGTGTTTCTTTATTCGTTTGTTTTATTTTTTTGCTTATTAATTTTTTTTATTTGTATGCATTGTTCAAACAAATAAAAAGCTATTGCAATATACGAAATTGAATTGTAGGAATATTTTGTATGAAAGTTTTAAATTGAAAACATATTATGAATTATACGAACAACAGTTTTTATGAAGTAGATAACGAAATTGAAGACGCGTTTAGAAAAGGATTGGAGGCAGTTTGCCTGTTAAATCTAGAGAAAGGTATGAGAAGGCATATAGTTCCTTTCAAAAATGACTAAATTATAAAAAAAAATGAGTATTAATGTTTTAATTGACTTACTGCACTGTTAATTCCAGCGTTTCCGTAGTAACCATTGAGCGTGTTGTATTTTAAAGTTACATGGCATGCAACAATGATGGTAAGTGTGCAAAAAGATCATGATTGTGCAAAAAATGAGTTACGTGGGCCTACTGGAATACAGTTCGGACTAACACGACCAAATATTGGTAAATAAGAATAGGTCTACTGATATCATACGTTTTCTTATTTGTCAAAGAAATTATCTTACTATTATACTAAGAGGGAATGCAAACTTTTCTTCGCAATTATCAGTCAATTTTTGCATATTTACACCGTGCTTTCAATAGTTACGTCACTATCAGTATACACATTTACATCACAAGATGTTGTATGTAAACTGTTCATTTAGCACAAAACTACAAAAGGCTACTTGTAACTTCTTGGCAAGAGTATTCCATTATTCCTTTAAAGATCTAAAGGTATTTTATCTAAAGAATTTTAGATTTATCTAAAGGTATTTTATCTAAAGATCTAAAGGTATTTTATCTAAAGATTTTTAGATTTATCTAAAGGTATTTTATCTAAAGATTTTTAGATTTATCTAAAGGTATTTTAACTAAAGATCTAAAGGTATTTTATCTAAAAATTTTTAGATTTATCTAAAGGTATTTTATCTAAAGATTTTTAGATTTATCTAAAGGTATTTTATCTAAAGATTTTCAGATTTATCTAAAGGTATTTTATCTAAAGATCTAAAGGTATTTTATGCACTTAGTACAGTTTTTCGTGTTTATAAATCACTCTTCCTTCATTTCTACTAAAATAAGCGAGTTTACGCAGGAACATAAGTAAGGAACAAACATTCTGTGCATAATATTAGCTGTAGTAGTGAAAAACACAAATTTTCGAATTTATGTGTAGGCTTATATGTACCTACACTTTTAATTAATGAAACCATTGTACTTTAATTTCCCATGTCAAAACTTGATGTTATTTCGGCGGTAGGCTATAGATCTATATCGTCGCTACGCCTCCAAAATCCGCTTTTAAGATTTTGCAGGAAAAAGAAAAAACATTGTCACTTTTAATTCCCTTGATATTCAAAGCTACGTTCCCTATATTTTCATAATGTAATAATTGAAATTATACAGAAAGTAGATTTGAAAATCAAGGGACTTAAGAATGACAATGGTTCTTTTCTTTCACCTGCAAAATCTTATTAAAAACACATAGGGGGATTTGGAATCGCAGTGACAATATTGAGAAAATGTTGTAACACTTGCAACTGTTTGTAAGTGAAAAGAATGAACGAAAATAAACATACGATTGTAATAAGTGGATTAAGTACGCGCAGAGATTTGTAACGACCAAGGGACAAGATCACCAGACACTGTAAAGACGGAATGAATATATCCAAAGAGTGAAATCACAAAATACGGAAGGGGAATTTACATAGACGTCATTTTGTTAACTTTCGTTTGTAGAAAAAGAACTGGACCCTATAACAAAATATGACTTAAAAATTCGTCTTAATTTAACAAAAATTGTCAGTTTCATAAAATCTATACTTACTGGAGTCTACTAGAACACGTCGTGTTGTGACTGTTAAAATATCGAATTTTAAGGGTAATAGAGAAATTTCCACGTATAAAAACACCAGAAAGCACACAAACATTACACAATTAGCTATTGTACAATCATATTCTTCTTTCATACCGGAAGAAGAATATGATAGTACGTACTACAATAATGTTTAAACATACGTTCAAACTGCTTGACTAATACATCAGTATCAATAACGAGTACCAAAAAATCCATCACGCATGCAAATTCATAGGTGGTCTTACCTTGACTCGTCACGTCAGCGATACGTTTGCGAAGCTCGCCAACGATTCTTAGGTTGGCTTCTTTCTTGTTCTGAAATAAAAAGAAATAAGAACTTAACAGCTTTGAAATAAGATTTCAGCAATCTCAATGTTTCATATATTTTTGTTTCAAGTTTTATAATAATTCTAGTTTTAAGGAAATTATACAGTTTTCATCCCATTTTTACTAGTTGTTATTGTAGAATGTTATTGTTCATTCTACGCTTACTCCAAACCGAGAAGAAAACTAGTCCCGTGCGTGAAATTAACACAGGAAGTGATTAGTTTAATTAAGTTAACAAAAAAAAGAAAGAAAGAAAGAAAGAAAGAAAGAAAGAAAGAAAGAAAGAAAAAAGGAAGAAAGAAAGACGAAGGTGTGGCTAGCATCTGCCAAAGTTAGTTTCCAGCCATTCCGGAATATTTTGTCGAAATTTCCCTATATGAATTGGGATGCTGCAACATGGTAGTGGTCTACACCTGTGGAGTAACGGTTAGCGCGTCTGGCCGCGAAACCAATGGCCCGAGTTCGATTTCCGGTCGGGGCAAATTACCTGGTTGAGGTTTTTTCCGGGGTTTTCGCCTCAGCCTAATATGAGCAAATGCTTGGTAACTTTCGGTGCTGGACCCCGGACTCATTTCACCGGCATTATCACCTTCACCTCATTCGGACGCTAAATAACCTAAGCTGTTGACAAAGTGTCGTAAAATAACTACTAAAAACACGATAGTGATTATAATAATTAAAATATTAATATAAGTTATCAATCACTATCATCAAATTTAACAACTATTTCAAAGCTTATATAGAGTCAATGAAATTACATAGAAAGATTACCTGCGAAGAAGTTTACTTAGGTGAGAAAGAACGGTAAATTTTCCCTGGAGACTTACTGTTAAAGAACAGAACTTCTACATGTCGTAAATTCACCAGACGCCGCAACGTTAGTGAAACGGTTAGTGTCGGCTTCCTGTGCTTGTGACCGCCTTAAAGTTCTAGGAAGTCCAAGTGCAATTTGTGCTGTAAAAAAAAAAAAAAGTGGTGAAGTTCCTTCCGAGTATTTCCGTTTGCCTTCCAATCATTGCCCCATTTCTTCATACTAATTCATGACCAATTTTACCGCCGATGTAGTAGTAAAGGGAAACTGCACGTCACTACCGGTATGCAACAACCTTCATGACACGGTGTACGGATGACGAAGGATAATAATCATTGTACTGTATTATGTCACATGCACTTCAAGTTCAAATAAATAATTTTATGACAACTTCAGTGAGGAAAACAAGTTTCTGAGTCGCTGACATTGATTGTCGTCGTGTCGAGTGTATGATAGTCGTTTCCAATGGTATGATACTTATATGAAAACATATGGTAATAAGACAAATTTCTCATGAAATTTCCCGGTATCATCATTCTCACCAACGTCACGATATAAATAATTCTAAATAAAACGAAAGTACTGGGTCTATTTCATATTATACAATATAACAGAAACTGAGTACAAATAGAAGAAAAGTCAGATAATACTGGATATCTCTCCTCGGTCTTACACTGTTATGATGTGTAGGCTACCTGTGGGGAAATTTATGCCACAAATTGTATCGTACAATTCTCATACTATAGATGTGTACAAGATTTGAGAGAATTTCTCTCGAAACCTCGATGTAATCCTCTCCTAAATTCGAACTTTCTACAACGGTGCCATTTGTGCCTACACAGGAAAGAACATTTCCAGCAAAAGTCATGAAATGGGCGAGAACTGTTTCTAATGTACTTATTAATACAAATCCACCTTTATCTGCTTTACTACAGAGATTTATGCAGCACGTTTCGCGGGCGGAGCCATGGTCGTTGCCTTAAGAAGATTCTATTTGAAAACTTTTGCGTAAGTTAGAAATGACACTATATTTCATTTTACTATCCGTTTCAGGATACGAAATCAAGAAACCCATATATATATAGTGATAAGGCCACCGGCGTCGCTCAGTCGGTTAAGGCGCTTGCCTGCCGGTCTGAAGTTGCGTTCGGACGCGGGTTCGATCCCCGCTTGGGCTGATTACCTGGTTGGGTTTTTATCGAGGTTTTCCCCAACAATAAGATGAATGTCAGGTAATCTATGGCGAATCCTCGGCCTCATCTCGCCAAATACCATCTCGCTATCACCAATATCATCGACGCTAAATAACCTCGTATTTGATACAGTGCCGTTAAACAACCAACTAAAAAAACTATAGTGATACGAAAAAAACTCTAAGCATGTAATTACGGGAATGCCAGAAGCTGACGCTGATGTCTGTATGTCCGAGTACAGCACTATATAGATAGATGGATTTATTAGCAATATTATACATACAGATGCACTACACTATCATAATTTTCTCTTAAATCCAATGCACGGATCTTTTGACCGTACGTGCAGTATAAAAACAAGTCCTACTTTGTAGGTTTCTCCCCCCTCACCTATGATTAGATACAACCACTCTCCAAAAGAACACACAGATTAATATGAAAATGACACAAACAAAACACATTATATAATATATCCTAACCTAACATATAAATAGGCATAAACGGCACTATACGCATTCTTTAAATGTAGACAGATTGACTAAAAAAAATCTGCGAAGCGTATAAAATTATGATTAGATGAAAAGCAAAAGGACAGTTGCAAAAGAAATACGACTTAACTAATACAAGACGTGATTTCTTTAGACTACATTTCGTGGACAAGAAGAATTTTTCAAATGACTGATATTATTGAAGTATGGCTAGCCATAAGTGTCGTCTGGACAGAAAGAAGTTTATACCCATTATATTTTGTATACTCCTCACTTTCGTACATCATCTCCACATTCAAACAAAGCTTCTCTCGCTAAAAGACCGCTGCTCTTAAGGCTAGAGCTTTAGCCTTGGTTTTTCTCAACCAACGCATGCGAGTTGCGAGGCTCATCTTGCACAAATCCGGACTATACGAGAGATAGTGAGTGGTTTCTATAATTGCGAGGTACGCAGACCTCACATCTCGCAGTTATAGAAACCACTCACTATCTCTCGTGTAGTCCGGATTTATGCGAGGCAGGCCTCGCAACTCGCATGCGTTGGTTCAGAAAAACCAAGACTTAACTGGCCATGGCTATGAATTACATTCCAGGCGTCGCGCGTCGTCTGATTAGGTGTTATATACCATACCGACTTACGCTGTCGTCTCAGAAAGTTTCTGTAAATGATCCTAACCCTCCTGCTTGTACAAACGTCACGTGAGGAACGGCGTTATGGCATGACAGAGCGGAGTATATATGACCGCTGAAGAAATATTTACTTTATTGGCGACAGACGAAAAGAAGGAGAATTACCCCCCTTAGTTCATGTATCACTTCTGGCTAGAGCTATTAAAGCTAAAATATTCACAGAATGGAGGTTACAACGATAAAGCATCTCATACCACTACATTATTACATACATACTGTGCATAAAGCATCGATTTGAGTTAAAAATTAGATAATCTGGGAGTAGTGAAATGTACAGGATTCGTTTGTTGCCGGAAAATATAACAAGAGTAAACATTCGTATTTCATGCATAAATGACGGAAATGGCAAACGACTTCATGACTGGTGAATAGCGGTTCTGAATTAACGATTCGTAACAGAAGTCCCCTTTACAACACATTACAAAATAGCACGCTTGTGTATATATCGATAACTCACCATGATACGGGTTTGCTGCCACAGCGAACACAGCAAAGCCGCCAGGCAAATGTTTCTACAAAGAAACAGGTACAGCAAAATTTAATGTAATTTAATGATATCGATTATCAATGAATACACAGTACACGTTATGTACCATACATCACAATATCCGGTTACTGATACAAGATTAATTATCTTGACTTAAGCATTCCACTCCAAGAATAAAGAACAGTAATACGTTCGTCATTTCGGTGTTTTTGCAAGAAACCTTTCAAAATCATTAGGACAAAACCATCTTGCAAAGTAGTACATAGGAAGATACTGCAAAGCAAAAGTTATTATATAATAATTAGCCCCATTAACTTTCAGGCACAACAAGATTTCTAAAGGAGCTTAAAAACTGCATTTGAGAGGCTTATGTTGGAGAGCATGTGATCTCTACGTTTTATCATAATTTTGGCCTGTTTATCTTCGACCTTATTTATTTTACTGGATTAATTTTGGCAGAAAGGGTGGGTTGTTCGTTGTTCCTTACAAGTGTTCAACGAAGGCACAAGATACAGTTTAT
The DNA here is from genome assembly GCF_040183065.1 of Periplaneta americana. Classification (NCBI taxonomy): domain Eukaryota; kingdom Metazoa; phylum Arthropoda; class Insecta; order Blattodea; family Blattidae; genus Periplaneta; species Periplaneta americana. The sequence continues at coordinate 106,014,505 of NC_091131.1, read as the reverse complement.
AGTAGATGATAATTAATCTAAGAGTATCTTAGTTGAAAGGTAACTTACTATATAAATTATATCAGTAGCTTGCATTTGGAAAAGGCTTTCTCATTACACTTCGCATAATTTTGGAGTATCCAATGCCTACCCACTTCACTTTACGTGATTCGGGTTCTGCATATTGCGGATAGATTATTGGAGAAATAATGGAATGCTGGCTGATGAGAACCCACTCACTATACATTCCAATTGAACTCGCCTGGAAGAAGGAAGAAGCAAACAGATGGCATGAAAAAAAAACTTTCCGACATTGTGACTGTTGCCACTTATTTACCACAAAATTTCTAAACATTTTTGCAGCGCCACAATTATTCCCCTACACTTCGTACAATGAAAATGAAAGAAGATGACTATAATAATTTATTATAAGCGCCGAGTGTCGAGCTCAGTGCTTCTCGCCTGATAACCTGCTCTATCATATGAGTTGCGCCCTCTCCATATAAGTTTAACCTTGATAAGTCTGTATTCCACGCAATTAGGTAGTTTAATAGGAAGTATTTTAATTGATCATCGTGATCGAAGCGCTCAGCTTCAGAAGTAACACACCGGAATTATATCACATTTCCCTTCGACGTTGTCTGTAGTGCGCCATGTATGAGTGGATAATAAATTGCATTAATATAAAGACTGATGTTTTACAACTTATAAATAAAAATTATTGTAAAGTAGGCCTATGGAATTATAACTTCCTCTCACACAAAATAATACACAAATAATGCACATTATACTGATGGCATATGATCAGCAACTAAGGCATGAACCATGCAAATGTGCAAAAATCTGCCCCCTCTTCATTACGTTCTGTATAATTCATAAAGATAAAAGAGCAGACTTAAGCTTTGGTTTCTCTGAACCGACGCATGCGAGATGCAAGGTCCGAGGCCCGCCTCGCACAAATCCGGACTACAGAAGAGATAGTGAGTGGTTTCTATAACTGCGAGGCGCGCAGACCTCGCATCTCGCAGTTATAGAAACCACTCACTATCTCTTCTGTAGTCCGGATTTGTGCGAGGCGGGCCTCGGACCTTGCATCTCGCATGCGTCGGTTCAGAGAAACCAAAGCTTTAGGAACTAATGGATGTTCATAAACAAAAGAATAAGGCGTAATGGACCAAAAACTCAGTTCTTGAAGTTCTTAATAGTAGTAATGGTGGTGGTGATGGTGATTTGTTGAACCAGGCCTTGGTGTACGCACGACTCATGCGCAGTTTGAGTGTAAATCATGGTTCTGGGCTCAAATTTCGTTTGAATTTAAAAAAAGTCTATATATACTTTTATTTTAGATAAGTAAAACGTGCAAATTAGTAAGGATATAATGATTAAAATTTCAACAAAGCAGAAATTGATCTGTTACTCTCATTAGTAATCAATGTAAATGACGATTTTTGAGTAAAAAAAAACTAATAATGTTTCTGTGAAGAAAAAAAATAGCATGAAAAGAATTAGCAGAACAGTTCAATAAAATTAGTGGATATGTTGTCAGAGATTGGAAAATGTTGAAAGGAAAATAAAAGAATCTTAAAAAAAAACTGCAAAAAATTCCAGGAGAATTAGGCCTATGTATCGGGTACTGGTAAAGGACCATCACAAATATTAGAGTGAAGGAATTATTGAGAGCTACACAGGTTCAAGGATTAAAGTCTCAGTTTAACTCATATTTGATTTTTTTTACTTCTACCATTGATGTCTCAGTCATTCCTGATGGCTTACTTATATTACGAAGTCACTGAGATGGAGACAATAGTGTAAAAATGAAGATAAGTGAAAATGCGACTACTTCTGACATTTCATCTCCAGGAAAAGATGTTACAGAGGTTATAGACAGAGAACATTCAGCACTTAGTACTGAGATAACTTTTGAAAAAAATTGGTCTTCAGATAAAAGTCGATTTAACATTAATCTATCCAATCCATTGACATAGAGAAACAACAATCTTATGATGCATGGATTTTTGTAATTTTGGTTTTAATTTCATCTTTTATCTGATATAAAATATTTTGGCTATCAATTTATGAACTCTAAACCTGTTAAAAAGTCAGTTTCATCCCATTTTTCAAAATTATTTTTTCTTATTCGAATAATCCTTAGTCTTGCTCCAGTTCATCAAATATTTAAATTACCTCATCTCATTTGCATTTTTATCTTGATCAATTATTCAAATCACTGTGGGTGCTATGCATAGACATTTCGCCAGCCCGACGCTATGAGCTTGCTAAACTAGCCCCGGCTATCGACTGTTTACATGTACAGGATTCATATCATATCATATCATATCATATCATATCATATCATATCATATCATATCATATCATATCATATCATATCATATCATATCATATCATATCATATCATATCATATCATATCATATCATATCATATCATGTCATATATCATATCATATCATATATCATATCATATCATATCATATCATATCATATCATATCATATCATATCATATCATATATATCATATATCTAACACTGGTTTATGAATACGAAAAACGTTAGTTCGCTGATCATCCACCGGAAGCCCGCGCTAAGAATGTCTATTAATATGGCCCTGTTGGACTTACGTTTAGATTTCGTTGTAACAATTTGAATATTAGCAAATACTAATTTGAAAAAAATTATAAATAATATGATTGAAAACTTTAAAATAAATTTATAATCTTCAATTGATTTATCTGAAAAAGTAAAAAATGAATTGTAAGATAGCTTGGAGAAACTTACTTCCAGTTCAAAGCTTATGATAAACTAAGCAGATTAATATTAATCTAGCTTTAACTACATTTGGAGAAAGTAATAGTCTTTATTAAAAGCAATTACAACTCTCAGCCATTTTTTATTTATTCTGGAGGCCTGCCTCGAGACCTCGCAGAGTGAAGGCAATTGTGGACTGCTGTGGAATTGTGACAATGGTGAGGGCAGAAGCCCGAGAAAAACCCTTTGCGCCCGTTTTGTCCACCATAAATTCCTTCATGACCCAAACGGGGCTAGAACTCGGGTCGCTACGGTGGAAAGCAGAAAGACTAACCATTCGGCCACAAGCGAGGTTTGGAGAAAATGACCCTTACAGGCATACAAAGTTTCAGAGTTACGTAGTTCCATCATTAGGGAAGGCAAGGTATGTATCTCTTGCCAAGAACTATTCTCCAGGATTGACAACATATAGCATCCCTTTTCTTCGTCTTTCCTGTTAATGGAGCTCACATACAGCTCCGTCGTGTCGGCTTCTGTGGCACGGTGAACAAACCCAAAAATGAAAATCTAGCTTTCAGGTAAAATTTTCTGTGAAGCAGACTTGAATAAATTCATGGGAAAAATTGTTCCGGGGTCAGGTATCGATCCCGGAACAATTTTTCCCTTGAATTTATTCAAACCCAAAAATGTCTGACTATATCCAGCATTGTGAAAGTCTCACTTTACACACCACGCTTACTTGGCAATTATTGACGTTTGAAAGCCGGATGAAAGAACACTAATAGAGGATACAAATTGCCGAGTGATATAAACCGTTGGTCTAATTATTTTAAAGGTGTAGTACGTAGGCTACGTACAACGTCTGTATTTATTAAATTTTATACTATAGGGAGGATAAACAGCTTTAGGAACAGGAAGAATATATTAGACTAAATTCAAGGGAAGAGAGAACAGGAATGGCATCGTGAAGATTAAGTACCTGGAGGCTCAAGAATAAGAGAGGGAACGTAGAGAAAGATAAATGTCAGTTATGAGGACTAGCGGAAGACGCAATGCATATTCCTTTAAAGTATCAGGCAACGAATGATTTGAGAAACGGTTGGGTGGATAAACAATTTCTACAAATAAACGCTATAGTAGCTTATAAAAAATGAATTGTCCCCTAAACGCCAGCAATCTGCATAAATTAGGAAAATTTCCTTTTAGAGTTAAAATTAGATGGAAAGAGAAAGTCAAAACTCTAACGGATATGGAATTATAAATGTTAAGTAGTCGGACACGATAGGAAACTAGCCTATGAAAAGTAGTCAATGAAGTTAACAGAATAATTTTTAAGAGATTGAGTACAGAAATGAAAAAGTTAAAGTAAGAGTTTCAAATGTAAGGGCTATATTTATTATTATTATTATTATTATTATTATTAAATTTTATTCTTTTAATCTGAACAAATTCCATGTGAACCACATCTATGGTGTAGGGGTCAGCATGCTGGTCTCTTACGCAGAGGGTCCGGGTTCGATTTCCGGTCGGGTTGAATTTCCTGGTTGTGGTTTTCGGCTTTCAGGGTTTTCCCTCAGCCGTAAGGCAAATGCTAGGAAATTCGGGTCATAACATCACTGAATATCACCAAAATCATATTCATAACAAATCAGTAATATACCTACAGACGCCATCTACTTCACAACAATATAACCAGTTCAACAACAGTACACAGGCCTTCGGATTTCACCCAAAAGAATAACTCGCGATTAAAAAAAATTACATATGGCAACGTAATTTAACAATGCGTACGTAATTGAAATGTAATTTAAATGCACTATTCGTTGTCCCTTGTACTACTGCATGTTCACATTTGTAATTTATAAAAGTTTTCCACGCACCGACAGGTTGCAATCACAGCTGTTCTCAGAAATGTACTCCACACACGTGACAACTGTATTTTATAATACTGTCTTCACTACCGCAGTTGCCCACAAAAGCGCAATGCTTACTGAAACAACTGCGGCGCATTAAGAACTGCCTCTCGTTTCAAGACGTGGAAACTTGCGCGAGCCAAGGTTGAGGGTATGATAACTCACGACACACGGTTATCAGGCCGTCACAGCGGGGTCCCATTGGTTCTTCAGCCCACAAACTTTATCCCACCTTGCGATAACGTGGTTGCACGTTTATTCTAATGAGCGAATTTCTATTTAAAGAGCACTTTCCTATGCAAAACCAAGTCGTTCAGATAACAGAAAATTTCATAAGTCATACAGAATGTTCTCTATGGATATGGAGTCGACAATGAGGCCGTCACAATAAATTCTGCACACGCTCTAATTACCATCATCACAAGTTTTAATCCCTTGTACAATTGTAGCCCTTGTAATTACTGAAACGTAAGGAGGTATAAAACATCTTAAATACACAGTGTATTAGCAATGCGATATGTTGTTAACAAACTAAGATCTTTAAGAAAATAAATAGTAGTAGTATTTATTTATTTAACCTGGTAAAGATAAGACCATCAGGTCTTCTCTTCCCCTCCATCAAGGGATTATTTACAACTACAATCTGTACACGGGAGGTAAAGGGCACTATGTCAATTTTTTACGAAATCGAGGTATTTGCATATTTTTATTTTATTTTTCGCGCTCTTTCAGTGGTGGTAAGCACTAAGTTCTACGCGTAATAATCAGCGATTTAGCCTTTTGGAAGTGGTACTATGTGCGTTATGGTATCGAGGTAAAGAGCACTTTCATTTAGCTTTCCTGTAAAATTAAATATTTGTGACATAGTGCCCTTTACTTCCGGTATACAGATATGAAGAATACAACAATCAAAGTACGAAAAGATTACCTGATTAATAAAGGTTAGACAATTTATTGTAGAAGTTAAGAACAAAGAGAGATTTTTTTTTTTTACTGAAGTACAAATTAAACCCAGAATAATACAATTATATAGTAATGAAATTACTGGATATTGAAATATTTTGTGCTAGAATAAGAGAACTATTTACAAGACGCCATGTCTGAACGAGTCTCAATTAGTGACCAAATGTCTATGGTCCGTCCCAGGAATCTGTGCAGTAGAAAGATGAAACAAGACCTCCGCGCAAGTTTATGTGGGAGGGTTAGGGCTAATGAATGCTCTGGGCGGAGGCACTGCTTGAACGATGCTAGCAATCCCTTGCAGGAGGGGATAATTTCTATCTGAATTCTATTCTACCTTTTACCATGAGCATCTTACCCCTTAGCGGACTCGAGCTGATGCTGCCCGCAATACACTCCGGCACAGACAGACTCCACCCTCATATGCGCGAAGGTACACCACACACTCCTGAGACGGACCATAGTAAGTTTGCGTTTGAATTCAGTTTTATTTCGACAGTCCCTGATGCTAACAGGTAGCGAATTCCAGAGTCTCGGCAGGGCTATTGTGAAAGAGGATGAGTATGATGAGGTGAGATGGGATGGTATTGTTAGTATTGTTTCATGGCGAGAGCGTGTGTTCAGATTATAGTGGGAAGAAAGATAAGTGAAGCGAGGCGACAAGGACGAAGGAATAGAAGAGTTGAAGATTTCGAAGAGAAGGAGAAGTGAATGTAAATTTCTTGTCTTATCTAGTTTAAGCCAACCTATTGCTTCCAGGGATGGGGTAATATGATCATATTTGAGAAAACTGCTTACAAAACGCTCACACAAGTTATGAGCACGTTGAAGTTTCGTTTTGTTGTCGCTCGAAAGGTCAGTCAGTAAAATGTCGGCATAGTCAAAATAGGGCAATACAAGCATCTGCACAAGGGACTTTTTTAAACAAGAGGGAAGATAAACACACCCTTTTTAGCACATGGATTATAGAATATACTTTTCTGCTCCAATAAATTAATATTTCTCCTGAAAGTGCCTGTTTTGTAATTGTTATCAATAAGGATAACTACAACTAACGAATTTAAATAAAAAGTAACAGTTTATCTAACAGTTTAAAAGTGAAGCTATACAAGTAGGCCTACTTAATAAAGTGAAATGTTTGTAACAGAGAGAAGTAAGATCTACTATCTCTCTTGCGGTTTATAAAGGCTACTGAACATAAATCCAAATTCAATCTACTTTTAAATAGTAGAACAGTTTTAATTAAATATACATTAGGATTAGAAACTACTACTACTACTACTACTAATACTAATACTACTATTATTATTATTATTATTATTATTATTATTATTATTATTATTATTATAACCGGTAATGAAAGGAAACGTTTGAAAATGCATATCTACGTCGGATAACTTTGTATATGTCACATAATAATGTCTGAAATACGTTCAATATTTTATAACAAATAAATTTAAAGGCCTACTTTGTATTTGTAAATATTGCGTTATGCCATACTGACGCAATGATCTATGTGCCCTGTTATCGCTATTATGTAACACTTGAATGAACGATTAAATTGTTTTCCTAGATATTAAGAGGATTAATTTATTCGCTATCGCTCAACAATTAGATAAGTCTTGCACGATTACTGCCGTACTATTGAAAGTCGTATCATAGAAACACAGCGCGCAGTTATATAGTGCTTTAATGTAAAAACAATTCACACTTCTCTGTAAAATAGTTACGAAAAAGAAAATTCAAAGGCTTTTCCAATTTCCTTAAGGCGTCTACACGAACAGAAAAAAAACGGGTAAAAGTCATCCGGTTTTTAGTAAAACAATTATCAAAGAACCTCTCTGTGTCAAATGAGAAAGATTTTAAGGCCGTCCGCAAGTCAGTTCGTTGTTTTAATCAAAGAGAAGGAAAATACCAATTACTTTATTCTAAACGCCACAAAATTTCTCGATTCAATTACGTCATGGTGGAACTTTGTGCAACTTTCACGGTTAAACACAAACATAGCAAACATTATTTATGTTAAATTTGTTTAATAAGCGTTCTGAAAAATGTTCGTACGTGTCGATTAAGGCCATAACTGCATTGAATTCACTGAAGGTGACAAATATAGAAAAAAAGCAATTATTTTAAGTACAGAACTGACAGAAATTCTACTCAACAGTGTGTTTCAAAGAATATTCTTCCACAGTCACAGGGATAGTTCATAGGGGTAACGCGTTTATTTGCTGATCCGGTTCGATTCTCACTTGGGCTACTTATGAGGCTGGGATTTTTCAAGGTTTCCTCCAACTGTAAAGCGAATGTCTGGTAATCCTATGGTGACATCATATTGTCAAATACCAATATCAATTTTATCGACGCCAAATAACCTTAGTAGTTGATACAGCGTCGTTAGGCAACCGACTAAAAATATTATTCCATATTTTAATCGACTGTAAACTAAGTAGTTTCGTCGAGATCAATAAGTGATTTATGTTGTGGAGAGATACGAAAACCTCTGTTAACGTTACAATAGAATTAACACTAGCAATACTATTTTTATACAAAAATCACCATATGAAATAAATGTATGTAGGTTATTTTATGTGCTCTCTACCCAATGCTGCCAAGAAACAAAGCAATAGCCAATATCCAGTTCTGTGTAGGATATATAAAATCATATACAGTAAAAAATAAAATGTATCTACAAAAACTGCAATAACTGTAAAAATTTAACTATTATAAGATCAAGTGAGAATATGATAGGAACGAAAGTACCTAGAAAAGGCTCACTGAATACCATATTTGACCATGACTCGTTATTTTGTAAACTACTATCTAGCTTGCAAAGATGGTGTCTTTTTTGGTTAACAGCATGTCTCATGTTACAGTGCTGATTAGTCCTTTTTCTCATTTAACGGGAATTACTATGAACAGATATATGGGGTAGCTATGGATTCTCTTTTATCTACTATTACAGCAAATTTCTGTTTACCTGTGCGTTAATGTACAAACCGATTCGTGACCAGAGGTACAATATTCTTCCGTCTCTCCCTACGAAACGAACTCAGGTCATCACAGTGCATTTTCAATTCATAGTGAACAGTTTTCTCGAACTAGTTGCAAGTATGTACATGGTTGTTCGTTGTAACGCTAACGCTCTCAACGTCGCCGAGGGACAAGAAAACTTGTGAGGTATGTATCCTACTTCATTTTCAACCGTCACTAGATTGTACTAATAACAGTAGAATAAAACGAAGCACATAACCTAAGCCAGGTTATAAGTTATTACCTCCACTCTGTATATAAAAAATCAGACGGCACGCTAGAACACAAGGTTTATCGGAAAACTACACATACCAAACTACATTTGAATGTCTCATCATATCACCACTTGTTTAATAAACAGGCAGTCATTCGACACTGGTAAATATGGCAATATGCCATAAAGATACTATTAATTTCGAACTTCAATTAATTATGAAAAGCAATAGGCGACCCTCTGCCCTGATGATGGAACCTGTACTTAGTTTCGAAACGTTGTAAATGTAGAGTTCCAGGATATGCAGAAATACTCAAAAGCCTAATTCTGATCACAGTCATCATGAAATCCAAAAAGGCATAAAAAGATGAAGTTATCTCTAGAAAATTACACAATAATATTCTCTTATGGTATACAATATTTGAAAATTCAGACACAATAAATTCTGTATGCACAACAGACTTGGGTGGGAGTTCACGCATCGGAGGGAACAATGCTCAATAAAGTCGTACGAGCTCCGATCCCAGCTGACGCTGCGCAGGGGAAGCGACGCTCACTAAAGAAAATAAATGCTGGGCCTCCCTTATCGTCGACTGGAAGCAGGGGACGTGAGGATGACTTGTGAAACAAAGAGAAGACGCTCACAGCAGGCGTCATGCTCAAGGAGAAGCCCAACTCCACATTACAGGCTGGTCGGTCCAGTGGTTATCTTACCTGTCCATGTATCAGTATTATGCAGCTTCAATACCAGCCGATGACGATGGATTTTTAGACGGAAAGAATTTTAAGTCTCGCTCCTATTGAGTGAGGAAGTAAAGGTGTTGTTCCCAAGTAGTAGTTTTATTCAATATGCTATCAAAATTCCTTTGTTCATCAATGAAGGTGAATAAGTGCCAATCAATCATTATTTCATCTGCACTCATGGTAACACGAGTCACTACAATAAAAAAAAATGTAAAGTTTGACTTAGAAAAGACTAAAAATAAAAAGTTTATGCAAAATCTCATTGGCCCAAAACTTTAATGTGTAAAGATATGAAGAGTCCACTGCAAGAATGATGGATGTCATTTGGAATACATTTCTAAGGAGAAGCAATTGAAAGTTTGAAATGCTTAGCGCTTGAAGCTTAACTGTGATTTTCCGATCATTACTGGACAATGACTATCAGTGTTAATGCCATATAACTCTCTATGTACATTCTGTATGTCTTAAGCTATGTTTTGACAGTCTTGGTTCATTTTCGACAAAAAAGTGACATCCATCATTCTTGCAGTGGACTCTTCATATCCGCAGAAGTAGGCCTACGTACATGATACAGAATTAAACTTACACCAATTGAGAAGCGTCAAATCTACTTAGTTGTTAGGTGAAGCATTGAAAGTTCTGCACAATAAAATATAAGATACATAACATAGGCTATTAAAATGCAGAGCAATTCTGTTTATACATGTGAAATGTATTTATGTAAGATTTCGGGACCTTTTACATCGAGTGATAATTAAAAGGTACAAGAATAATGATTACAATAAATAGAGGAGTGTTGAATCAAAAAGAAGCTTTTGCCCTTTGCCCATGGACTAATAAGAGGAATGTTGAATCAAAAAGAGCTCAGTCCATCCGCAGAATAAATGCTGTTTGAAACGGATTCCCCCTATTTCTGTAGCAATAAATCGACCTATGAAATCCGTTTATTTCAGAAAGCGGTCCTTTACGATTTATTACGGGTCGCATGCCAACCGAAGCAATGTAACTCGAGAATGAGAAGCGATAGAACATTCGCAGTGGTGTCAAACAATTCTTAACGAAGCCAACTACAATGTCAATTAAAAACATCAGTCGTCGACGAGTTAAATGGAAAAAAATTTACGAGTGAATTTGAGCAAAGAGAGAAATTCACAATGTCGAGGTATAGGGTAAACTAGGGTCTGTTGGACAGTCGGGCATGTTGGACACTCTGTACTTTAACGTGTTACCTCGTCACTTGTGGGCACCACATTCTGCTAGAAGTCAATGACGGAAGTAGCCCCACTCGTGGCTACTTCCGTCATTGACTTCTAGCAGAATGTGGTGCCCACAAGTGACGAGGTAACACGTTAAAGTACAGAGTGTCCAACATGCCCGACTGTCCAACAGGCCCTAGTTTACCCTATGCAGCACAAATGACAATAGGCGTGTACATAACGGATACCTTACATTCAACATCCCATTCAGTGAGACATATTTACGCATAAAATTTGCGACTGTTTCCAATACAGCCCGATTTTTTAGGATCAATTTAGGAAACGTGCATGTGTGTGAAAATATTGCCCATGTAATTCATATTGACTGAGGTTCTGGTGATATGTACATACATTATCAGGCAGTACATCTCACTTGATGATGTGTGTGTCAGAGGAAAAATAATTATTGTTTGTACACATCCGAAGTCTGATAAGTGTAATATGTTAGTAGTATATAATGGAGGGAGAAAGGAAATGGCCAACGTATGCTTAATTTGCCTCATGAGTTATGCCTTATTGGTGTCACTTGTGAGGTTCAAACCTGTCCTCTGACAGTTAACTAAACAATTCGTATAATAGGAGAGTAAAAGAAGAAGGAAGAGACAGTGTAAGATTGGATTTCGTCATTCCAGTGAATTTTTAAGTTATACAGTGGTATCCCTCCGTTGGAACCTTCTATTATGGAAACTTCTAATTTGGACAGCTAGCTGACTCCTCCTACTACAGGAAAACCACTCAAACTGATAAGGCGATCGCTTTGCTCATGCTCGACGTTGACATCAAAATATACAGTAAAGAAGAAGAAAGAAATTTATTTTCACTTATGCATGAAAATACAAACTTAAATAAGAATTATATTAGCATCTAAATACTGTACATCATTCTCAGTAATACATAGCATTAAAACAGTAAATAGTGCTTGTACTCACCCGGTTATTTACACCACGTCCTCTGTCTACGAGTCACTGAGTTCATTTCTCGGAAATGATTGCATCGCCGAATTAGGGGCGGGCACATAAGACCAATAACGTAGTAAACAATACGTACAAGCGTATAAAATGATCTTTGATTGGCTAACAGTTTTTACCCCCATTTATGAACAACGAAGGGACTTCACTGTACTGTAAAACTAATTGCTTTTCCTACATTACACAATATTTATTTGGACAGTTAGTGCATTCTTCTATACTGTTTACAATTATGTTTCGGAGTGAAGCGGCAGACAGATACAAAATCAATGTACAGTACTCGTACATTTAATGTCGTCACGCCTGCAGTGATATAAAACAGAAATCTCCTGTACTTTTTACGATCACATGTGAAAGCGAATGTTCGGCTCATCTGAACGACAAACGTCTAATTAGACGCTGTACTTGCCGGCAGGAGTTGCGTCAATTCACGACACTACACTCGCTTCCTGTTTTTATGAGCGAGAAAAACAACGCAGCCATACAACCAGTAGCAGATCTCAAATCAGCGGGAAAGTGCTAACGCTTCATCCAATATGTTTTGTCGTTTTGGTTTGCTTGTTTGTTTTTTGTTAACTGCCTCTGGAGAATGCTCTCTACTACTGCGGAATTTACTCGCTTCTGATAGTCAAATATCCTGTGAAATATTTTGAATGCATTCCCGAAATCTTCTCTGCTATTTCATTAACATTTAACAACAACAAAATAAAAATATAATAATAATAATAATAATAATAATAATAATAATAATAATAATAATAATACTTACTGGCTTTTAAGGAAGCCGGAGGTTCATTACCGCCCTCACATAAGCCCGCCATTCGTCCCTATCCTGAGCAAGATTAATCCAATCTCTATCATCATATCCCACCTCCATCAAATCCATTTTAATATTATCTTCCCATCTACGTCTCAACCTCCCCAAAGGTCTTTTTCCCTCCGGCCTCCCAACTAATACTCTAGCCTATATGCATTTCTGGATTCGCCCATACGTGCTACATGTCCTGCCCATCTGAAACGTCTGGATTTAATGTTCCTAATTATGTCAGGTGAAGAATACAATGCGTGCAATTCTGTGTTGTGTAACTTTCTCCATTCTCCTGTAACTTCATCCCTCTTAGCCCCAAATATTTTCCTAAGCACCTTATTCTCAAACACCCTTAATCTATATTCCTCTCTCAAAGTGAGAGTCCAAGTTTCACAACCATAAAGAACAATCGGTAATATAACTGTTTTATAAATTCTAACTTTCAGATTTTTTGACAGCAGACTGGACGATAAAAGCTTAATAATAATAATAATAATAATAATAATAATAATAATAATAATAATAATAATAATAATAATAATAATAATAATAATAATAATAATAATAATAATAATAATAAATAATAATAATAATAATAATAATAATAATAATAATAATACTCAGTGGGTCTGCACACAATTTTGTACAGTCATTATAATCAGACTCATCGCACGAAAAAAGCTAACAAGTCAGATGTCAACTGCCATTATACTAGGAGCGCACTCAGCTGAGTGACTTATTTGGCCGGGATTCCGCAGTTACGTGCACAGTAATCTGTACAAATATACGCACTGCAGGTATGAGAATATTATAGATTTATTAATTTGTCCTACAGAATAATATCTGCAATATTGACAATTAATATTTGAGAAGAAAAATTCGCTCCGGCTCCGGCAGTTGACATTGGACATATACATCAACATATATGCCGAACTTGGAGTCAGGCCCCAAAGGGAAACATTGAAGGAGGAGGATTCGGTCTGGTGCTACGGATTGAATTCGGCGTAGCTCAGTGGTCAGAGCGCTTGGTACGTAGAACCAAGGACCCGGGTTCGATCCCCGGCGCCGGAGCGAATTTTTCTTCTCAAATATTAATTGTCAATATTACAGACAGGCCTATTATTCTGTAGGACAAATTAATAAATCTATAATATTAACACTATATGCATTTCTGGATTCGCCCATACGTGCTACATCCCCTGCCCATCTCAAACTTCTGGATTTAATGTTCCTTATTATTATTATTACTATTATTATTATTATTATTATTATTATTGTTATTATTAATTTTCAAAGAATATATCCAAGAAAGCATTAAATTAGGGTGTACCAACAAAAAGTAGAAAGAAACTGTTTAAAAACACTAAAGAGTTGGAATAACTTTAAAGGTCAAAGCAGGTTATAGGTCAATGTTCCAGACTGAGGAAGAAGAAAACTCAGAAGAAAAAGTCACAGAAGGCTTCTATAAGATCACAGTTATATTTATTAGTTCCTGTCATTATCACCAACATAATAATAATAATAATAATAATAATAATAATACTTACAAATGACTTTTAGTGAATGCGGAGTTTCATTGCCGTCCTCACATAAGCCCGCCATTGGTCTCTGCCCTAAGCAAGATCAATCAAGTCCCTATCATCATATCCTACCTCCCTCAAAGCCATTTTAATATTATCCTCCCATCTACGTCTTGGCCTAACCAAAGGTCTTTTTCCTTCAGGTCTCCAGACTAACAATCTAACAATGTATACTCATTTCTGGATTCATCCATACGTCTACATGTCCTGCTCATCTCACACATCTGAATTTGATGTTTCTTATCATGTTAGATGAATACAATGCATGCAGTTCTGCGTTGTGCAACTTTCTCCATCCTCCTGTAATATCATTCCTCTTAGCCCCAAATATTTTTCTAAGCACCTTATTCTTGAACAATCTTAACCTCTGTTTCTCTTTCAAAGTGAGAATCCAAGTTTCACAACCATACAGAACAACCGGTAATATAAGAGTTTTATAAATTCTAACCGATAATAATAATAATAATAATAATAATAATAATAATAATAATAATAATAATAATTTGTTTCGTTACAAAATTATATAGGCTACATAAATATGTTTTTAAATTATTTCTTAAGTTCAAATAACTAGTAAGACATGAAGAGTCAGTATTATATAGAACCCGGATGTTAGGCAAAATGCCTTTTTTTTTTTTTGGACTGAGTGTATGTATGAAAGACCTATTAGATAAACACGTTTCCACACATTTGGGGACGATAAGCCCAATTTTTATTTTGCCTTTTTTGCCTATTTTAGCTCCCGTTGCCTATATTAAGGTTAAATGCCTTTTTTAGTCTTTTTACGTCGTTATTATACATTTTCTATATTTTTAATGCATTTAAAATAAAGTGCACATAAATTATATCAAAAAACAAAAAAGAACGGTTGTACAAATTAAAAATATATATTCACTTCACACAAATACTTTCTGAGAATCTTATTCTCCAGCAATACATATGTTTCCAAGAAGTCGTAAACTTTTCTCCCCTATCGATTCCATCTTTTATGTCACTTAACAAAGATCTTTGAACAGTATAACCCTCAGTGCTCGGGTCACTTCGGGGTTTACTAGAGAAAGAAAGGGGATGAGGGAAGTATTAAAAGCAAGTCTCCAGGTCCCATTACTGTGTTCGCTTGCACGCACAAGTCACGCGTACAGTACGATTATTTAGTCCTGACAGTCGCCGGAAATATGCGCCTGGGCCAGGCGAGTCCATTTAGTTACGCCAAGGGGTCTTTGGGTTATTCACTCGCTTGCCTTCGGAGCGATAGGATGTCATGCGTGCGGTAGAGCAGTGTGTTTGTATAAAAGCACGGATTTGATATTTGTGTTAAAAATTCTCAGTTAAGTATTTATTGTATAGGCTGCACTCTTACATATAGGCTTTAGCAGCCCAAAGGCTTATCTTGCCTTCTTTACTTTTACACTCACATCGCTATCTGTACCACCATACTGGGAGACTATACTACCTATATATGAGAATTCCTTCACATTGTCCTTCTGAAATAAGTTGTTTTAAGTTTGCTCTAGTCACCTCAGTAGAAGTAGAAACAACGTCCCTCTTAAACAATGGTCTGTCATTGGTTTGCTGTTTGGCAGTAGAGGTTCTATTTCCAAATTCACGTGGAATTATCTTAAGGAACTTCACATTCCTTTTGATTATGTAATGTCTGTCCTTATAAATATTATCAAGGATTCTCTTCAAATATTACATCATCATCTCTTTTTCAATTAATCCACTTATATTTGCCTTCAACAATTAACTTTCTTTTTTCTTTAATGTATCACATTACATTATATTGTACATGTTTATTGTAATCAGGACCTTTGTGGTCACTCAAATTCTTTGAGCTGATGTCTATAATTTAGAATTAATAAAAAAATTCCACCATGAAAAACGTTCTCTCTGACAGCCGGCTCACTATGACAATCGACAACTTAAAAAGCATCTTGTTTTGACATGTAACAAAGGAAAGTGAGTACCGTATGGGATAGTTTATTAAGTATTTGTCTATTTTTTGTCTGTTCCCATGAATAATAAATGTCTATTTCACTGACTATTTTTTACTATTTTAGTGCCTATATGCCTGCCTATTTTAACTAAAATAAATGCCTAAACATCCGGGCTCTAACTATAACGCTCTCAAACAGAAACTATTTAATGGGGAGTCATGATAGGCTGCAGACTGAACTTGGACCCCATGGTATGTGGTCATTAGTTGTTACTGGTAATGCTGTGTACCATGGACACTTCCCTGGCCTCATTGTAACTCGTGGGCGGGTTTGAGGACTGCGGTGATGCCTACGCGGAAACGTAAAAAGGATTCTGCAGGCTATATGAGAATTCGGGATAGGCCACGAGGGAATCTGTAGAGCGGGAGGTCTTAGGGAATGCATACCATTCCATTCCAGCCTACAATGGGTCCAGCTAGGAGGCCTACATGAGAGGGCAGTCATCCTATGCCACTTCGCACAAGGGGGCTAGTAGAAAGATGGAGCCATGACAGAGAGATAATAAGAAGCATTCAGTGAATTCTTAGGATAAGAAAACGGAAGTAGTTGACAAAAGCATCAGTACCAATATTGTCTCTACCACCAAACTGGTCATAATCCAGTCTTGGACCTTCCGAATACACAAGCCAACAAGCTACAGTACCTCTTCTCACATGTTTACACCAGAAACGTTTGTGTTGCAACGCAAACGTCTCTTCGTACACGAACTGGAGTTATCTGGGAAAGTGAATGTCGTCGGAAAATGATGTGAACGTAAGCGGCTGACTTTACTATCTTGTTGAGTGGAATTTCGAAATCCGTGAGAGAAAAAAGCTTTTGACTGGGAATACAGGGAGTATTTGTGCAACACTCCTCCACCACGTGGTTCGAATGTGAGTGAATGAATGTCGGATCCTGTTTATGTAATAAAGATAACTGGGGGCCCTCACCACGTCAAACAAGACACATCTTGTTTAAGTTACGGAGGGCTGAGTCCCATGGCAGCTGCGCTGAGCTGGAAGTAAATACTTAACAGATACAAATTAACACCTGATATTTAGTTTACTTCATGTCCGCACATGTTATATACAAGTATTTATGACCACGAACTCAACAAAGTTGTAAAATGTAGGCCTATTTTACAAGGAAGGATTTGCGTAAAAATAGCAAGAACACGACTTTAAAACGCCATCAAATATTTATACATTGGTACATGAAAAGCACGGCGTAAATATACAAAGAAGCCTTTCTTTGTATCAGGATATCTTGAACTAGCTATAAAGGCACTGCGAGGCTCTGAAATAATATTTAAGTTTATATGACCTCTAAGGTTAACGGTTTTGTTATTACTAATAATAACCAAATGCAGTGACTGATAACAATATATAATAAAGTTATAAAAAAATGTGTGAGGGGCCACCGGCGTGGTTTCAGGTTCAGTGAGAGAAAACCTTGCACGGAGGCTACGCTCGGGCATATATTCGAATTCCGCGAGGGCTGATTACCTGATTCTCATCCCCCTCCCTAGAAAATAATTAAATTATGGTTCATTTAACGTCGCTCGCAACTGCAGAGGTTATATCAGCGTCGCCAGTGTGCCGGAATTTTGTTCCGCAGGAGTTCTCTTACATGCCAGTAAATCTAATGATATGAGCCTGTCTCATTTCAACACACTTAAATGCCATCGACCTCGGCCGGGATCGAACCAGCAACCTCGAGCACAGAAGGCCACCGACTACGCTACCCAGGGCGTCTTCCCTCCCTAGATTTTCTCCAATTAAGGTGAATATCGGAGAATCACACGACATCTTTGCCAAATACTATCTCGCTATCATCAATTGCTATATAACCTAGTAGTTAATACATCGTTATTAATTAATCGACTAAAACAACAGCATCGATTGTGTTTCGTTCCAATTAGGCCTATACAATCATTTAAAGCCCCGTCATAACTTTATGGCCATAGTGTATAAATAAAAAGTTCAAAATAAAATTTTTATGGAGATAAAATGAATTGGAAAACCGGAAAAAGTAACAAAATGTATCAATAGCCGTTTCAGTCATCAGAGTTACACTAGAGATAGACTATTATTTTCCCGGATATACACAAGAAACGTACACAAAACATTATATTACAAACTGTAGCCTATGTCAAATATGCTCTGGTTTAGGCCATACTACTGTTGTAAACTTTGTTAAAGAGAAAATAAATGTTGATACTCGTAGTTATCACGGGGCTATAATGATGATGATAACGATGATGATGATTATGATAATAATAATAATAATAATAATAATAATAATAATACATTTTCAAACATAATTAAGTCAATGATAGATACTCATGAATTCTTGAAAATATGACAATTCCCTCTGTTAGATTAGAACCACTTTGTGCAACTGAAATACAGAGGGGTCGTACTGAAAGTCACGAGCAACACATTGCTATAATTTCAATTTCAACAATGTAACAAAAACGATTATATGATCATAATCTACAGACTTTACACTATGTATTGACATATTGTGACGTCATTAAATTCTATCATGTGAACACAGGCAATGTTTGCAAAATGGTCGACAACGATGGTTCGTTTCGAAAGCGTGCTATCATTTAAATTCCTGTTAAAGAAAAAAAATCTGCTGCTGAAATTCACCTCAGACTTCAGCGTGCATACGGAGGTGTGCATGGGCGCCAGCAGTGTTAGGAGATGGGTGAGACATTTCGAAGATGGAAACACGAGCATCCAAGATGAGTCTCGTGGCGGTCGCTCTCGAACTGCCTCCACGGAACGCAACAAGGAAAGAGTTGAGTTCTGGGATGCATTTTGGTTGAATTTCTTGAACCTGGACACGTCATAAATGCTGTCCGCTATATTCAGACAATTTTGAACCTCCGTCGTGCATTGCGCGAGAAACGCCCTGGAAAGAAGATCATCCTGTAACACGATAACGAGTGGCCTCACAGTGATCGTGTTACCGTGGAGGAAATCAGAACATTTGCGTGGGAAACTCTTCCGCAACTCCCTACAGTCCCGACTTGGCATCTTTCGACTACCATCTTTTCGGTTCTGTAAAGGAGCAGCTGCGAGGCCAACGCTACAAGACGCTGGAGGACATCCGGAAAGCAGTGCGTCAGTTTCTTCGGGAAGATGAAACGGACTTCTACAGTAAGGGAATAGAACGGCGGAAAAAATATGTGCAAAGCAATGGAGACTATGTTGAAAAGTGACAGAAAAGTCTAAATTAAGATGATGTTCCTGGTTCGTCTAAAAAATAAAAATTTATAACAATGGATTGCTCATGACTAGACAGTGGATGCGGGATGACTTATCGTTGAATGTAAGTGCACATTTACTATATGTTACATTTTTTTCATTCAGACCATTGGCTCAACAGGTTTTAAACGTAAACAGACGACGTCAACATGCTACTGTATCTCCATACAGTCAGAAGGAAAATAAAAATAACGTACTGTAGTACATACCTTGCAAGGTTCAGTCCTCGTCATCATTGATGTAATTACCAGCGTTGCAGTAAACGACGATATATTCTCGTAGGTTGTCGAAGCTGAATCGTCTTCGCCTATCGCTTAAACAGTTTTTGTATCGAGAGAATTTCTGAAGAAAACTCTAAAATGGGGATCACTCAGTTTCTTTAGAGGAATATTTTTACTGAGCATCATGTTGCACGTGTCGTTAGACCCGCACAACTAAATGATGATGATGATGATGATGATGGTTCCTCAGATTTCATTTCAACGCATTTCCTGTGCGATGTACTGTTGCAATGTTTCTCTATAGCCTAAGTTGTTCTGGTTTTTATTTCAATTTTACATACATTACACACGATATTGTCTTCGTTAATACATAAAATATCACTCTCATACTTCTTAATTGCATTTCGTATCTCTGAGCGAATTTAACGTTTTGCCATTATGAATCGTCAGTACAACATATTGAACGCGTACTAAATACTTCAGCAGGATAACACAACTGCACACATTGCGTTGCAATGTTACTATTAACGGATCGGGGTTCCTTCGTTTTGTACGCTGCTGTACTCGCCAGGTACACAAAAGACGGACGGCGCGGCACGTGCCTTATACTCTGATACGAAACAACTTCACTTTTCCTTAAGTCATCCCGCATCCACTGTCTACTCATGAGTTTCAGTATGATCCTCGTAGAAGCTACCTTAACGTCTTTCCTTCGTCCTAAAACAAATTTATCATAAAAAAATTAAAATATAAAATATAAGCACGAAGTTTATAACGGGCCCTTGCGACATCCAGGTAAAGCACAATAAAATCACAGAAGTCGAAATTTAAACAGGAAAAATATAGAAAAGATAGAAAAAAAATTCAGAAATATTAGATAAATTACCTCAATTTGTGATCGAACTCATGATTATTGGATGAAATAAAACGTATACAGTACCTACTTTTAAATCGGAAGCGAGTTGTCACTGTCGATAGGGCGAAACACTACGGCCTGAAAGAATTCGAGTTTACGACTGGGTGACGTAGGGTTTTACATCCCGCCGCTATAACTTTCACGACCGCACAGTCCATTCAGCCTTCTTTAAAACGGAGTATCGAATTTTAAGACATCCGAAGTGTAGTGCTGACCACATAACTTCTTTCTGACGTCAAAGTCTTTATCTCTCTTTCTCAATAGGTAGGTACAGGAACCTTTTTATTACAAGAAATGCAAGATACTTTATCTCCTTGCCATAGGAACTGGACGTGTTTCCTGACTTTTGTGTTGTCAACGTGTAAAGCGGTAGTCCTGCGTATACTAACCACATATCCAATGAGTCCTCCTATTGAAGGCTAAAAATTAACTGGTATGCATCAGTATACCATATCGATACGTCTTCTCTTTCCGAATTTTATATATGTAGATTCTCATATCAAAGGTATTGTCTACGGAAATGGATGTCTTGAGACGTTCGGCAAGATGTTCAAAATTGGATAGAGTTACAAAATGAAACAATTAGAGAATGAATGTTCAGACTTAAATTTTAGATTTTAACAAATATAAACAACAAATGGTATGGTCATGTAAGGAGAATTGCAAAAGATTGACTGATACCAAGGATACTGAATTGGATTCCACCAAGATAGAAAAAGTGGGTGACCAAGGAAACCAAGGGTAAGTGATATCACACTTGCCATGCAAGAGAAGAGATTAAAAGAATTAAATTGGGATGACAAGGTTATGTGGCAAACAAAAATAAAAGTAAAATTATCTATAAAAACTTAAGGCACAGAATAGTAATATGCGTTACAAGAGCGGTATGTTGATGTTTTCATGTTCGAGGAAAAGATTGAAAAAGCGAAACGTAGTTGAGCTTTTTTAATTTCCTCGAACATGAAAACAAACATACCGCTCGTGTATCGTACATTATTTTGTGCGAAGATCGTTTATTATATACCTGAAAGAGGAATTTCTAATTAGTTGCAATGAAATCTCCATCTTGGTTTCTGTTCAATGACGGCAACTTTTAAAAACTAAAATATCTATCTTCAACATTGTTGCTATAAAATGTTTTCTGTGTTTACTATATTCCAGCAGGCCGTGATATACGTCTGTCTTTTTTTTCCCCCAGTCTATAAATGCGAACTTAAAACAAACGGTAAGGTTATGTAATGATTTATTTTTCATTTTAATATTCTAACAATATTATTTATATAACATATTGCAGTAATAACATCGGCATCTGGAATCTTGTTGATTTTTTCACGGCTTCCTTAATGTTACTTGCATTACAAATGCAGTAACTTTTGTGGTGTTGTAGAGTTTACTTAATTTTTGCAAATATTTAAAAACAATAATTAACACTGCAATTTAGGTGAAATTGCAGTGGTAAGTTTCCAATTTATAATTATTACTATGTTAAACGTCTCTAAAAATAATATGTTAAAAGCCTAAAGCAGTAAAATGAATATGGCGCTTAAGCGGTAAGAAGAGGGAAATTGTTGTGTGTGTTACGTTGGGAATACTGAATGTGGTATTTCACACTTACCGCGTATTGGTTTTGTGTGGAAAACAAGCAAATACGCACGATCTCGCACAAAGATATTGTTAAACATTGTACATCTCTATACGTATTATATAAATTAAAAAAAAAAAACTGTTTTAGTAAAATTTACAGCTTTAGCTAACTTCAATTAAAATTACACGTTGCACAATTCCTGGCAGCTAGCGTGTTCAGTTTTGTCCGTACTATATTGTAACTACTCTTTAAATGCCCACATTTAAATAAAACAGCAGTAAAATACAGAATCAACATTTCTAAATAAATTACAATGCAGTTACAGAGTACTGCGTCTGGTTACCTAAAGCCTCCTAGCAACGCGCAAAAGTGTAGGTATGTACGAAGCATAGCGCAGCGTACATACCTCAGGTCTGGTGTTCAGCGAACCATGTCAAAACAAATCAAAACTAGATGGTTGGAAATGAGTGTTTCAACAGAATAATTTGGCAGCGAGCACTTCTTTAAGGGAAGAAAAGAACGTACTGTATTTTATCAGAAAGAAGGGGCATGCTTTCTTTTGAAACACTTAACCCTTTGCAGTATAATTTAATTTTTTTGTGTTTTTCATATCATGGATCATAATAAAGCTTCGATCAATTTTTTTTCAACATTTTAACTCCACAAACAATTTCAAAACACAGATGGCACCTCAACGTATACTCAGGAGGTGGTTCCTTGGTGGAATATCTGTGCCATAAAATTTAGAAAGAAAGAAAACTGTGGTTCTTCTGAACAACCACTGTGCTGGAAATGGTTAAAATATTTACAGTTACTCCTTATAATGTAGTCAGCAAGTACCAAGTAGTCAGTATAAACAATTTTGTTTTTATTGTGATTTATTGTATTACTATAATTTCCATCATTTATTTATTTTATTTATAGGTGTGTACAAACATAGGCTGTGTCCAGTTACAACGTTCACGTGTAAAACAAGTAGACCTATTCATAATTAATTTCTGTAGAGACGGTAATGCATGGAGACAAAAACAACCTACAAACATTTGTAAATAAAGGAAGTTGAAACGTCAGAGCTGAAATGTAATAAATATATTTCAATATCAACTCATTTTTAATTGTGAATATTCAAATTTCAATCCTTTCAATAAATGGTATTATTTACTTCAAACTTATTTCGCTTTGATTACACACACACACACACACACACACACACACACACACACACACATATATATATATATATATATATATATATATATATATATATATAATTTTAAGTGCAATTTAATATTCAAAACTCTGTAAATAGGCAAAAAATAATGAGAATTGGCTTTTACTTTTTGAATGAAAAATGTATTGTGAAACAAAAAAGTAGACAATCTAGAATCTAGATGCGTTTTACTTATTGTGAGAATAATCTTCCGTTGTCCACAAGATGGCTTTAAATAAATATTTTGTTTGTTATTAAATACACATCCCAGTATATTTTATATGTCATTCCAATTTTTCAGTGCCTATACTGCCCTATACGAATAAGAAGACGTAAACACACGAAAAGAAGCGGGGAGACGAGTCAGAGCCCTTCTTTGCAAGCGAAGCTAGTATGATCCAAGTGCACCTAACTTGTACTCAAAGTAACCAAACGCAGGACTAATAATTATAATACGTGTAATTCCAGGATCAGGCAATGAAGGAATACGCTTACGTTTAATTGAGTTTGTAATACAGACGTCCACACATAAAGACACGCAGACTAAGGTGCGCTTCCCTTAATCGGCGCTGTCCGAAGATTCATGAGTTCACGGGTTCGAATCCCGCTTGGAATGGATGTCCATTGTTAATGTTCTGTCCCGTGTGTGTCTCAGTGAAGGCCCCTACGCTCTGTTGACCCTAGACTAGGGAAGGTTAACAAATGTGTGGGTATAGTGTGTGTCCCCTACAGGGAATGGTATGCAAGACCAACAGGGGAGGTTAAGGGTATGTGTACGGTGAATGACCGCAAATATTATAAGAAAATGCAGGCTCTAAATTTCTAAAATTTTATAAGAAAATGAACTCACAATTGGACAAAAATTACAAGGTACCACAACAAGACTTGTTAGAACTTAAATAGATGATAAAAATATAAAAAAGGTTACTAATAATATTTTTAAGAAATTCACTTTTTATTTCAAATTAAATTTGACAAAAGTTGAAAATTTTCACACATTATTTCATAACTCCACAACAATTAGAGATAGAATTCTGAAATTTTGTATACTGATTTAACATTCATTTATGCAAACAGTAGACTACAATAATGCCCATATCTTTGAAAATAAATACATTAGGTCACAAAATATTAGGTGATTTTTAATATTAATTTCATATAGGACAAATAAAAAATTAATTGTATTAAAATTCACAACTCTACATTCCTGACAGTAGTCTACTTTTCAGAAATAAGTGCGTATTACATGCAGGAAAAATATTAAAGATGTCAGAGAGATCATAACAACGTTATGGTAATCAAATGATGTAACTGCAGAATTCTTTTGTTTTTTTCATACTTTGATAAAACTGGTGTGAAAAATATTATTAGTAATTTTGTTTAATACTTTTATCAGATATCTGCAGTGCTTGGGAAAAATGGCATAAGTCAGTTTCCACAAACTTTTTTTAATAATTTATTGACAACTTACGGAACATCTGCTCACTTGGGAAAAGAGGCATAAGTATTTCTCCCATTACAATAATTCATACGGAAAAAAATTAAATCGACATAAACCAGTGTGAAGACAGTTTTTTTCCTTCTCCTGTAAAATTAACATTTTTTACTTGTGTGACTTTTCCCGAGCACTACAGATATTTAAGTTCTAGTAAGTCTTGTTGTAGTACCTTGTAATTTTTGTCCAATTGTGAGACCATTTTCTTATAAAATTTTAGAAATTTAGAACCTGCATTTTCTGATAATACATGTGGTCGTTCACGTACAGTACATATACTCTTAAACGACCAATAAAAGATTATTATATGCGTCTGAATACTTCCTGTGAATTATTTTATTTTTACAACGGCAAAACCTAACTTCTCGTTTAGAAATACACAGGGACGTCTAAATTGGTATTTCAAGAACTGATTTCTGGCCACTTAATAAATGGGAAATGAAATGGTAATACCGTCTGCTATTTATGTGACTTGTATCACAAATGGTAATTTCTGTAGATGAGTGCAGTGTCACGTTTCAGTGAACTTGCATTAGAAAACTCGGCTTTGAAAACAGTGTGCACACAAAAACTGCTCATCACTTCCTTCTAAGAAAACCACGAACGACATGAGCGTTAAGTTAAAAGACACACATAATTGTTGCCTTATAGGTTACAGTACTTCAATGGTCTGCATTCACTGCATGCGTTACATAACGTTGAAACAAACTCTCACTTCGACAGAATTCAATTGCTGAGTCATGTTGCATTCTACGAGACAGGTTCAAGAGTTCATACTGTTGTCAACAAGGAAGTCCAAGACCACATTACACACAACACTACATGAAAGCTAGAGAGAGCCAAGAATACAAAATTGTTATAAGAGCCAAAATATGAGACTATGAAATATTTAAATGCGAATAAATCTATGGTCTAGTTCAAGCACCCTGCATGACAGTCAAAACTGAAGGTGAGTCATTACAGTTGCTCACTGTGATGAGTGTGATGTTTTTGTGTGTTTCTACAATTAGTTTAAAAATAATATCTTCAAAGTTTCGGAACTATTCACTATAATATTGCCGTCATAACGCAAAACGTTCGCCTAGAGTTAGAAAGATTATATTTTAACGTAAAACCTACTTGCGCTTAAGGGGAAGAAGAAAGTGAACTGAGAATCTTTCCTTCCTCGCTACGCGTCCATTTGCCGCTAGCTAGCTCATTTACTCCCATCATGAGTTACGGCGCACGCATACATTTGGTTTCAAGAGATAGCGAATGACCTATACAATTTAAAAATGAAAACAAAAATATAATGCGCTGATAGAATTGATGATAGCGAGACGGTATTTCGCGAGATGAGGCCGAGAATTCGTCATGAGATTACCTGGTATTCGCCTTTCAGTTGGCGAAAACCTCGGAAAAAGTTCAACCAGGTAATCATCCCAAACCCACGCTCGAGCGCAACTCCGAATCGGCAGGCAAACGCGCTACCGCTTGAGCTGCGCCGGTATCTCTCTCAATATCATAAAGGTACCTAATTTGAATAGTTTTCCGGGAAGATAGATAAAAACAGATAATCGAAGAATACCCAGATTAGTAGATAGGACAAAATTCAAGCACTTTCACGAGCGTTGTTCATATCGGGAAGCATTCATTTAACTTAATGTAATGCTTTAGTATTTAATATATTCAGTTTTATTAAATGCATTTAATAGTTTTAATATACTTGACAGTTTTTGCATACTATTATTTTGTTTTAACATAATTTCAATATTGATTATAATATTTAAATATTGTTTGTAAAATACGCTAGCGGCGTGGTAGAGGGCTGGCCTTGCATTCGGGAGGTCCGGGGTTCGATCCCAGGGGATGGCAATCCTAACTGAGGTTTTTCATGGTTTCCTCAGTTATTTCCAGGAAAATGCCGGGATTGTACCTCTTGAAAGTCCGGCCATGGACGGCGATCCTTCCCCTAATCTTTTCATATGTGTGAGTGAATGATGTGTAATGTCTTAAATGTTTGTGTTGTATCGGAGGTGGCCCTGGCATTGAGCTGATCTCTCATCCGAGGAGGCACTCCATGTCATTGTGTGGTCAAAAAAGTATGTATGTGATCCACTGATTAATTCCTCTCCCGACAGGTCGCGGCCCTGTAAGGCCCAGGTGGCGTGGGTCATGTAAATGAACCTAAAAGGGAGAGGTTAAACTAAGGGAAATAAGAAGAAGAAGTTTGTAAAATACTGTGTAAATTAAAATAATTAATAAATTAAAACTGGTTGGGTTTCTGGCTGAAAAGAAACTGCCTACTGAAGGATGCATTGGAAGGAATGGTGAAAGGGAGAAGAGTTCGCGGCAGAAGAAGATATCAGCTGATAGACGACATTAAGATATTATATGAATCATATGCGGAGACAAAGAGGAAGTCAGAAAATAGGAAAGAGTGGAGAATGCTGAGTTTGCAGTGAAAAACCTGTTCTTGGACAGAACAATATGAATGAATGAATGAATGAATGAATGAATGAATGAATGAATGAATGAATGAATGAATGAAATAAAAAAAATACACAATATATATTAAGAGCTGTACTATTCAGATATGAATCTGAAGAAGCTGGATGTAACCTAGAGTGGATATTGTGTATTCAATTATGCAATTATACTCAGAAAGTTAAAGATGATAATGATAATGATAATAATAATAATAATAATAATAATAATAATAATAATAATAATAATAATAATAATAATAATAGATGAATAATAAGAACAATCATGATGATGATGATGATAATAATAATAATAATAATAATAATAATAATAATAACGCAAGTAGCCTATTTGTCTTATAAAGCTAGTGAGCGGCGTTTCTTAAGTATCAAGATGTTGATGGCGACACTTAGAATGTTAGCACTGGCTGCCGTAAATTACAAACACGTAACATCAACTACGCGATAAAAAAAAACGTGTAAACATTCGGTTGTGGCAGTTCACCAAACAAGTCTCTAAATTGCATAAGATTGCTTATTTCCTCAATTGGTTACTGGCACCATTCAAAAAGTTAACATCCTCTATATCGGTGCATTCAATTACTATACAACGACACAATCAAATGATGAAACATCCCTAATAAAGTCGAGACAGAGAGAGGAAGAGAGGAGCCCTTTGTGGAAAGGGTGAGGTAATGCTCTCTTAACAGGGGTCAAACTCCTCGGTCAAATAATCTAACCTTCAGCCCTTTAGAGAAAGTCATTGTATTTTGTGCCACAGCAACAATGTAAACTTTTTGTAAAAGAGTGAATACAATCCGCGCCGGTGCGGTGGGGGAGGAGAGCGCAGATGTAGCAGACAGACGAGGGGCGATGTGCAATGAGTTTACAACTCGAAGGATAATAGACCCCTATCATAAGCCCTGTTGCAGTCTTGGTTCAATGCTTCCCTACTTTACATAATTTTATTACGAACCAAACCCCGTAGCAAGGAAGAATAGGCCTTTAAGATACGATGATTACGCCTTTCACGATGTCCGAAGAAACATTTTGGTAGATTAAAAAAATCTCCCCTCTCATTTCATCAAAGTACAGTATTATTATTTCGAGGGCTAGTTGCTCGTCTGTACCCGTCCTTGACTATACTACGACCAACTGGTTCATTATGTCCACCCTCATATTCTACACAATGTTTTCCCTTTCGCCATTGAGGAAAAGTTCACAAAACACTGAAAAATAGTAACAATCGACAAAAAATGTTATTTTGAGGCATGGTTGTACAAACTCAGCTTTACGGAACTGAAACTGCGTGGCTATACAACATTAAAATGTTATAGTAAGAAAATAGACATATCTGAAACAAACATTTACGTAAAGTACAGGGGCATATTTCATCATCATCATAAACTTCAAGGTTTGGGCCTAATGACCCGTTCCGTCTCCAGGACTTATCTGATCTCTCCATCGTTTTCTCGGTCTTCCAGGTGTTCTTCGTCCTACTGGTTCATATGTCCACATTCTTAGTGGTAGTCGTCGGTCGTCCATTCCTTCAACGTGTCTTAGCCAATTCAATCTATAATTCTTGATTTTGTCTGTTATGCATTCAGCGTTTAATGTTTACGGATATCTTCGTTTCGAATATGATCTAATAATGTGTGCCCTGGTAAAGGTCTAAGGATACGCATCTCAGCGGCTTCTAGTCTTCTTTCCTGTCTTTTAGTGAGGGTCCACGTTTCCGCACCATACAACAAAATTGGTACAGCTAATGTTTTATAAAATTTTAATATCGTGTCCACTCTAGCCTTTTTAAGTAATGTGCGTTTAATTGTTCCTATCATCTTTTGGAACTTCAGAATTTTATTCTCTGCATCACATGATTCTATAAATGAAAGATTGCAACCCAGGTAATTGAAGGAGTTAGTTTGTTCCAATATCTTATTATCTATTACAATCTTCGTTCTGATGGGGTATTTCCCTTGAAATTCCAAAATTTTTGTTTTGTTTAGGTTATATTTCTTTGCAACATTACTCAGTAAAAATACGGCTCTTTGTAAATCATCCTCCGTTTTGGCTAATACCACCTGATCATCCGCAAATAATAGTGTGTTCAAAGGGGTTCTATTTACAGTAAAATCCTTATTTAAAGTATGCTGCCATTCTCTTGTGACATTGTCTATACATAAGTTAAATAGTGTGGGTGATAAAGGGCACCCTTGTCTGATCCCTTGATTAATTCTTCTGAAGTCTTCCGGATAAAATAACACTGGGTGGACAAACTGTAGAGAAACCGCAACGCGGCAGACAGACTCCTGTCCGAGCTGCTCGCAGGCTCCGGACACGTAATGTGTGTTACCGGTGACATGCAGCGCAGCATCGGCAATTCGTCATGCCACAAACTATTAATGAAAATATATCTTAATATAAGCAATTAAATTTACTCGCCCAAATTAAGGGAGGAGATGCTGAAACTGTCTACTTTCTCTGCCAAACATTTGCTGTACTGTATATGTTTAAAGAGCGACGCATAACTCGCTGCAGCTCCTGTTGTCAATGGAAGCGATATTTTCTCAGCTGTTATTTTTCAGATCTTCAAGGGTGTATGGATTATTTTTATATTACTTAGACTTCTAGCGCTCCCCACGCCAAAGAAGTCACAGAGGATTAGGTTGGAGACTCGAGAGGGGGCACACATTCCTACTGATAATAAAATTCTACCCTCGGATACTCTACGAATTTCGTGGCTGTATGTTCAATCTCAGAATCCTACTGTAAAAACAAAAAACACGCTTACTCTCCGTAATATTATAAAAAGGGGGGGGGGGATACAAAATAATCTCTTAGCTATATAACTCTCGACAGTAAAAATTCATTGTAAAAAGTAAGACCTACCAGAGGAACTAGAAGATATTATCATTATCATTATCATCATCATCATCATCATCATCTGTGGTCATACAGCCCTTTTAGTTTAGCCTTGACCTCCTTAAGAATTGCCGCCCAATCTTCCCTCTCTAGGGCTCTCCGTCTCCATCTCTTAATTCCTGCTTTAACTAGATCATCCTGAACACCATCCAACCATCGTAGTTTAGGTCTTCCTGCTCTTCTTTTACCACTTAGCGTGGCATCTAGTAATCTTTTAGGAATAGTATTATTGTCCATTCTGATAATGTGGCCCAGCCACTCCAGCCGTCTAATTTTTATATCAGTGACAATACTTGGATCTTTATATAGTTTTTGTAGTTCAGAATTGGTCCTAGCCATTGGCAATCGACGCCTCAGAGCATTAGATAAAATTATAAGAACCAGATATATCTAAAAAAAAAAATGAAGGTGAGAAGATATTATCAG
This sequence comes from Periplaneta americana, assembly GCF_040183065.1. Lineage (NCBI taxonomy): Eukaryota > Metazoa > Arthropoda > Insecta > Blattodea > Blattidae > Periplaneta > Periplaneta americana. The sequence continues at coordinate 105,983,796 of NC_091131.1, read as the reverse complement.
GGAGAAAAATCCCCTCTATTTCTGAACATGAACTGCAGCTACTAATCCGTAATTTCTGAAGCACGTACGACAAAAGTTTAGAACAAGGTAGAGAGTGTCAGCATCTCTTTTCTTAGTTTAGGTGGGTAAATGATGCTTCAACTGCTTATATCCGTATTTATAAATATTTTACATATCGATAGCACACACTATGCGCGGGGGGGAAGGTTGAGAGCCTTGTCCTTGAGCCGAGTTGCCGCGTAGCGGTTAGTCACCCAAAAATTAAGGTAATTCTCTTCATATAGCCTAGGAGGCCTTTTATAAGGGGTAAATTAAAAATTTTTATTTTTATTTTAGTAGGTTATTTTACGACGCTTTATCAACATCTTAGGTTATTTATGAAGGTGATAATGCCGATGAAATGAGTTCGGGATTCAGCACCGAAAGTTACCATTTGCTCATATTGGGTTGAGGGAAAACCCCGGAAAAACCTCAACCAGGTAACTTACGCCGACCGGGAATCGAACCCGAGCCATCTGGTTTCGCGGCCAGACGCGCTAACCGTTACTCCACAGGTGTGGACGGAAATTTAAAATTACTCTTTACAAATACTCGAGAAAATAACTTCTCAACGTGCGTACGACAGTGTATAGTACAATAGCCGGAGACATAGGCTAAATAAATATTTTCTTTAAAATGTTCTCAATAGCGGACACAATGAAATACATTATTGTTGTTGTTTAGTCAACTGTCCGAAGAGAGGTCTGAACCTCACAAGTGATACCAAGAAGGCACTCCTTATGAGGCAACTAGACCAGGCGATAATGGGATAAGATGACCAGTTACTTTCCCCCTCCATTGCATCCATCGCCGACTAGCTATAATATATTAAAGTAGTCAGAGTTCAGATGCAAACAAACAATTGTTCATCTTCTGACATATATCGTCAAGTGAGATGTACTGCCTGATAATAGATGTATATAGCCTATATCAGCCAGAACCTCAATCAGAGGATGTGAAACACATTAATCTTCTTTAATTAGTTATTTACATCTATTCATACTGTCATATTGTAGAACGCTGACGTCTGGCAAAGAAGCTCCAAATGAGAAGTCACAAAGTGAGACTACAACACTAATTTAAAAAATTAAGTGATGGCCTCTAGTCCATAATACCCAAACGCTGAGTCTATACTTCAATGCCCACAATTTAGTGTGAGTTTCATTTAAATATTGATTTTCCTGTTCTTCTAAGCCATCTGGTACAGTAATAATTCGTCACTTAATGCTGTAAATAGTAGTGAAACATTTTTACATTCTTTACTATTACCGGCTTCCACAATCGTTATAGTTTACATCAATTGTTATCACAATTTGCAAACATTTTTCAGTCTCAATTACATCAAATTTTGACGGTTTTGAGCCCTTAATACTTACTATTGAAAAGGAAGCGCGGTAAATATTACATCACAGCGAAATGAAGAGTTCCATAAATTGATAGAGATGTTAGATGTTCGCAATCATGTTAATGCGAAATGACCCCAAGTGCTGTCAAAATAATTAATTTTATTTAGAAGCATATTATTATTGTGGCTTTTAATTCCGTGATAAAATGAAAAATTGAGTAAAAAAAATGCGAGCTGAATATTTCTGCGGAATAAGAGCGAAATTACATTTTATGAGACCTTTTTGTTTTTTTGAAAAAAAAAACCGTGATCTATCTAAAGGGCCCGCCACACAGAGGTTCTTACATTTTTTTTTTTTTTGAAAATTTTGGTGACCCCTCAGCTATTAAAGCATAAATAGAGCAGGAAAGTGAATTCCGACGAAACCTCTTTAGATCCAATGTTCACTCACAAACAAGTTGCATGTGGCAACAGGTGATTGTGATTGAGTAGCAATATAGATCGGAGCCACCGGCGTAGCGTAGTCGGCTAAGGCTCGGAGTTACGCTCGGGCGCGGGTTCGATTCCCGCTTGGACTGATTACCTGGCTGGGTTTTTCCGTAGTTTTCCCTAACCGTAAGGCAAATATCAGGTAATCTATGATGAATCCTCGGCCTCGTCTTCATCATCGCCAAATGTTATCTCGCTATCGCCAATTCCAGTGTCGTTAAATAACCTCGTAGTTGATACAGCGTCGTTAAATAACCAAGTAAAAAAAGAACACATGGATCGGGATAAAATCATCATTAAGCAACGACCGGATGATATTATAAAAGTGAGCATTTTTAAGTTAGTGAATCTAATATTTTGATGGGCAAATTGTGTAATAGGCTAAGATGTTGGCTTCGGAGAAAGAAACGTATTATAGAAACATATAATAATAAAATTGTCACAGATGGGTGAAACAGCTTAAAGGAGAGTCATGTTAGAATTTGATCCATGTAAATTTCAATAAGCGTCTTTGAACAAAATGAAACGATTTGTCTTGACTACCAATTCTTAAATGCATCTCTGTATTAGCACGTCCATATCTTTTAGCATATTTGTTAATGTTCACAATTTCACTGTAATTATTATGTTCCTTTACTTATTTATTATTTTAAAGAATTTTATCTGAAAAATGTAGAAAATGCTACTGATAACACAATGATGGCATTGAATTGGTACCACCAAATTTTCCATAAAAATTGTTCATTCCAAAACGCTGCAAAATGCTAAATTCTAACATTAAAGTGCTATAAAATGCTCAATTTTATTTTTTTAAAGTGCTAAATTGTTTATATTAAGTTACTAAAACCTAATCATCTCTAATGATAGAACATTCTATTTCAACGAGGAGTTAGTGACATCCTGCTGCGGTGCGAAAAAGTAAGTTTGGAACGAGTTTTGTTTTCCGAATTACTTGCTCTCCTCTCACCTCAGGCAAAACACTTCGGTCTTGCCTCTGAACTGTAAAACTTTCCCTCATTTAATTGTTTCTTGCAGATGCCCCGTGACGTCTGCAATGCGCACATGAATCATGCACTCTTTCCAAAGCGTGACCTTGTCACAATTAATAGAAACTCACTGTGATCGCGTTTTTGTCGTAAAAATATAAGCATTCAGCTCGGTTACGGCAGAAATTGGAATGACAACGACAAAAATAAACTTTCACGTATTCCATGTTTTTTGCCGGTCTTGTGCGATGAAACGTGGAAAGACCAGCGAGTGAAAGTGACTGGCTCGGCGGCCCGCATCCCACTGCGAGAACTAGGGCTCAATGCCCGGCAAAGACGTCGTGTGACAGTTTGTTTTCAACACTTCGAGTCCCCTCGCCTTTGCACCACTAAGGTTTTCACCATAATCAACATAATAATCATCAGTATCGTTAGGTTCGGTGCTAGTTCACACAAAGAATATTCACCCAAATGAAATGTGACCCATGGACGATTGACACACTGGAGAATGCACCCAAATGAATTGATCCAAGAGAAAATAATAAAAAAAAGAAAATTCACATTTATATTAATTTTTAATTGCTAATGTAATAATTTTGGTGGATTAATCTTTTAATATTTGAGGGGAAAAATTCGCTTCGGCGCCGGGGATCGAACCCGGGTCTTTGGTTCTACGTACCAAGCGCTCTGACCACTGAGCTACGCCGAATTCAATCCACAGCATCGGACCGAACCCTCCTCCTTGAATGTTTCCCTTTCGGCCTGACTCCAAGTTAGGCATATATGTTGACGTTGTATGTTCAAGTCAACTGCCATTATACAAGGGGCGCACTCAGCTTAGTGACTTATTTGGCCGGGATTCCGCAGTTAAGTGCACAGTAATCTGTACAGGGTTCGATCCCCGGCGCCGGAGCGAATTTTTCTCCTCAAATAATAATTTTCAATATTACAGATATTATTCTGTAGGACAAATTAATAAAAATATTTTAAATATGGATTAATCTTGCTCAGGATAGGGACCAATGGCGGGCTTATGTGAGGGCGGCAATGAACCTCCGGGTTCCTTAAAAGCCAGTAAGTAAGTAAGTAAGTAAGTAAGTAATGTAATAATTTAGGTGGAACGAAGTTTTGAATGGTTTACATATCTCCTAAAAAACTTTGTCTATTTTATTGCAGAAATCGAGTATTGGATGGATTTCTTCAGATTTGAATGTTGCAATCACAGGCACGGAAATATTCAATTACACGTCCTTCGTCTTTGAATTCATCGTACCTTTGTGAAATATTTTGCTAGCCTAATCTTGTACATAAGGTTCTGTTGTGGAATATTTTTGGCACATATATACATATGTGTGTATGTCAATAGAAGGACAGAAATGGCAAATGAGGCTTTTAATAGAAAAAGGAGCATTTTCTGCAACCTTTGGAAAAATAACTAAGAAAGAAACAAGTGAAATGCTTTGTGAGGAGTGTGACATTGTTTGGGGCAGAAACGTGGCCATTACGACGAACTGTAGAGAAGCGACTAGAAGCATTTTAAATTTGGATAGGCTGTGGAGAAGAATGGAGCGTGTGAAAATAAATAAATGAAGCTGTGCTAGAAAGAAAAGAATAGATAATGCTGAAACTAATCAGGAAGAGAGAAATAAATTGGCTGGATCACTGGCTAAGAATAAACTGCCTAGTGAAGATTTCACTGGAAGGAATGACGAAAGGGAGAAAAGTGCGGAGCAGAAGGTGATATCAGATGATAGACAACATTAAGATATATGGATCATATGCGGAGACTAAGAAGAAGGAGGGAGAGATGGAAGATTGGAGAATGTTGGGTTTGAAGTGAAGGACTTGACCTTGGGTAGAAAACTACGAATGAATGATATGTACACTGAGTCTCAGAAGTAAGTTCCATTTTAATAATTATTTTATTGAAATACTATCCTAGCTTAGGCAATGTTTGATGGCTCAAACGATGCACAAAGTACCCAGGTTTTGTTTCATTAGATTGATTCGATGTGAGCGCCGTGTGTGACGCGATAAACATCAACGCGATAAAATCCAATTCCTGCCAGACTATGGTTAACATGTCAGGTATCACCGTGGCTGAGCTTCAATCATCACTCGAATTTCCTACAGGTCTGTGGTAAAGGCAGTAATAGACTCTATCCTTTATCTAACCCCACAAGAAAAAATCGCATGGGGTTAAATCAGGAGATCGTGGAGGTCATTTCATGAAAGCATTGTGATGTTTCCCATTCGTCTTATCCAGCGTTCTGGAAGCGTGTGATTGAGACAGTCACGAACGTCACAGTGACAATGGGGAGGTGCTCCATCTTGCTGGTACAGGTAATCACTGGAATTTTCGTTCAATTGCGGCATTAACCACGACTGAAGCATGTCGAAATAGGATAAGCCAGTGAATGTGGCCTGCATGAAAAAAATAAAGTTGGCGATGTGACATGAGACATGACACAAGACACACTCAACTTCGGTGAATCGCGTTTGATGTTCGATGATAGTGTGTGGATTCTCAGAACCGCAATTCGGCAATTGAAACGGTTCACCTTTCTACTTAAGTGGAATGTTGCTTCTTACTGAATATAAGACGCTCTATAACCCGTCTTCCTTGCCAAAATCTTGCAAACTACAGACGAAGTGTTATATTGTATATCTTATTTATCGAGGTGTGTGAGATTTTGATGAAGTTGTAATTTATACGGCTTCATCTGTAAACATTTCCGTAGCACCTTCCACAATTCCTGGTGCGGTATTCCCAGCTCACGAGTGGTTTTCCGCAAGGACTTCCGAAGGCTACGTTGAAGACTCCCGTACACGCTCAACACGTTCATTGAAAACTACAGGACGTCCTGTCTTTTACTGTGGACACAAACAAGTAGTCATTGACAAATTGGTGATGCGACTTTGTTATCAACTTCCTGATGGTGCCTCCTTTCCATATTTAGCTCGAAAAGAGCTTTGCACTTGTGTATCACAATTATTTCTATCGAAATGCAGGACGCAGGAATATTTTTCTGCGCTTTTAAACGCCACTGTATTGCTGCGGTCAACTAGGGAAACTACAATGAAAACAAAACAAAGCCGGAAAGGCTATTGTTACACATATCGCCTGATTCATCATATTTTATCCGCCAGGTTATGAGTTATAAATTACTAAATTGGGCCTTACATTAGAGCACAGGGTGTGTGCGCGTGTATATCGTCATTGATTTTTATGAAACCTTTATGTGACAGTACAGATCATAATTTTTCAGAAGGAAGACAACAATTAAACATCAATAGACCTACACTGATCCTCGATGATGTAATTGATGTACACCACATTCACCAACGTTTTCTACCGAATTATCTAGTTTTTTATGTAGGCTACTGATATTTAATTACTTTTTCCTTTCTCCTGAAAAAATTATATTCTGTACTGTCACATAGGTTTCATAAAATCAACGACAATATATTATTTTATATAATAAATTATCTGAATCCAACTTCAACTGAAGTACATTCCCCACATTAGATGCTTATTCACTTTGCCTACAGTTCATGATTGACGGTACCTACTACCTTCAACAATCGTGACAATACATACAGACATCTGAATAATACACTTATAAAGCCTTTGTTTTTCTGAACCTATGCGTGCGAGTTGCGAGGTACAAATCCGGACTATACGAGAGATAGTGGTTTGCAGACCTCGCACCTCGCAGTTATAGAAACCACTCACTATCTTTCGTGTAGTCCGGATTTGTGCGAGGAGAGCCTTGCACCTCGCAACTCGCATGCGTCGCTCCAGAAAAACCAAGGTTTTACTGTTATTACAGTGTCCTGTACATTTCTTAAAATCATCTTCACTAATATTCTCCAGGTCAAGATCGTTGTCATTGCTGCTGTCAATTTGTAATGCTGTCCCTTCTTTTGATTCGGATTTTAACAGTGCTCTGTAATTTCATTCGAAATTTCTTCTAATGCAACTTTTGCTAAAGAATTTCGCGTGCTCATCAGCGATACTGGTGAGGACATCTTTAATATAACAACTTCAATATCGTTCTTATCTTCTATGATTCTGTGATGAAGTTACGTCTAGTTTCTAGTATTCTAACACATCTATACGAAAATTGGTTTAAGTTTTTAAATCTTGAGTTGGGATCCAATGGACAGCGGATACATAGTGTAAAACAGACGCGAACATGCACACAGGAGCTGACGTCACATAATTATGGCAGACCGTAAAGATTGTAACTAACCACCCACAAATCATACTTTGTCACAAGGTATTTCACACTTTCATCTTTTAATGTCCACATTAGTATCGTGCATTACAGGCGCTATGTTCGATTCAAGTTTGTCGAGTATGGAGAATCTACTAAAGATTATTATTTTTGGTCCTATAGAATTAATAATATTAACTTAATATTCGCTCTGCAGAAGGGGGCCTGTCGTTTTCGTTATAAAATAGTAGCTGTCCTCCACTCCTACCCATTCATGTTTTAATCTGTTATGGATTTTAGCACAGATCTTGCGATTACTTTCTCATATGAAATAAGATGAAATTTGTAATGTCTTGGTTGCCTCTCTCATGTTCGAACATTGCAGAACACTAGTCGTCCATATCCGTATACATAGATTCGAAACACCTTAAAATTACACCACATTGCGTTAAGCACTTTATTTTATGCTCAAGAACTTTATTTATGCTCACTTTTTAACACAATTCACCATTCTTCTCTGATCTATCTTCACTCTTAAAGTTTGCACGTGCAACTATTCTTTAGATCAGCAGTTTTCAATCGTCGGTCCGCGTACCGGTACCGGTTCGAGACATTAATTTTGCCGGTTCACGAAAAATTCATAGATTAAATTATTTTACTGCGTTTTTTGTAGATTTTTGAAGATAGGGAAAAAAATAAAAAGCAACTCTCGCTTCCAGGTCCAAAACCAAGTCACATAATTATTTCTGGATATGTATGAATGAAGGATATTCAGATTTCAGAAAAACATTTTTGCAATTGCGCCGCAGTACGTATTGCAGTATCAACGTTGGAAAGATTTTAGAAAATAAACAGCAGTTGATGCGAAGTAAATGTTAGTGTCTTCTAGAGAAACAGGATAAACAAACTGTTTGTTAATGTGATTGAAAAAATTTCGAATTTAAATATTGTAAATTTCAATAATGCGAAGTAAATGTTAGTGTCTTCTAGAGAAACAGGATAAACAAACTGTTTGTTAATGTGATTGAAAAAATTTCGAATTTAAATATTGTAAATTTCAATAATGAAGATTAAAAAAAAAACAGATGCAAAATTATTTCCGATCTTTTACCGGTCCACTAGTAAGTTACTAATAGGCTGAATAATAGTTGTTGCAGTGGAAATTTCTGCTCCTCAAATGAAGGCACGAATTGATAAGTGTCCAACAGATTCTCACGAATAACATAGCCAACTGTACCCTATTATTATTATTATTATTATTATTATTATTATTATTATTATTATTATTATTATTATTATTATTATTGTGGTTGCCTTCGTCATGATTATGATTATATTATTATTATTATTATTATTATTATTATTATTATTATTATTATTATTATTATTATCATCATCTTCTTCTTCTGCCTGATAAGTGTTAGGCCACAAGGCCTGCTACGGTCTTAGATAAAATTTCCACGCCATCTCTTAGCAGGACGACCCACAGATCTTTGGCCATGTGGTACATAATTATAAATTGCCTTTGGGAGTCTACTATTACTCATTCTTTCCAAATGATGTTTCCAATTAGACTGATATTGAACAATGTAATCCAAAACTGGTTGAGTTTTTAGTTCCTTTAAAATTTCACAATTTCTTTTCAGATCCCATTTAGTTTAGCCCGCTGTTCTTCGCATGAATCGCATTTTACAAGCCGTTATTCTGCTTTTATCTGCTTTCCTCAGTGTCCATGCTTCGCTGCCATAGCTGAGCATCGGTCGTGCCAATGTGTTGTAGAGACGTATGCGGGTGTGTTTCTAAACCAGGGATGGTTTCATCACACCATTTATAATACCCATAGCTCTTGTGTCTTTATTAATTTTCTGTGATATGTCCAATTCTTCAAAAATGAAGAGATTGTAACCTAAATATGGGAAACTATTACATCTTTCTAATATTTTATTATCGAGACAAATTTTACTTTGTATTGGGTATTTCCCACAGAATGCCATAATTTTTGTTTTATCTGTTGAAATTTCCATATTGTTTGCGGCTGCTACTTGCTGCAAATTATATATTGACCTTTGGAGGCCGTCTTCTGGCAGTGACCAGACTACAAAACGAGAGATTAATGGTAGTGGAAATGGATTTTTGGAGGAGGTCAGCAAGAATAACAAGAAAAACTAAAATCCGAAGTAATAGAATCTGAGAAATTATGGAAGTGGACAGAAATATTTTAGAAACAATAGAAGGAAAACGTTTGAATTGGTATGTACATGTAAAACGGATGACTGAGAACAGAATACCATGGAAGATACTGATTTGGACGGCAGAAGGGACAAGCGGAAGGAGTACGCCAAGAGAATGTTGGTTGGATGGGGTTCGACGGAGCATGCAGAGGAAAGGATTAAGTGATGGCGATGATGATGATGATGATGATGATTATGATATGGACAGGGACATTTGGCGACAGCACATTGGTTTGGGTTGAAGAAGAACAATTAATGAAAAATTCCTGAACAATAATAATAATAATAATAATAATAATAATAATAATAATAATAATAATAATAATAATTCGAGGCACGACAGCCCATGAAGGACCATGACCAACCAGCCGCCTGCTGGTCTCACGTCCACATGCTGAAGCAGAGGTGGACGATCATCCAACCAGAATGGAGGTATCATGTGGTTACCACGATGATCCCTCCAGGCGTTATAGCTGGCTTTCGTAACCGGATTTCGCTACCTATCGTAGCTCCCCAAGTGCATCACGATGCTGAGTGGGCACCGGTCCCATACACTGGCCGATATTTCATGAGAAAATTTCTTCCCCCATGAGGACTCGAACCAGCGCGCATTCCGTAACGTGAGTCCTAGGCAGCATGCCTTAGACCACGACGCCACGGCTCGGGACCATTATTATTATTATTATTATCATTATTATTATTATTATTATTATTACTAATATACGTGATATTTCTTAAGATTGACTTCGCGGTAAGATGATACAATTTTTAATAATGCCAATTATTGATAGAACTACGTATTTATCTTGATGCGACATCCTCGTTATTTTTATTCTTTCAGCCCACTATTTAGGCCTACTCATTTCCTTTATATAATATCGTGTGTGTTTGGAATTGCTACGTCAATAATGAAGGCGTGTTTCGGAATCTTATCGATAAGAATGGTTTTGTCAATTATAGCACAGCTGTCCAGTATAGGCCTACAATTTATCTGATTGTATACGTACAGTATGTGTGAGAGCGTCATTATTTATCTGTAGGCCTATCCTTGTGTAGACGCGGAAACGACGTTGGAAGGCAAGGTGCAATTAAAGTATAAGCACTAATCAGACTCTAAGAGTTATTAAAATCTGTTAACAGTGACCACTAAATAAATAACTCATAAAATATACAAGGAAATTGTGAGATTATTTGAGCAAACAACCAGAAGATAATACAGCGAAACAAGCACTGTTATATAAGCAAAAAGGAGATGAAGTTTAGGAAAAGTGAAAGCAAGATGGATAGAAGAAAACATGACCTGAGATTCCAGAATAAGCAGGCATGCCCAATGCATATTTGAAAATAAAGACGATAATATTGATGATAAGTTCGTATTCATTTCATCAATAAACTCAGATATATGAAGGGTCCACTGCAAGAATGATGGATGTCACTTTCTTGTCGAAAATGAACCAAGACTGTCAATGCATAGCTTAAGACATATAGAATGTACATACAGAGTTATATGGCATTAACACTGATAGTCATTGTCCAGTAATGATCGGAAAATCACAGTTAAGCTTTGAGCGCTAAGCATTTCAAACTTTTAATTGCTTCTCCTGCAAAATGTATTCCAAATGACATCCATCATTCTTGCAGTGGACTCTTCATATGGTAATATATACTTGTGTTATTCTTATTATTAGTGTCGTCTACCTAAATTTGATTTACCCATAGCAGAAATCGACTGTCTATGGGATTATCGGTGCTTATGACGCGATGTAGAAATTCCAATCCAACCTGCATGCTGTTTCAATTAATTCTGATTTATTTATACAACATTAATACACACGTGCGCACTCCCGCTGAGTCCGTTGCTACTTGCTCACATACAGTAGATGTTTTATGTTTCGCAGAAAAATACGTTGATATAGTGATTAGTATTCTGACGACATGGTATACGACATAAAACACGAGAGAGGATGTCGACAGCAATAAAGCAGCACGTACACCAAACACAAAGAAATCCACGTGTTTACATCTGCATGGAAACTATTCCCACAAATCACTAGTGCGTCTAATACTGGACACTTCCCAGTGCGTTAACTTGGCATATAATAATGTGTACTAAGACGGACGCACGAACATGGCTATAAGAATTACTTGTTACTACAACTTCAGGATCTTCTTAAAGGAAAGTCATTTACATTTAACTTGAATCTCCAGTTTTATATTTATTTAATTACATATTTAATGAGTTAATAGTTCTTATGTACTCTACATATCACATAGGCCTACATGTTTGTGTGTACATGTGACTCTGTATCAAGAACTCATAGATTCAATGAAAGACAAACATTTTTTAAAGTAACCACTACATATTGGGAAGCTTTATCCATACTTTAATCTACCTATTGAACAAATTATTTATGTTGACTTTTACACTTTTACTACGTCATACTATTTTTGACCAATAAAACGGTACGAAAGGACGTCTTTCAACCAATCATGGCCGCTTATCGCACAATTTTAACACTTCCCTAGGATTTGTTTGTTTTTATCACTACCCTACCATTTGTTTCTTTGTTTGCCAACATTTCAAACTGCAAATTCTTTACGGTACTATAAAACATGCTTTGAGATCGTCATTTGTTTTCCGCATAGATAGTCGACTGAAAATGGAGGCTCCGTTCAAACGTTTTGGTGAAGCTAAAATTAGTGAAATATAATTTTACTAAGTCAATTAATATCTATTTTACTGTATTAGAGTACTTCATTTCTTCTAATATTGATATAAGCTACTTTCTTCTTTTTTTATCAACACCCTACTATTTGTTTCTTTGTTTGCCAACATTTCAAACTGTAAATTCTTTACGGTACTATAAAACATGCTTTGCAATCGTCATTTGTTTGCAGCACAGACCAACCGTTGGCAAATTTGTACTCACGATGACATCACTGGACGCAAGTCGCAATACATAAGACGTAATATCAATCGAGGAGTATGGAGCACTCCGTTCGGATCCCAGTAGCGGATTCTCAATCCAATCATCTGACGTAGACTACACAATAATGATTTATAGATGGACAGATTATATTTTATTTCATTTTTATTTTTACTGTGCTACAACAATCAAGGAAAATACGTCACAAATTACTACTCTTAATACAACTCTTAAATTTTCATCTGCTAGTCACGATCTTTGTTTAGATTGTTTCCGTTCAGAAAACAATTGTTCGGAAATTTACTGAATGTAGAGACAAACATAGCAGCTATGTAGGGTAGCGGCAGGAGACCTATTATAGGACTACACATATTTTTCTGTGAAGAGCATATTTAAATAAATCTAAGCCAGTCTGATGTGTTAGATAGGTACAATGACAACGTTTTATGTCCTCATTTATTTCTAGCTCTCTTAACAGCATGTTAGTCCACCTAGTAGACTTTTTAAAAGTCGTATTTCGAGTTCCGTATGTTACTACAGACACAAGTTCTTTATGTTCAGATTCATTTCTTTTATACATTTTTTTATTGCTTGGAATAACTCTTCTCCTGTTGTATTTCCTTTGACTGCAATGACATCGAGCAAATATTCTTATACAGAGAGATCCTTCGTAACTCCGCGGGTGAACATTACCAATTCTACTGTTTACGCATCTTTTATTTTATTTCTCGTCCAGCTAGTGTTTCAATATCCCTTATCCTCCTTTGTATCGTCCGTGTGGATAATTTCATAGCTACTGTTAAAAAAATCAGATTATAGTTAGCAACTATATTCAGACATTTTCATGAACTATCCTTCATTATAGCACTTCAATGATTTTGCGATTTCCAAAGCAATAACATAACTTGGGTGGAGTTCGCTTTGACTCATAGCTTGTGTCATCATATTTCTAATATTTTCACTAAATATAGACAACATTACATATAAACTGTGTAAAATGAAGTAAAAGTGACAAGAACAGTACAATGAAAGACACTGCAATATCAAAAAGCGTAGAATGTGTGTTGAATGTAATCCAAAAGAAACAGTACCATAAAATTATGAAGATATTAACTCGACGTTAGCATGGATTTGTGTAGCCTACCATGATGTTCAGTATAAACATCCCAATTAATAAATTATATAATCTACATTTTAGGGAATTTCTAGAAAAGTACATGAAAATTGGTAGGTTTTCAGTGATGAGCGACATATGTAATATCCTAATGAAACACGAAAAAATATCAGATAATAGGAAATCTTCTACTACATCATGTACCAATAACATCATATGCTATTGAAAGAATTTCTTGCAATATAAAATAATTTCAAGTGACATCCGCATATGTTCAAGTTCTGTAACTTACGAATGCACGTTATTATTCACTGCAAATATCACGACAAAAATTAACATTACGGCCCAAGCATGTGTTTACTAGTATAGCTTCAGAATTTCGGGAGTTGACTGTACTCCACGAATACGTAGCGACGATCTGTTTGTTTACATCCTTATCCTTTGCATTACGTGTGTTCGGCGTACTATATACCCAATTTTTCTTTACCTCTAGTCTTTAGGTAGCTGGAATACGAAGCTTAATTATATGTTTCTCTGACAAATAACTCGTGCGCCTATGCGATCGTATTTGATTACAGTAACAACCATTTCTTTTATTGGTGACTTAAGCTAAATACTGAGCATTTCTGATTCCTATTGATTGACATGGAAGGTGAAAGAGACAATATTGAGATAATATATTGTAAATAAGCGAGCAGAGTTAAATATCAGGTAAGTCCGAGAATCAGGGATGGTCAATAAAAGCTTGGAATGTGTTACGTAGGACGGAATTTCAGACCACGATTATCGAACTCCAAAACGACTCACCGATGATTTGAGATATGAAAAGAAATTTATTACTCAATATTACATTAATTTTATCAAAAAAGAAAGTGATTTTTAGTTTCTTTAGAGTTTCGCTACATGGTTTGTGATATTAAAAAGAGAAATGCTCTTCTGAACAGTTTCCCCTCTCAATATTAGGGCCTACACGTTCTTTCAGAAAATACCACATTTTGCTGCCATGTCTTGTAGTTCTTTGAACATGATTAGGTTTGAAAATGTTTCTAAACATTTGTTGGCCTTTAATTATCGTGGTCTGAAAACTTGCTTTTCCTTATACAGAACTGAGAAAATTTTCTCAAAATATGCTAATTGAATTCATTTTGAAACGCATAATGCCGTCCCGCATATGCAGTAAGTTTGTTGAAACTCAATTTTATAAGTTGAAAGTGTTAAACATTAAGAAACGGAGGCATGCTAGCTTTGAGAGTGACGTATTTATCGCATATACTGTAACTCTTCAGTGCGAAATGTGCTCAGAACTTGTACTGTAAGATGCAAATGTCTTCCTGACACAATGAGAATTTATGGTGTTGCAGTATGAAGTGAAATTTATTGCGACAATAATGACGACTGAATTTGTTCTGTGGCATCGCCATAGCTCACGTCGAGACGTCAGTTAACAAACCAGTAGCACAGGAAATTGTCGAGTTCGATAACTTGAGTAGGAATCTCATTAAAAACGAGAGAATTTAATCTAGAAACTTCATCTTCATTTTCCATTACCGTAATAATACCAGCAAGGACCTCATCTGCGAGGGTTGAGTTGATGGAAATATCACCAAACTGGTTTCCTATTTTTATTTTTAGATTCAACTTTAATGACTAAAATTGTTTATCAAAAGTTTCATTTCTGAGATGAGTAGGCCTACCACGTACAGAGTGATTCTAAATGCATGGGAGAAATTGATTTTAAATTGTGATTCTTAAATCAACGTCCTTTCTAGGTATGACTACCAGTTTACGTTTACAGTCGCAACATTGGAAAGAAAAAGATAATATCGTCGGATATGTAAAGTGTAGCAATTAAATATTGAACTTCTTCACAATATTGCTGGAATCATTGTATAGATAAGGAATTAAAAAATGGGCCGAGTTTTAGTAGGCAACAAGCTTCGTAATACTGTTCACAAGTAACATACATTTAGGCGCTCTTGTTTACTGCATATGCGCAATGCGTTCTATCTGGAACAGTAAAATTAGGTTGCCCAGATTTTGTTTCTAAACATAATATCAGGATATCTAAGAGATGTAATTTGGAAAAATAAATACATGAACATAGAAAGCAAGATCAGAATATATAAAACGTGTATAAGGCCAGTATTAACATATGCAACTGAAACTCGAGCAGAAACAAAAAAAACTGCAAAAATGATGACAACAACAGAAATGAGGACATTACGAAGTATTGCTGGCGTTACGTTATGTACAGGCAGACGAATGATGAGATTAGGCAAAAATGTGGAGTGCAGGACGTGACAAAATGGATCAAGACTAGAAGAAAAGGATGGCGGGACCATGTGTTAAGGATGACGGAAGACCGACTCCCGAAAATCGCAATGAAAGGAAAGTTAGACACCCCAAGACCTTTGGGACGACCCCCTAAACGGTGGAAGGAAAGTTGGACACCAACGTCGGATTAAGAGAGCAAAGTTGGAAAATACAGGATTTATCCTAAAACACGAGGAAGAAGAAGAAGAAGATGATGATGATGATTTTGTTTCTGGGGCTGTACTTTAAATCTGTAAGATATTTAGACACGAACTTACCATGTAGGTTTCTTAGAAGGGCGTAGATTAGACTTGTTTCATTGTTGGTAATAAAGAAGGTGATAACAATGCTTCGAATATTGGCTTTATCTTTTTCTTCTGGTAACCAAAAAAATTTAAATGACAAATGGTTCCTATTCTGTGGAGTCATTACAAGCAACTAAATTTAATTGAATAGCCAACAATAGTCTGAAGATTCATATGTATGCTACAGGCAAAGGAAGGAATATCGCACGAGGGTTATAAGCAGGCTTCGAGACTTTGGACCCGATACAATAAATTTACTATGCTTGTACTATAGGTTGTTGACTCGCTGCAGGTAGATAGAGATGTGTTGAGGTAACATCGTTGCTATTTCGAGTAGAGAACGGTAGTATGGGGAACACACACACATGTACATTCTGAAAGTAAATATACATTACACAATGATAATATCAAAAGAATGTGAAAAGCATTTATTCTCCTGTCTTTTATAAGCATTTTTTTTAATTATACACCGTGTTAATGGAGAAAATAAGCATGTAACAATTTTAATTTTTTCATTTATCCTATTGGTCGTCTTTAGGAAGTGCAGTTACAGTACCGAATTGCAATGTACTACAAGATACATTCTCAGTGTCTCAAACGTAAATCTTTTTCGGTTATCTGCCGAAGTTTGTACTGTAGAAAGCTGCGCTCTACGTCGCTTGACGTGATAGGAACAAAACGAAAAAACCTAACATCATTGCAGTCTCTAAGAGACAGTCCTTTATTCTCGGGTGCCTCTATGTCAACTAATTTGCTGTTTATGTTACACAATATTCCATATCCGTTATTTTTACTTAAAATTGATTTCCACTTCTGTTTTACACGTTCAGTAACCGGTGTACTTGATGTCTCAATTCTCTGCATAATTTTCTAAATTAATTTGAGGGCTTCCGGCATCTCTTGCTCTGACTTCCCTAACCGTGTAATAGTTTCAGACACAGTTTGTATGAAAACCAAATTATTCGTCAGAATCTTCAAATCCAGCGCATTTTCCTTTGCGTATTTGTTGGCATCCATTCTACAGTACCCTCACCCACTGTACGCTTTACCACTATACTCAGTACGCCGTTATGCGGATTTCCCACTGAACTGCTCTATCGGGTCCGAAGTCTCGAAGCCTGGTTATAAGACAAAACTTATATGAATAAAATGAACATAGAAAGACAATAAACGGAATATATATGGAACATGGAAAGACAGCCATGGTTGACAGAATACATTTGGGAGGCTTAGACTGGGTGCCTGATAGGGTCATCTGAATAATTCATTTGTGCAGCTTCTATCGTTGATCTGTCAGTCAAGTAGATTTAACTGTTTGTAATGACCTCAAAGAGTAGCAACTCCTTTTTACTTCAATTTTGATCACCTGAAAACGGAGATAGAACCAATATTTGAAATGTGTTTTCCTATGTTATTACCAGCAATGGAAAAAGTCTAATCTACACTTCTTCTAATCTAAACAATTTACCATTGATTTCTACCTCAGATTAAGATGAAGATTTTAGTAGCCAATAATAATAATAATAATAATAATAATAATAATAATAATAATAATAATAATAATACCTATAAAACATGTATAATTAGACAGTATTATCTTCAACTTTTACATTAATGAGTGAATATATTACCTTTGCACTTTGCGATTCTGAAATTTGAAGTTACTTACAGAAGCTTTTCCGAGTAGATTTTACCTCTCTCTTTCTTTGAGAACGTAATTTTTCTCTACACGGATATAGCATGAAGTTAGAATCAGACACAAGCTCATCTGAAGTGACAATTAGGAGCACTTTCACTGTACGATTTCAAGATCACTGCAATAACACAAATTCTCAGTAAATAAGCATTTATAAGTGCAACAACATCAATCATTCCAACAGCTGATGATGAAAGCTTTCTTTTTCGATATTGGCCTTAATGTTTTTAGAAAGCAACGGCATCTACGATCGAGACCATGAAATTGACCTTCCACAACGTACAAGCCACGTAAATGAGATGGAACCGTTCCTTACTGGGTGCTGCTAACCACAGTACGGCAACATAATCTATTGTAACGGCTCTACTACGAAGTTTGGTGTCGTGCTTGCCGTTGCATCCGAAGTTAGCGGACTTTATTCCGACCGAGGACGACAAATTTTTAATCGACGTTGGTCTTAGTATAGTTTCCTTCGGAAGGTAATTAAATTCGGGTATCTGGTAATTTACCATATTTCCCAATGGATCCAAATTTCGCGGATTAAATTCCGACGGAAGTTGATATATTTTTTAACGACGATTGTCCTAGCATGGTTTCCTTTGGAAGGGAATTAAAACCGGGATTTCATTAATTTCCTTAATTTTTGTATTTGTGTATTTATTCCAAGCTTCTCTTACTTTACATTGCTATACTTATTTGTATTATCGTAAAATGCTCAAATGTATCTCTCTGACAATTTTTCCTTTGGAAACTCCACATTCACTTGGCCGAGAAGTAGTAGAGTAAAGTTGCCTATTTCCGTGATACCTCTAATCCCGTGATACTTTTTAAAAATTGAATGTCAGTCAAATCTTTCGCCTACTTTTCAGACATCGGTGAACTTCCTAGCAAGATACCTAACCCCGTGACATTCAGTGAAAAAAACGTACCGGTATCACGGAATTAGGCAACTTTACCCTACCTGGTCACGGCAATGTAGGCCTATGTCTAGCTTCTTTGTTACAGAGAAGTATTTTGGTCTAAGAGAAGAGAAACACTAAATTAAATCGCCTGTTCTTCTGGCGAATATTTATGAAAAGGACCAGCATATTTCCCATATAAAAATAAAATCTCATTAAGCTAATACAGCGTACACAGTTAAAAATTCTTCACTCAAAAAAGTTTGGTAAGCTAATATATTCAACGTAGAAAGGTCAAAATTAAAATGGACTGATTATAAAACATATGAACCGGAACAGTTATTATGCCTATCCTTGCTGACAATAATGATGATGATCATGACGAAATATTTCAATTTAATTTTCATAATTTATGTATTCTGTCTATATCAGAATTTGTATTCGTTTATAACAACTTATAATATGTAATTTTTATTGACTAACACAAATTATATAATACTCCTATATGCAATCCGTGACGCGAACAGCCCATAAAGGTTCAAGGCCGACTAGTCGGCTGCTATCCTTGCGACCTTCAGCAGAGGTGAATGATCATCCAACTGGAATGGAGGTACCTTGTGCGTAGCGCGTCATTTGAGACAGTGTCATCTCCGACAGTGGTCATAATGTATGACATTTCCGACAGTCTCATGTCACTGCAGGTTGTTTTTCCAATAAAACAACCTGCGTCATTTGCGACAGTAGAAGATTATTAGGAACTCGTAACTTTTCCCTCACATTTTTTATAGGCTTGAAAGTAGCTGGGAAGAAATTTTCTCATGAAATTTCGGCCAGTGTATGGGGTCGGTGCCCACCCAGCATCGTGATGCACTTGGGGAGCTACGATAGGTAGCGAAAATCAGGTTTCGCAAACCAGCTATAACGGCTGGGGGGATCATCGTGCTAACCACAAGATACCTCCATTCTGGTTGGATGATCGTCCACTTCTGCTTCGGCATGTGTTACGTGAGGCCAGCAGCCAGCTGGTCGGTCTTGGGCCTTTATGGGTTTATTGTTTTGGAACTAACTACCGTCCTTGAAATAGGAGATTCAAAAAGTTGCATGATATGATATTGAAAACAATGTTTTCATGATACCAATTTGTGCAGATGTGCAAATGTTTTCAGGAAGTCTTTGATATTATATTGTCTATCTGAATCACATTTTCTAAAAGCCGTACATAAAGCTTCGTCAATTTCAATATATTTCGTTTTTTTTTTCTTTTTCCCCTTCGTTATTAAGGGTGTGTCTGCCACATAAGAAATTGTTGTATTCGGCTTCTTTTTCAGATTATTAATTAAAACAAACAAATTGGAATGTGGTCTTCTTGAAAGATGATTTAGTCTGCGATTCCATTCTTCCACTGCATTGTTGGTTCCGTGTCTTCTTTTGCAACAGTTCCATATACTGGTGAGTATTTTGTCATTTTCCAAGCCACTGATTCACAAAGTAGTCGTTGAATTCTGTTACTTTTTGGTCGTTAGGCGACTTTTCCAAGACATATAACCAGCCACTTTCAACGTCCTCAGGCTGTAAGAACGCAAATGATGCACACATACTGTACGGACGTGAAGTCGAATCGCTTGGTCCTCGTTGTAAGACTGAACTAAACACAAGTGCTGAACCTTACGCCAAATGCACTGGTAACGAGACACAGAAAGAGGAGTATAAAGATAAATTATGGGTCTGTCGCAAATGACGCACTTGTTTATCAAGTTGTCGAGGGGAATATTAGCACTGTCGCAAATGTCGCGGATTCACCTTGTGGTTTGCATGATAATCCTTCCAGCCATTTTAGCTGGTTTCCGAAACCGGATTTCGCTATCTCACAAAATTAATTATGATGTTGTGTAAGCACCGGTCCCATACACTGGCAGAAATTTCATGAGAAAATTCCTTCCCATTAGGACTCACTTTCTCAAGTCTTGAAGATAATTAACATAAAAATAATAAAATACAGATTTTACACGATGAATGATTAATTTTTACAATGGAATTAGTATTCAGTTCCAGAACTACTCTACTATACCCTGCACTACTTTCTGCACAACAGATCGTAATAAATAGAAGAACAGAAGAAAGATAGAAAGCGCAGAAAGAAATAAAGAAGAGAAAGAACACAACAAAGACAGTAACACAAAATGAGAGAAAAAAAAATTATTTACTGTAACATAGTGAAACTTGCAAATAGTAGACACCTTTCGTGCATAAAAAATGCTCGCCATTGAGCAATGTAGGACTGAGAAAAATCAGTAAAATTAATACATTTCGATAAATTTTATACGAGATAAATCGTACGAAATGCATAACATAAGTTGCATATTATTATAAAAATATATATTATTATTAATTAGGCTATTAGGAAGAGACTAGTGAAGTGTTTGAAGTGTGGCATTGCATGTGGCAGAAACATGGACATTACGACGAAGTGAAGGCAAGCGAATAGAAGCATTTGAAATGTGGATATGGAGAAAATGGAACGTGTGACGTGGACAGACAGAATAAGGAATGAAGCTGTGTTGGAAATAGTGGGTGAAGAAAGAATGTACTGAAACTGATCAAGGAGAGGAAAAGGAATTGGTTGGGTCACTGGCTGAGAAAAAAACTGCCTACTGGAAGGAATGGTGAACGGGAGAAGAGTTCGGGACAGAAGAAGATATCAGATGATAGACGACATTAAGATATGTGGATCATATGCGGAGACTAAGAGGAAGGCAGAAAATAGAAAAGATTGGAGAATGCTGGGTTTGCAGTGAAAGATCTGCCCTTGGGAAGAATACTAAATGAATGAATCAATGAAGGATTGAATTAGGCTATTTTTATTCAGTACTTAAAGTCGTTGATATTTGTGTTAATTTACATTT